>NC_133293.1:20382455-20705372 GCF_005239225.2 Populus alba | reverse complement strand
TGGAATGGAAGGAGTGGGCAAGACACCTACAACAGAGTCTGTATTTAACAGACTTTGTTAAACATTACAGGGAAGTTGCTTTCTTTGGAATGTTAAAGAAATCTCAAAACAATGGGAAGTTATGGTTCAATTACATGAATCACTTCTAAAACCAAATATTCTAAGGATCAAAAGAGTTGAAAGAGAAATCAGTTTGATCAATGAACAACTTCGTTGCAAAAAAGTTCTTATTGTTCTTGATGACATGGGCTAATCAGAACAATCAGATACATTGGTTAGAGAGTGAAGTTGGTTTGGTACCGGAAAGAGAATAATCATTACAACTAGAGATGAACATTTGCTAAATGAGCTTAAATTGGATATGAGGCTGGAAAGTTGGATTGACATGCCTTTAAGAGCACCGCACCCATCCAGCACAAGATTATGTGAAGCTTTCAAATAGTGTAGTGATTTAGGACTTCCTTTAGCTCTTGAAGTTTTGAGTTCTTATTCGTTTAAAAAAAGCATCTCTGTATGTTTATGTTTAGGGTTATTGAAAAACTTAGTATTCAGAGAAGACTTGAGATAATTTTTGACACGTTAGATTATGATAAAGCAAAAGCTATATCATGCTCATTCTTTGATTTAGACAAAAAATATGTAATTGAGATACTATATGGCCTTGGTTTCTTTTCAGAAATTGATATAAATTTTCTCGTTAATAGTTCTCTTTTAACTATTAACAACTCAAATCAATTAGAGATGCATGATCTGTTGCGAGACATGGGAAGAGAGGTTGTTTGTGAATTGTCACCTAACCATCCTGGAAAACTTGGCAGAATTTGGCTTCCTAAGGATGTGCAGGGTGTGCTCAACAATCAGACGGTAAGAATTAAATCCGTATGCCTAGTCCGGTCTTGCACACAAACAATTTTCTGTCTCTTATATGAACTTTTTAGAGAGTTAACCAATTTTTTTTTCTGGATGGATCATCTTCCACACCATTATAGGTGATACTTCTGCTATTTTTGAACTGTTTTCAGTTAACTGAAGTTGTGGCGGGTCTCGCACTTGATGTGCGTTTTACATCAAAAAGTCTACCTCTAAGCAGGATGAGATGAGATATTTAAATTTACTTCTAATTGATGAAGTAAATCTCACTGGACGATAAATATCTTTCCAAAGAGGTGATATGGCTTTGTTGGCATGGATGCCCTTTGCAATCTTTACCATCCATTTTCAACTGGGGAGCTAGTAGTTCTTGATATCCAGGACAGCAACATCAAAGAACTGTGTAATGAAATCAAGGTAAGACATGTCAATGGAAAGGCTGTCTGTTCAGTAAAAAACAACACCTGCATTGTTCGTGAGTGCCAAACCAAATGAGATTCAGGGCAGGGAAGGCATCAGAACTATCTGGCCCAATTTGTTGGATGACTGCAGCAATTTAGCAAATACTTTTAAGAAGACTCCTGTTCAGGTTACCTCTCTCTCTTTCTGCATGCATAAACGCAGAATAGTACATTGCATATATGATAAGGTCTGAAATTTAGTTCTACATGAAACAGGCTCTGTGCAAGGGTAATATACCAAGATTGTTTCCGCTATTGTGGAGATGGATCTTCATTATCACTTTATCTTCCAGCAGTCGCAGATGGGGAACTCCAAGCGCTGGTTGTTTGGGTTATTTATGCAGCCAATGCAGCAAATGAAAGATTATTTCGTGATGCATATGCTTCTGCTGTTAAAAAAAAATAATAGCAATGATATTCAATACCTTGAAATGTTGATATAGCTTCTGTTTGGTAAAATTTTCACCAGCTATTTTTAGGTATTTTACATACCATTTTGAAGCTGTCTGTGGAAGTTAAGGAAGAGATATCTAGTAGAAAAGGTGTTGTGTCCATCAAATTAAAAAAAAAAAGGAGAAAGGGGAAGGACCAGCCCTGGAACTTTGTTTACCATATCCAGTAGCTGGAGAGACTGCTTGACCACGTCAGTGACACGGAAAGATTTGGCTAATACCACATTCGGGAGAGGGAAAAGCTCTTTCGTTTTTTGGTAGTATGCAGCTAATTATACTTCGTTTTGTGTCAATAAAGAGTTTTCCTGGCAGTAAGATGTGAAATAACATGGGATGCAGTACCATAGCCATTGTGCTTGTGAAGAACAAAGGGGCTGAAAACTGAAAGAATTTTGTCGGCCAAACATTTTATTTACGGATGAATGAATGGAGGTGGCATTTGTTGTTCCAATTATACATTTTGCGAAACATTCCACATATAATCAGAAAAACAGATGTAATGACTGGACACTCTACAGACACGAGAGGCTGAGGAGGTGCTTCTCGTTCACCTAGAAGGAACTGCCACTGCCTCCCTTCAGCCTCACCACTCAATTCTATTCATGTTATAATCAATTATTTCCTATTTCCACATCTTTACAGTATCGAGTATGCTCGGATCACTTCAACAATTGGTGCTCTGCACAACGGGCACTTTCCTCCACCACGGACCAACTCATTTGCACAATTTGAACAAGTGCACATGTGCCCGCACCTGCAATAAGTTTACAAATTGAACAGACTGTTAGTAAACAAACAGCAGCGGTGGAATGAAATCAACAAATCCTAAAATGGTTAGAATGATTTCACAACAAAGAGCTATGATACCTGTACAATAGAGAATCAATATGGCTGTCACAGCACACACAGCATGTCCCTTTCTTTACATGACCCCATTTAGACCCATCCTCAGATGTCTCAGCACCCGACCCTGCAACATAATGAATCTTTTAAGTTCATAACCAATGAGAGTAAATGATCAACAATTCAATGAGAAAAATTGAACGTCAAGTAGCCAACAAAAACCTTTTTCACCGGATGATCTATTCAGGGCAGCAGAGACTTCCTGTCTGACCGAACGTTGCAATTCAAGCTGCATATCCATGCAGGCTTCCAACATCCTCTGCATGTGGGTCATTCCTTGCTGAAGTCTTGCCATGTCTGCTCTCAGATCATTAATCATCTCCCATTCCTGCTCAGTATCAGAAATAACGGTTGCAGTCACAGAAATAACACAAGATAGGAAGAATAGAAGAATTGGCAGATTTAGAATGCTACTACTACTGGAAAAATACTATTAAGGCTTTTTGGAAAGGAATTACATTCTGTTGAATGTTTTCATAGTATCACATCAGAATGTCCTCAAACTATTTTTAGACCGGCCAAAAGGTTTCTGTCAGTATAATGACCAAATTTGGAAACAGCAGGGAAGGGAAACTAATCTGTGAGCCCTTTCTGTTTTCCGATATATGGCAATGATTCTGTACCTTCAACTCTTAGATCATAAAATGAAGCCATTTGATTTTCAGAACAAGTCAAAAAGTTGAGTTTTTGTGTGATGCAATCAGACAAAATGTTCCCAGAAATTCAACATAGAAAACTAAGATTATAATTGTGATGATAAAACATAATGAACTGTCTCAAGGCCTGTAGAGGAGAAGATGACTCACAAGTTCTGATCGATGCATGCTATGACGAGACCAGCTAGTGTGGTGCAAATCCTGGTGCCATAGTGGCTGAGGTGGAGGCACTGGTGGAGATGGCAAAACCATTGAAGGTCTGTTTTTGGCATCACGTTGACCCTCATCTCTCTGCTGCTCCTCATGTCGCTCCGGTGATGAGGGAGTTGGTGTTGGCAAGTTTCTGTGCAAATCCCAGTCAATGGGAGAACGACCTTGTCTTTCCACATATGACTGTATTAAATGGTCTAGGCTTTCACGGAAACCACTTCGAAGAAGATTAGACACACTTCTCCTACAGCAGGAAAAACAAATTTGTTCAATGATCAAAGTTAATTTCAATGACTTTCAACACATAAAAGGCCTTCAGTAACAAATCAATTACCTGCTCAACAGTTCTCTAAGCTCCATACTATACACATTATCATCATCGGGAGGGTGAAATCTATTGAATCTTCTCATTGGAACAGAACGGTGAGTTCTTAGAGGATCGGAAGGCCCCTCTGTCCAATTTTGAACAGCTTCCCTAGTGCTGTCCCCCCGCCAAAGTTCCTGGGATTCCTGTGGATGAACTTGTTCACCAAGCACATTTCCAGGTGTTTCCCGGGACCATTCATTGACTGAATTCTCTTGCCAATTTACATCCAGAGGTTCCGCATTACTACCTCTCCACTCATCTAACTGACTGTAGTTTGACTGTCGCCAGTTTCCTCTCTCATCATCAGCAACTTGTTCCTGCCAACCTTCTCCTTGATTAGCAGTTTCTTGCCAATTCATGTTGCCAGCAGCAGGGTTGCTCTCTGAGCTGTTTGTTTGGTTAGGCAAATGACGCATGTCATTTTCTTGACTCCTAGGTTGTGATTGATCATTTTCATCATATTGGATGTCCTGAGAAGTGTTTGTTTGAGTCTGATCATTTCTAGTATCATTTATGTTATTATTAGGGGTGGTATCAGAATGGCTGCTTACTTGACCACGGACAATATTTTCCAACCTGGAGCGGAACCCTTCCCTGAAAGAGAAAAGTCATTTTCCATTAGGGTGTCAATTGAAAATCTTTTTTTTTTTCATTGTTCAAAAACTGCAATAGCAGCAGCAGACATTAATCAAGCACAAATAAGCAATATATGGTAACAAGATCAAATTTTTAAGAGGACACAGCATTGCTCCACGGCAAGAATCCAATGTTCTTTAACAAGAAAAGACAGTCAAATTTCAGACTGATATCTGCATCTTAAGCAATTTATGATAAAATATCAGCAGCACATGTGCACAGTTAGATCATGTTCGAACATTAGAGCTGCAACCTCCACCCTCCTTAACACATGGTACATATTTCGCTTAGGTCAACAATACAAATCAAACTTAAGATGTATTCACACCACATAGATCCATCACTGCCTCCAAATGCATTTCGGATTTTGCTTTCTATTATTCATGATCAGGTCTTTTATCCCCCCCCCCCCAAACACTCACCCAAACTCAAAAGTCAGTAATGCATTTATGTGTATAAATCCACTGATATATCTCATCTTACCGTTGATATCACCAATATAAATGTGAAAATGTGCCATTTAATGCCCCAAGCAAAACTGGCACCACAATCTAGTTGCTAAACTAAGAAAATTTTTCACACTAGATGCAATGAGCCCTGGGTTACAAAATCATTTTTCCCACCATCACATGCATGTGCACAAACAGACAATGAATTTGCCAAACCACCAAATAAAATACCATCCTCTCATCTATGATTAGAAAAACTAGAAATTTTTTGTTGAATAAACTGAATTTGGCAGCCTTATAATTCCCATTCTAAGACATGAATTTCCTTATCTAGTCAACAATCAACAGTCGAATGACTGCTGGATTACATACAAAAAGACATAAACGACAGAGCTGCTCAGGAGAACAAGAAATATTTCGATGGCAAATTTCTCCGAATCACTCTTGTGAGTGAAAGTTGTATTCCATGTGTTTCCTTGATAGGATGATCCTAATATATTTCTAAACAAAATCTGTATCCTCAATCAAATCATCCTAAACAACGTGCTGCTTAGAAGGCAGATAAGGTAAATAGTATCCTAGAAAGCACAATTTTTTGAAGTGTCTGTACAATAAGTTGAAAATTCTCAATAGTATTCTAAGGATTTACACAGGAATTGAAAAACAAAATGCATACCTTAAGCCAGAAACAGTGTGTCGCTGCCTTAATTGAACTAGTTCACTAGCAGCCATGGAAGGTGGTCTCTCCTCTTCAACCGGTCTTTCATTTCGCAGGAATCTACCTCTTAGTAATGACTGGAAAATGTTTAAGCATGAGCAATCACAGTAAACGAACTAGAAGAGAGAATTTCCAATCACCATAAAAAAAGTACATTTTCGGAATGTTTTTATGATTAGCTTATTAAGGTTCCCCTTGAAACAATTTATTTTAACTGAATTTAATTTAGATCAAGCGTGGCAGCTGTTAGCCTTGAGGAGGGATATACAGAAATCCCTGTATGTTTAATTAATCATGAAGTTAACATAACCTTACTTTCTAATATCTTTACATAGACCATTGAAAGAAAGAAATATATAGTAGCATAGCAAAACGCTGAACTTATAAACAATGACATTATTTTAAAACAAGAAGCATTGCAACTTATAGTGATCGTATTGCTGAACATACACAGAACAACAGGTTAGGTTAAATTACTAATAAATGCTACCAAATAAAAAGAATCATTTACAACAAAGAACAGACCTGAATGCGGTTGCGGTGAGCAAAATCCGAGACTGCCCGATGCTCCAATAATCCCTCAAGCTCCCTTTGTCTTTCTCTCTCGATCCTGACAAGCAAGTCAAGAATTGCTTGTCTTCCACGCAACCTCAGCATGTCCCTGCGAATGTGCTCTGTTTGCCCTTCATCATGGTCAGCAACCGACCCATCACGTGCTCGGTCAACTTGTGCATTATGACCAGCAGCTTGATCTTCCCTTCGACTCGCACGAGCTCCTCGCTGCTGACTTGCCATCTGCACCCACTCCCTGACAATTCTAACCCTTTCCCTCTCTGTTTCACCAAGCCATTCTGCTCTAGGACTGCCATTCCTTTGGGATAGATTAGATGCATGATCACTAATGCCAGTCTCCATCCATCCCCGAGCAATCTGTCTCACACTCCTCTCAACTTCTCCAATATCAGGAGATTGCTCCCTGCTAGACTCATTATCCCCATGTTCATTCCGTGACCTCGTATGCTCATGTGACCAAGGTCCATAGTCATTTTCACTCTCACTTGCATCCTCCAAACTTCCCTGATTCTCACTGCCGCGACTCTCTGATGCATTTGAAGCTGTCATGTTTATATTAGAATCAGCATTCCTTCGCTGCCTCAACCTCTCCCTTCTACTCAACAAATGCTCATCTTCCAACTCCCGCCACATTTGCAAAATCGCAGATGCCTGAGTACTCGGCCTTTCCACTGCTCCTTGCCTTCTTGCAGTAGGCAACTGCGATTCCCTCAGAAACGAGGAATCAAGCATGGAAACAGTGTGCAAACCCGCAAGTGCCATCAACTCCGACTCACGATTACTCCTCTCCATAGTAGTTATCATCTCTTGTGCCTGGCGAGCAGCCCACCTGCTCAAAATTCGAGAGTGGCGCCTTCTTGCAGCTGATGACTCAGCCAAATCATCACCCTCGAGATCAGACCTCCGTCTCCTGCGCACAAGCTGATCACCTTCATCAACCTCGTCATCCACGTTACGATTAGAACTACACGAAGCAAATGGCATACAACCATCCAAATGCCCACGCATCAATTCCTCCAACCCCCTCTCAAATTCCGTGCGAGCATCATCTGTTGATTCAGGCTTTTGTTGTAAGAAATCAGTCATCCTCACACAATCCCTCCACCTACCCCGACACCTCACAACCTCCACTCTCAAAATTCACACCCCCCTTTAAAAAAAAATAACCCTTCTTTAAATCCACTAATTACACATAATCCCTTCATTACACAATCATAAAACTTATTAAAAAATAACATCAAACTCTAAAAAACCAAATGCAAACCCTAAATTCTGTCCCAAATTCAAACCAAATATAAATAAAATCTATTCCCTAAATTGAATTCTGATTGTCCCAAATCGATACCACCTGATAACATTTAAAATGTCGAAAAAAAAAATCTTTTAAGCAGAAAAAAAACAAGAAGAAAATTAACCAAATTGAGAAAATTAAGGATTGATATTTTTGACAAAAAACCGTACCTGGTAAGCTATGTCTATAACGTAGTTTTTTCTTAATGTCTTACGTTTGGGTTTTGCTTTGTGGATGTCAGGGAGAAACCAAAACAAAACCAAAACAAAAACAAAAACAAAACAAAAAATGATTTTTTTTTAAGGAAAAGGAAATGTGAAGTGTAAAGAGAGAATTGTTGAAGAAGAGAAGGGAAGAGAGATCACAGGAGAGAATTATATCTGAATTTATAATTAGTGTCCCTAGAGATTTCTTAGAGAGAGAAAAGGAATTAAGAGAGTTTTAGAGGGAGAAAGCTTAGAGAGAGAGAGAGAGAGAGAGAGAGAGAGAGAGAGAGATTTTATTTGTTTTTTTATTTTCTTTGTTTTGTTTTGTTTTTTATTTTTTTCGCTCGGGAAAGGACCGCGGATCTAAAGGGAGCGGCGGGCTTACGATGATTGACACGTGGGAGATTATGGCTTTTAAATTTTGAGCTGTTTTTTATTCTTATTTTATTTGTCAATTGCTAATGCCACGTCATAAAATTGGCAAGGGTCTGCACGAGCAACATCTGTCTTTTTTCCCTTATCTAAACAGTAAAACGTTGGATGTTAAAAAAGAAAAGGAAATCGTTGAATTAATTTTAAAAAATAAGAAAAATAAAGGCTTCATCTACGTTTAATTTTTGTTAAAAAAAGAGAAAAATAAAATTAACTTGCATTCCAAGTTTTTGCGTGAGTCTATGGTATTAAAAAAAAACAGTTTGAGACAAATAAACTAGCTTAGATAAAATCAACTCAAAAATTTATTAATTTAGCTTGTTACTAGGTTTTAAAAATAATAATTTGTAATTAATTTAGCATTATCATATTAACTCAACTAAAATTTAATTTAATTTTGTAAAAGTTAAATCTTTCAAAATAAAATATGTTAGCCCAAGATAATTTGTTCGATTCACAACTAAGGGATTGTAAAAACTTATTTATTGATGTTTTAGATGAGATTATTAAAATAAATTATGGAATTATCATAACCTTAATTAAATTATTATCGATGTTGTTATTAATTATAATAAACATAATAAAGAAATTTATTTGAGTACATTAGATCAGCTACCGCCAACTATCAGTGTTCATAAACTATTCAACACCTAACAAAAATTAAATGTTACAAAGTTAATTTACAAAGCATAGATGAAGTTGTTTAGCAGAAAGATTACAAGATTGGTTAGAAAATTGAAGATTAGTTTTAAATTAATACTAAAATAAACAGATTGATCAGCAAAATGAGAGCAAGATCTAACCAAGACTGTTGTGATGATGATTGGTTTGTCAGTCAAGGAGTACTCTTCTTCTTTTTATATGGTATGTAGACAATTAACTGTCAATTTAAGGAAAAATATGATCTTGGTCCTGCCCAGTGTCCGGGCAGCAGGTATATTGCTAGCCTGTCACTTTTCAGGATTTTAAGATTATGTTCAGCTCAGGACCACGGCTTGCAGAAGGGATTGTATTAATTTGATTTCAAGGTTAAAATTGTGTAATTACTTAATGAACATATTAATTATAATTAAGAAATATTTATAGATTTAAAAAATATTTACTCAATGAACATATTAATTATAATTTTAAATGAATTTTATCAAAAACATTCTAGTTAAGAAAATAATATATATATATATATATATATAATTTATAGCTTTTCTTAAATTAAATTATTTTTTAAAACCTTTAATCTTCTTGGTTAAATTAAGGTTTTGAGAAGCTAGTGAGTTAATTAGAGGATTGGATGGACGATTTTTATATAATCACAAGAAATTTGGCTAGAAAATTCAATGTATCCAGCTGCCAAATCCAATAAAAGGAAATCTCCTTGCCCAAGTTTGGTGCCATGTCAATCTATAACTTGTTATTTTATTTGAAAATCTGACAATGCACTGCTTAAAATATTATCCAAGTCAACAATTATTATGTTTGTGTACTCTTTAGATGGTCAAGTTATTGTTTATTAATTTTATATATATATAAAAAAAAAAAAAACAAGAAGCCAACATTTCTTACGTAGAATTGATAGAGCACGTGTTTTTTTTTATTTTGTTTTTTTGTTAAAATTTAGAAAGAGGAGAGTTCACTAGAAATGAAGAAAAGAAGATTAATATAACGGAATTACCTGTGCCCTGGCCTGAGATCATGGTATGTCGACCCAAAACATAAATCCGGTGAAAAAAGATACATTAACTCTGTTATATTATTATTATTATTATTATTATTTTCACAGATCTTAGCGTCAACTCTCATCATGAAAGGTACAAGAAGCATAATAATTAAATTCAAAATGGGAAAAACAAAGAAAATAGCAGGAGCGCAGAAAGGCGAGGGGCTAAAGGTGTAGACTGAAGCCCACTCGAGGGAATATGGAGTTTACTTGAGGGAGTCCTAAAGGGAGAAAGCAAAAGCTTTGAAATATTTTTCCTCTTCAGGGGAAGAAGGGAGGAAGGAGCATGTGGTGGCCTGAGATGCCAAGAGGGAAATCAGGCCCTTGTCTTACTCTTTGTGATCAAAATTGGGTGTTGGTGTTGGGTGACGAGCATCATTCTTGTACGGTGGTCTGCCTTTTTCAATGACGTTGATGTTGCAAATGCATCTATATTTTTTTCATCACATTAAAAAAAAAAAAATTAGGTCAAATCTTGATCGGGGTGCTGCACCAAACTTAAGCTATAGAAAATATCTCCATTTTTAGCATGCCTCAATTGGTTGAGAGCATTAATTCAGGATTCTATGTACTAATCAGGCTAATTAAACTTTACCTATACTAATACTGGACTAATAAGTTATGCTGTTAATTTGAGTTATTCTTTGAAAAAAATTATTAGTAAGGTATTTAAAATAATATTATTTTAAAATATTAATAAAAAATCATGTGTCGAATAACATGTTACTTGGGGCAATTTCTTTTCTTTTTTTTTTTTTAATTTTATAAAATCTAAATAAATTTAAGTTTTTCATCAATTTATTAAGCCGGTCCAAGTTTTTTAACAATGCATATATGGATATACTGTCAGCTTTCATATATTAAGGCAAAAGAAGCATTGAATTCTTTTCACTACCATGCATACACCATTTCTTTTTTCTTTTTTCCAACTTACTAAGTCTAATTTTGAGTTAATTATGAAATTAAGGTTGTCTAAGATTTATTAAACCTTTCAATCAATAAGAAAAGACCCTAAAAATCTTGTTTAGGGATTTTTTTGCTGTTTTTTTATTTTGATATGCACAATAAAACAATAAAAAATATATCTTTATAGTTCATTTTACTAATTGTCAATAAAATACTCTTTCAAGAGCTTCGCCTTTTTTTTCCATTAGATCTTAACAGGGCGTAGTCGAGATCCGTTAGGTCAATCTAGCTATTTCTTTTCCTTCTTATTTGCCGAGTGAGAATTATTCATCCATGTGATTAAATAAACTTTTATTTTCCATAATAATTCATACTTTTGAAATAGAAACCATTGTTTATAGAAATTAATGATAATTAAATCCACCTTTTCCTCCTTTTGTTCATGTCATGACATGGAAAGTGACCAACCCTGAAACCAGTTAAGACTTCAATAGTGATTGGAGAACAAGATTCTCTAAACTTGCTTCCTCGCAAAGTCAAGAAAGTTTTAAGCCAAAATAAATGCAATTTAAAGCTCAAGTACTAATTAATTAAACCACTACTCATTGATCATCTTCAAGCCATAAAATTATAAACAAAAATTACTTGTGTCGATCGAGGGGTTATTCGTTCATTAATTATTAGCACATGTCCATAACATTTGATGGGAAAAAAAAAAAAAAAAAAACTTTTGTTAGTGCATGGACCCATTGATCAAAGAGTTTGAACTTGTATAATGACTAAAAATTTGCAGGCACCTATTCAATTTAATCATTTCCACTTGAAAATTTGGGTCACCTTTTCTCTCTATTCTTGACAAATTAACACTCGCAAGTTTGACCAATTAAAATTTATTTTTTTTCTAAAGTAACTCCCATTTTCCCATTCTATTTTTTTCCTTTAACAATAGAGAGTAATTATTAACGTGAATAAAGGTCAAGCCCTGCCTCTATATATTTGTTTTGCTAGATTGAAACTAAATTTATAACCTGATGATGTGTGCCTATATACACTCTCTAAGACATATTGTGTCGTGTATGGGTCAGAACCACATGGCATATATATTTTGTCTTTAAAAAAGCACGACATCAATATCTATTTATGAGGATAATAAAAATTTTGGAAACACTATTTCCTACAAACTTATTTCGTTGCTATAGATATATTTCTATTTATGAGGTTTCATGACACTTTTTTTATCCTTTATATTTTAGGTTTTTTATATTTTTATTTTTTCCAATTTTTTCCAGGGTTTTTCATGTTCTTTAGAGATAAAATTTAATTTTCTCAAGGAATTTCAAAAATAGATTTTCTTTTAAGTATTGCAGGGTATTTTCATCTAAAAACAACAAAAGGAGTATATAGGAGAAAATATAAAAACATATGTGCATTTAAAAGTGATTTTTTTTAAAAAAAAAATAACATATAAGATAATAAAGAATAGATGAACTTATAACTAACCCTAAAAAATCCCTGTGATCTCACATTAAATTTAAAATCGAGATAATAACATAAAAAGAAAAAACAATAAATCCAAGCCAGGATCAAAGAGCAGTTGCAATCCACATGGTTTTGATGAAAAAAAGGGGGGAAATAAGGAAAGGACGAAACATATATAAACCATATTAGAATTGAAACGAACATGTTGGATGATTTATATAAGCCACAAAAATCCCTAGTAAAAGTTGAAGTTGAAAAATGTAAATATTGGTGGTGCATGGGATTTGAGTCATTTGACGCCCTGGAGTAAATGCTATGGGATTTAATTTTATGTAGTAGTTATTAATTTGTTTGATATCTATAAAAAGGCTAAATTAATTTATAGTTGATTAGACAAATCAAGCAATTACTAGGGTTTCTTAACTTTTTGTTATAACATCATGCCTCGGTGATAATCATAAAATTTACCGAATACTGTATATAAATCAAATTGGAAAATGAAATTAAAAAAAGAAAACTTAAAACATGAAATCAGCATTTAATAACCTTTACAAGATGAAAATGAACCCGAGAGATCTTTAATTTAAGTAATAATTTATCTCTTGACTTATCCAAAAAGGAAAAAAACACTCGAGAATCAATTAACCCAGCTAGCTAGTTAAAATCATGCACGCAGGAGCCATATTACAAGGGCAATTATTTATATGTGTCCATTAGCATGCAGACAAGAGCATTGGGGTGGAAAAAACTGTGTATATAGTTATATATGTTAGGTCACCCGTCATTCAATTTTCCATCTCCATGCAAGTTGTCTGCTGTCTGCTTCTCTCAGATCATTCCTCTAGGGTTTTAGCAAAACTCCATCTCCAAGAAGCCAAAAAACTATTACTCTCCATCACATTTTGCACCCTTTAGAGATGCATGGAGTTGGTCTGTGCACCATGGACAGTATATGCATCTTAGTCTGATATGGTGGCATTTTTATCATTGGGAATCAAATCACATCACATTTTTCGGTGTCATTGCTGGATGCCCTGGGCTTTATTCAAAGGCTGTGGTGTTATTGGATTAGAATCCTATGTTGTTGTTGAAAATACTGCATGGTTGGGTCCATGAAACTTTTATCGCTTAGGTGTTGCTACTGTCTGGTTCTGCTGGAAGGAATATATCACTTCTCTTTACGTGTAAAGCTGATAATTTGGACTTTATGTTCTTGATTGTTCTTTTTGGTTTTCCTTGCAAGTGAGGGGACATTGCGGTCATGGTACATTCAGCATAGGCTTTCGATCAAGTGGCAACTATCAAATTGTTAGGGATTGTTGCCATGCTTTATTGATTATTGATGAATTCGTGAAAAAACTTTACATAAAAATTGAGCTTTTTATAGACTAAAATCTTGGGTCAATACATATGAACTTAATTAATTATTAGCTTTGTGTTTGGACTTATTGATTGTTGGGCTTAAACGGTGTATGAAAATTTGTCTAAAAAACACAAATTATTTGTGGAATGAAGAACTCTTCAATACTTAAATTAATAAGTGTATGAAAGAATCGAGAGAAAATATAATCAAGACTTGTTAAAGAGTATAAGAAAAATTACAACCTACCTTGTTTATTTGTTGACATAAAATATTTATAAACCCTAGATGTTCATCTTAGGATGTGATTAAGAGTTTCATGATTGATGGAAACATTAACATCCACCATTAATTGTAGTATTTTGCACTTTATTGATAGAGAAATGGGTGATTGTTAGTGATACATTAAATGAAAATAATCATTGATTGAAAAAATAAATACTTCATTTATATAAAAAATGGTGTGCAAGCACAATTGATTATTGGTTTAAAAAAATAAAAACAACCTTACCCAAATGATGTGGTATGGATGGTGGACACACGCGATATAGGGTGTTGACGTGTGATCAGGTGCGTGGATAGTGGCCATTTTATTTGGGCATGGTCCAAATAGATTAGTTTTTTAAAAATTTTATTTTCTGGGCATTGACATAATGCCATTGATGATGGTAATTATTTGAACCACTGAGTTTAAATTTGTTAAGGTTATCCTACATCGTTTGTAGTAGAAGATGTTAGGGGAGAATTTACAAGTGTGAGGAAAAGCCTCACCTCATAAGCTAACTTATGTTTTAGAGTAAGATAGGTCCAAGACCACCTAATAATTGATTACAAAACCTAATTAAGTTTGCTAACAAATCTGGACCCTACAATCAGGACGAGGAATAGGCTGGCATGACTCTGATCCAAGACCTGAGATGTGAGGGGAAAATTGTTGGGGCTATCGCATTTCAGGTGTGGAAAGAACCAGTAAAGAATTCATTCATAAATACAAGGGAAATTAAACCCGACCACACAAGCTAGCTTTTAAGGAAGAGATATCGACCTAAGACTAATACCACCTCATAGAAAATTTATGATCTTTCAGGTCAGGTTCCATTCATTATATTTTTAAAATTAAAGAGATGAAGACTTATACTTATTTTAACCAGAGTGGAGATTTACAGTAAAAAAAAAAGAAAAAAGGAAGAAGCTAACAAGGGAAGAGGATGGGTGAAGATTTTCTCCAGGCGACGAGCTTGGGACTTCGGGAGCGCCCGCTCTGCCCAGTTTAATATGGGCTCAGCATGGGCTTCAGCTCCTTTTTTTTTTCTTTTTTTTTTTTCCAATTAAACTACTTATTTAATACTTGTATCTAAAAAATATATTTTCACATGATCCTTGGAGAAAATTGTGAGATTTTTTTATAATTTTTCTTTGGGTAAAACGTAATTTCTGTAGCTATTTCACTTCTTCATGGCCCTTGAATATGATGCAGACACGCATATATTCTGGTCACTATAGAGAAGAAATTGATGATAATAAAACAAGTGGATAATAATCAAAGTTGAAAAATTGATAGAAAATAGCTTCATGTAACGTTCCTTTCACATGCAGAAGCATTTCCCTCCTGTACTTATAAGTCTCCTGTCACCTTCTATTTTATATATTTATCCTGTCCAGTTTAACAAGTCGTTTTCAAACTGATGAACATTATTACCTCCTCAGGTTTTTCCACATCATTCAATTTCTCTATCTCCTTCTGTGTATCCCCTCTTGTTGAATTGCTATAACAATAATAATACATATTTTAATCATTTTTTCTTGGCCGAAAGAGTTAAATCTCCAAACGGCAGCTTCTATTTTAAAAGTTGGAGTATGAAATTCAAAAAAAAAATTATTTTATAAATTATTTTAAATAAAAAATATCAATTAAAATAATGAAAAATAATTTTTATAGATAAAAAAATTTGAAAAATAATAAAATTAAAAAAAAATCACAAAGTATTTCAAAAAAAAAAAATAGTAATTAAAAAAATAAAACTAAATATGATAAATAAAAACTTTCAATAAAAAATAATAAGAGAAAAACTAAAAAATATATTAAAAAAATGATGAAAAATTGATATAAAAATAAAATTAAATTAAAGGATAATTTTTTTAAAAAATAAAAATAAAATATATAACAATTAAGAGAATAAAAACCAAATTTGATATAATCAATAAATAAAAAGATATTTCTGAATTTTTAATAATTTTTAGAAATTATTTTCCTTTAAAAATAAAAAAAATAATTTTCTAGAGATTAGAATAATTTTAAAAAAAATATATTTTTTTTTCTGTTAATTAATTTTTGTAATAGTAAATAATTTAAAAAGAAAAACCGCTTTTCATCGTGAAAGAAACGTTGCTTGGAATCGACAAGTTCACAAACGAAGGGGGTTCGTTCGTTGTCCATTCCTTTTCACCGACAATTTCGAAAGTGACCAAAACATCCTTTGCATTGCAAGGGTTGAAACTTGAATGCCCTTTTGAAGGGGATAATAAGGTAAACTCACCCTTGGCAACCATAGTTGCAGCATTAAATGTTCATCTGGCAATTGATTGGACAACTCTATTTCCATGAATGAGAAAAATCTTCCACTTGTCTCTAATTTCAAGATTATCGTTTTTTTATTAGCAAATAACACCACAAAACAAATAGACTCAACCACGTAAGCAAGTTGTGTTCACATCTTATTTCAACTCTCGTGGGTCACTCCGAACTGACTGATCCACAGGTGACCATGTCGTTTTCTTGGTGGGTTCTTGTCAATTTCGGTTGTTCTGATTTTTTAATGCTAATCTTGAAAATAGGGAAATATTTATGATCAAGTAATTAGCATCTAAAATATATATAAATAATAAAATAATAAAATCTTGATAAAATAATATAGTTTGAAACATCATGGTTTAAAAACATAATATTTGATATATATTGATGGTTATAATTTAAGATATCAATTTTCGAGTTTTGAAACATGATATTTAGCAGATGTTATGTTTTTAAAATATGACAAGATCAAATTATTTTATTTTATCAAAAAAAAAATTAATAATATTATTTTTATAAATTTCTTTGATATATATTAATGGTTATAAACTAGAACATCAATTGTTATGATTTTCAAACTTGATATTTAATAGAAATCACGCTTTTAAAACACACCAAGATGAAATTATGTTATTTTACTAAAAGAATTCAAACAGTATTCTCTTGAATTTTAAAATTTATTGTGTTAATTGAGAAGGAAAAAAAAACAAATATTTAAGGAGAATAATCCTGAACCTTACATGTTATCTTTTTGAGGCCAAGTGAGGGCCTGCACTTGGTTTTGGCATTTTCTTGTGAAGTGGGAAACATCAATGGATTCTATATAGATATCCATGGCCTACATCATGGAGCATCTTCACCATCTCTATCATGATTCTACCGGAAACCTAGTAGCTAGCTTTCTGTTCTCCCCACTTTTTTTTAATATTTTCTTCAAGGCTTTCCTCCCCTCCTCCTCCTCCTCCTCCTCCTCATCTGTATGAAGAAGGTCAATGGCACTCTTTTAAACAATTAAAACATGGGCTTCTCTTGAAAAAGCTTTCTCGAGTCGAAACAAGCCCACTACATGGGCCTTGTTTATTGGGTAACACATATGAGCTTAATTAACTTCTGATCTTCACATGGCTTAACCCGCCAAGCTTGGGCCTTTTCAGGCCCGAGGAATGTTGCAGTGACATGTCGTTCTTGATATCACCTGCCCTTTTCTTTCTCTTTAAGAATGGCATGACTTGTCAATTGCCAAGCCACAAATGTTCCTTTAATCATAGTTATAAAGCCTGGCATGCACTAACATGTTGACCTGCACTCAACTCATGAAAATATATATGTATAATTTATTCAGTTACCTAGTAACTCAATTAACTCCGATCTAATATCAACTTATTAACTTTTATTTTTTCAGAATAATGTTATTTATTAAAAAAATAAAATCTATACTCTTAAACAATATTTTTGAAACAATTTTCAAGTAAGTCTTTCTAGTGCTATAAAAATAATCTAAATTTTACTCATTAACAAAAAAAATCTTTTTTAACTACAGTGACAATTCCTAGATTGTAACTGGATGTCATGCCCGCGCGATGTCACAGGCTTATATGTGTTTGTGGGTTTGTGAAAAAAATCATAAAAAAAATAATATAAAGAAAAAACTATTGCAATCTACGGTGTTTTCAAGGAAAAAAACTACAAAGCTAAATTATTAACCAACTTAATATTAAAAAAGAAAATTGAGAAAGAAAATTTTTTTAAAAAATCATAACAAAAAAAAATGAAAGGAAAAAAAATAATATAAGAAAACACTGTAGTAATCCATAATGTTTTAAAGAAAAAAAATACATAACTAAATTTTCAACTAGTTTAATATTAAAAAAAAATTGATAAAAATAATTTAAAAAAAAACACAAAAACAAAAAAGAATAAAATAAAAAAAATAAGACAATTTTAGGGAGAAAAAAAAACATGTAAAAAAAAAATTACAATATTTTTCCCATATATTTTAGAATATTACTTAATAGATTATACCAATGCATAAAAAAAGGTCAAGAAAACTACGGGAGAAGGGCATACAAATTTTTGAAAGGCCTTCGGTTTATACAATATTTTTCGTCCAGAAGACAAATGGGTGTTATATGTCAGCGGCAACAACTTAGCTAGGTGATGGGGTAGATATTATTTTTTTTAAATCAGTGTATTAGAATTATCTAAAAATATATAAAAATATTAAAGCTAAAAAATCTCAATTTTTTTTTTTAAAATACAGTTGACCACAATACCTAAACAACAACAAGACGGTTTTCACACATTTGAGCTCCTTAAACTGACAGAATCGAAAATAAACACGGATTAAGGCAGCTCAAAATTCACTGTTCTGAACCCTGAAGGCCGCAACTGGACCATCGCGGCTAGAGGCGATGCACCGGCCATTTCATGCTAGTCCTTTGAGTTCGAGTATCCCAATGCTTGTCTACTTCTCAACCCTTCACGGACCTGCTGCTTTCAAAACGTTTGCTTCATTCATATACCCCGATGCCTGTCCAGTAATGCAATTCATTCCATGGTATCCAATCCCAGATAAGTTCTTGAAAGAAATAGATAGGAGAGTATCTCAGCGCTTTATATTATTATAATGCATAAGTATTTGGGATTAATTAATAAATGTTATTGAGCTGAAATGGTAGGCTTTCTTGTCATCAAATCATAGACTTGATTGTTTCATTTCTGATGAATACAACTACGTACTAACAATATATGGTACTGAGGCTACGTTTTGCTGATATAAATGAAGGAGAGTCAACGTTATGGAAGCAAGTTAATACAAGGTCGGGAAATGAAACCAAACCCATTAAAATAAAAGCAGTTAAACCAACCCTCTGCATTGCTTTTCTTTGAAATCTTCGCTCAACCACGCTGACAGATACCTACCACGCTGAAGGAGCCCTCTCAACCCCAGCCAGAACTAAACCAACTTCGTTCAACCACCTCTAGATAGTTACGGTGCACTGCCTCTCTTACTTAATTTGGTTCCCTATTTATACAATTACAGCCCCAAGAAACCTTAACCATATATATCCAGCTCCGTCTTTGAGCCAAGACGAACAAGCAAGACTGTGTTTGATTTGTTGACAAGTAAGAAATGGGTTCTGTTTCTTCATCAACTGTTATGGCAGAAAAGATCTCTTGGTACTGTGCTTTGTTGATGGCACTAATGCTAGTTTTGAGCTGCTGTGAAGTGAGCGAAACCGAATTGTCCACGGTTGGGCACCCGAGGTTTTTTGAGAACAAGCCATGCGATGAGATTTATGTGGTTCGAGAAGGTGAGACTTTAAACACTATTAGTGAGAAATGTGGGGATCCTTATATTGTTGAGGAAAATCCACACATCCATGACCCGGATGATGTTTTCCCTGGCCTGGTCATCAAGATTACTCCTTTCATCGATAGGTATACTCCAGAGGATGTATCATCTCAGATGAGATAGTTTGTATAATTGCTTTTAAATGTTTACCTTTATGTAATCCTTGAAGACACAAAAACATGGAGGGAGCTGTGTATATTTCTTCTCCCCTTGTGCTTAGACACTTGGTGGTGCTCCAGCTTGTCCTCATGAAATCAATGGAAGAAATTTTTTACAGTGTCAATATTTACAGTAGGTGTACCGTGTCAGCAAAGCTGCCTAGAAGAGGTGTGCACTTGCACTGTTATGCATGCACAATTCTTAAAAAAAAGGCTTACCAAAGTGGGCCGATCCTAGCAAAGAAAAAGTGAAAGATAAAAACAGGTACAGAAGGATCGGCCTGGTCAATGAGAAGAGCATGGTGATGATGGGCTCTGTTCAATGCTCTGTTTGGCAGTAAGAAAAGATAACCGATTGCATCCATCATTAATTAATCTATAGTGTAATGAAACAAGACAAAAATATAAGTGTATAAATAAGAAACGTTACTAAAAAATAAAATTGAGGAAGCAGAAAGTTTTGACATTTAAATTGGCTAAAATGATCAAAAGAAAAAAAAAAGGAGTAGCATGGAGGGGTGGAACAACATATACTCAACGTTCAAGGTTTTGATAGATGACCGTTTCCCTATATACTCAATGTTCAACATAACTTTAAGGTGTATGGTAAGAGTTTGTCTTGTAGCTCCCTTTAGGATGGGTTTTCGAAAAGTGATGCTACATATCAAGAAAGTTTTATCACAAAAGAAAGGAATAGACCTCAATGGCAATGTGTATGGTTTTCGTCAAGTTTCTGGCTATTTATTTTCAGAGCCTGTGTCTTTGTGATGTCGTGATGTGTATCATTTTCCCTGCTGGAATGCTTTGTGGTGACTACGATTTTTGGGGCCTAAAATATACCATGAGAATATGGAGGAAACAAGCTAACAGAAAACTGTTCCGATATGAACTGGTAGCCCGTCACTTGCAACAAAAACATAAATAGAATCGTTGCTAGTATGAAATTAATCGCATGGTTTGTTCTGAACTAAGACTAGCTCTGGAACAAGAAGAAAACAGAACACAAGCGTACATAGAACAGCCAGGATTCTCATTGCCTGTTTCCAATATAAACATGCAATACCTGGGTCGAAGGAGACTAACAGATTTAATTACAATGCTGCAAGTGCTGCCTTCCATAAATCTCAAATCTCACCAGTTCCAAGAGGCTGCCTTGATGTGTCACCAGAGGCCCATGCTTGATAGTCCTTTACAAGCTGCAAAATTATTAAAGCAATTGATGTCACAAGAAATTAACCGTTACTGATGAACAAATACAAGCCTACAGGAGGAATAAATCAATCCTAGATGATGGTGGCAAAATGTAGGAGCAGACGAATCAAACTGGTATATCCAGGTTATGGAGGCAGTTTTACATTGTTTTAAGAACTGAATCACCAAATCGTACTTCATTTACCAATTGAAGAACAAGATTTATCAGACAGAAGAGAATTTCGTGCAGAATTCTGAAAATGATCTTGAACTGTTAGAATATGTTGCTGGGATTTGTTCTTTCATCTAATCCCCTAATTGATACCTGCTTTTAATTGCCATATGGTTTACATGAAGTCATTTTTCATGGTGCGAGACCAGTGGAATTCAACCTGGACCAGGAACTTCAAGACTCACCCAAATAGTGAACATGCAAGGGTTTAACCAAAATGAGGTACTAGGCGGGCAAATATCAGATCTGCAACTAGTAACAAGCCTATTTCATTCTTCATAGGATAATTTAATTTTGATTTCCTCAAACCTGTGCCATAAAGCGGGGAAGCATAAGCCCAAGTATTTGTTGAAGGATTTGGGCACCAGTCGATTCTATCGCTTCAGCTGGAATGGCTCTAATTGCAGAAGGAACCTCGATGCTAACCTATAATGAAACACAACGAGTTTAAAATTAATATTTGTTTACATATATGACCATGTACAATACTGAAATCATTATAAAACACTGCGCCACAAGCAAAGACAACTTTGTCAAGTACCTCAATGACTGCATCTGAAGTAAGTCGTTGCATTGTAGAGTTGCTTGAGTTGCTACTGCATGAAATTTGGTTCACCATAGAAGCTGCATTCCCACACCAAATTAGTGTCAAAGCATTCCTGAAAAAAGCATTTAGAATAATAAATTTAGAAATTTAATTGCTAACACTACTTTGTACATGGATTTTTTCCGAAAGAAAATCTCTCATCCTTTGCATTGGTTCAGCCAAAATGATCGCATGTTCCTGATAATGATTTTTGTCACGCACAGCAGTTAAGGTTTACAGAGAGATGCTATTTTCACCATGACAATTGAATTATTAAAGTTTCCCTCAGCTAAGCTGCAGAAGTTAAAGACATGGTTTTGCTGGCATGTTGGTGCCTTATTGCCAATCACTGTCCAGGCTTCAAGAACACACACAAGCAGTGGAGTATAGCCAGGGACAGAAGGTTATTAAAATAAATCTCAGAAACCAGTTTTTATGAGATAGTAAACCACCTTCCTCTACTCAACTTAATAATACAGCATTTCCAGTATTTTCTCGCTATGCCTGAATTGTAGCCATTTTACAAATAAAAGCCTGGTCAACAGTAGCCATTTCACAGCAAGAACAGGCTAAGTATGAAAAACATTCTGAGAAGCACATCATGAAATTTAGTTGCTGAGCATTTCATTCTGTACAGTAAAATTTTAACAAATCAAGTGTTGCAACATTTCAAAGATGTATTTTCTACCTTCCAATTCCAAGCAAAAGAGAAAAAACGAAGGACAGGGCATCATGTACTCCTTCGCTAAAACCATGGTTTTGAAACTAATCTCTGAAAGAAAACCATTGATTTACAGCATGCATCCAATCATACATTGAAACTAAAGTCCCATTAAACATGACACTAGTACACATTCTTACACCTATAACACAAAAAAATAACGAAACCAGACTTATACAAGGTATAATAAACAAGTCAAACCTCAAGAAGACAACTATCATAGTAAGCATTGGCCAATAATGACAATTACAGTACCACCACATTTCAAGCCCGTCATAAAAAAACAGAGTCAAAACCCTGGTCTAACACACAAAGAAATCCAAAATCAATCCATGTTATGCTTGACAGAAAACCCAAATAGAAACCCTTACCGTCAAACTTCTCATTCTGCGCAACGACAATCGGCGAACCTTCAAGCTGCCGCAACAAACCAAGCAAACATCAGGGCATAACACCATGTAATCCAAAACTTCATATACAAACTCAAAAGCAACAATAACAACTAGTGTATTATCATTACCTTACAGGACAACAGCTTAATGCAACAACCATTAGGCTGCTCTTCAACTCTAACAAGCAAAACAGGACAAACCTCAAACGCAAAAAACTTGAACCTATACACGTAACACCTAAACGTGTTGTCGTCTACCCTCTCTATCCTTTCCGCATCCAACACTGAGTACTGACTCGCTGGCAAACTCATATACTCCACTGCAACCTCAACATAAAAAATCATTACAAACTCAGTTTCAAAACAATCAAAATTAAAACATTTTGTAATCTTTAGCTTAAGAAATTAATCCATCCTAACATTACTTAGAGGGCGCCCGAGTTGCCGGACCGAAACGGACTCTCTACGTCTAGCAATGAATTTCGCTTTCGGGGCGGAATCAGCCGAAGCACGAAGCGTGCATTTTGGATATTCAGTTGGAAAGAGTTGTTTGGAAGTGAAGGGATTTCTAGGGTTTCTGGATCTGAAAGAAATTGAATTTAGGCCTATTGTTGCCATGAAAACAACTGGAAATCCAAGGATTGCAAGCTAGAAGAAGATAAAATAGAAGTATTGTCTGTGTTGGTGAAGGATAAGAGGACGAGTGGTTCTGCGGCTAACGAGGCGCAATTTAGACTCACATGGTTACATTTTCCTAAGCTGCACAAGAAAATGCCAGTTGGTGGTTTTGGCATTGATTGTGGGCCAATTTGTTTTTTTGCTTGACATAGATTACATGTGGCGTAGGATAAAAAACGTCACGTCAATGCTTTACCAAGAAGCGCACATGGCGTTAAACCTTCATCGTCACAAAACAATCCGTTCAAAGCGAACCCCGAATTATCTCCCCTGCAAGCCTTTTTGATTAACCCGTAAATTATCAAAATCTGAATCTAGAAATAGAAAGAGAAAAAAAGGTGGAAACAAATTTCAGGACCTAAAAATTAAATTCCATTCAATGAAAGAAAAAACCTACATCAGATTCATTCAGATCAGAATCTAAAAAGACTTTACATAGGACAGAAACACTAATTAAACACAACCCACAAAAAACCCAACAAACCCTAGCTTCTAAGAGCTTGTGAACTTGGTAACAGCCTTGGTCCCTTCAGAGACAGCATGTTTCGCAAGCTCTCCAGGCAAAACCAGTCTGACAGCTGTCTGGATCTCCCGAGAAGTAATGGTAGGCTTCTTGTTGTACCTTGCAAGCCTCGATGACTCTTGAGCGAGTTTCTCAAAGATATCGTTGATAAAACTGTTCATGATACCCATTGCCTTGCTGGAGATCCCAATGTCAGGATGGACCTGTTTCAGGACCTTAAAGATATAGATCTTGTAGGTCTCGACATTCTTCTTTGCCCTCTTCTTCTTCTTGTCAATCGCTCCTTCTTTGGGTATCTTCTTCTCTGCTCTTGGCTTCTTCTCCGCTGGGGCTTTCTCTGCTGCTGCAGCTGGCTTTTTCTCAGCCGGCTTCTTCTCTGCCTTAGGAGCCATTTGGGATTCTTGAGAAAGAAATTGAGAGAGAGTTTCTTTAAGCGAGGGGGGTTGAGGAGGTCTTTTCGAACGATTTGATGGTTGAATTAGGGATTATGCGGTTTGTTTATATAAGGAGAGGAAGTGAGTGGTGATTGGTTGGTTTTGGTGAGACGCGGATTGATGACGTGGATGGTTGGTTTTGCGGGGGTTTGAATTGACGGTCAGATGCGGTAACTTTTGATGACCGAATGTCAGGCGCGAGGAGGAGTACAGGCCCAGCCCAGCTGTTTGCATTAGTCATTAGCACTGAAGGCTATGATTAGCAAAGTCGGCCCAACAGTCAAATAATAGGAGGGAAATGGGAGATAAGGAGAGGATTGATGATTTGTGAACAGCCATGGCGAGACTTCGGCAAGCAAGATTGCATGAATATACAGCTTGAGTTGGAGTTGGGATGCTCGGTTAGACAATAAAAATAGATCAACTGGGGAAAGGGAGCTTTCGATGTTTTCTTTATAGGGTTATAGATGATTTACTCGGAGTATGTTTGGTTCAGTGATACGTTGTGGTTATAATTTGAAAAAAATTAATTTATAAAAAATATTTTTAAATTTGATTGGTTTTGAAAAATATATGTTTGGTTAAAAGTAGAGTTAAAATTTAAGCTGAACAAAAGATAATTTAATGTGTTTGGTTAAAAGAATACATTTTAAATTGAGGTGATAAAATAATTAATATATATATGTATATTTAATATTAATATTAATGGTTTTTAATTTAAATATTGTAGATTTAACTACTATTATTACATCATAAAATAAATAATATTGATATCAAATATTTTTTATTATTTCATTAAACTATGTGCAATTTCATAACATACGAAATATATCCAATAAAAACTATATTTTCCATGATTTTTTAAACGCGCAACAACATCAAGTAAAATATCATCAAAAATAAAATTGAATATGTGATTAAATTATATAAATACTATGTAATCAAAGATCTCCTTTTAATTTTTAACTGGATCTGACCTATTTAGATTTAAAACGAATCCGAGCTAGCCAGAACTGTGAAGAGTTTGCTCTTTCACTGTACAAAAACACAGCTGGAAAAGGCATAAAAAAATTACACCTACGATTAAACCTTATTTTTTGTCAGTCCAATAAGTCAAACGACAACCACTATTTATAACCAAACACTATATTATTGGGTTTGAAAACAAAAGCAGCAGCTGCAGCAAAGCCAAACGAATTCATCTTCGATTATTGTTGGTTTCAGAGATATGTTGCAAGGTTTGGGGGTGTAGAGACGTCTCAGGGAAGTGAAGGGACACCCCATAAGGTTAACTGTCCAGTCGATTCTCTAAAATATTTACCA
Source organism: Populus alba (assembly GCF_005239225.2). Taxonomy (NCBI): domain Eukaryota; kingdom Viridiplantae; phylum Streptophyta; class Magnoliopsida; order Malpighiales; family Salicaceae; genus Populus; species Populus alba. The sequence continues at coordinate 20,679,525 of NC_133293.1, read as the reverse complement.
TTTTTGCGAGATATAAGTCTTCCCTTTTGGAGTTTGTCGATCGCATTATGTGCTGTTTTTCTTTTATCCACAATTTTGCTCAAATTGAGAGCTTTTGCAGACGCAGGTACATGTGCAACTTATACCGGATGTTCAGATGAGCAGGCCCGTGGTGGAGGAGAGTGTTTATGAGCGGAGGGCCAATTGTTGAAGCGATCGGAATTCAGAGCAAACTCCACTGTAAGGAAGTTGAAATGAGAGCAATTGAAAACAGAATAAATTGTGGCAAAGGTTGAAGAGGCCAATGTCAGTTCTTTAAGTGAATGAGTAGCTGCTGCTCGGGTTTTATCCATTCATTGCTGCTGTTTTCTCTGATATTATATAAAAATAAATGATTTCCATAGATTAAAGAGAGAGTAAGTAGATAACCTACTACACAGATTGAACAGTTCAGTTAACATGAATCATCAGCTACAATATGCAGCAGAAAACTTATCATTAGAGATCGACAAGTTCATGATCCTGTATTTAACGACAGCATGAGATGGAGAGTCGAGACCCAGCGAGTTCATGAACTCTCATGTTTCTTTCTTCCACGGAGCATGTACGGCGGCATTCTAAACGAAAACATTTCTTTCGCAAATTACAATTTGCCCCACTAAGTTCAGCAATCGAATTACCAAGACTAGTCTTAACACAACTCGTTTGCAGAATGGAAAACCACGCCCCCTCCTTGCAAGATCACAATCAAAGAGCACATGATCACGATGCTCATTTGCATTACCTCAAGGGGCACCAAAGGATAAACAATTCTACCTCTTTTGGTTTTACCAATCCTTGATTATTGAGGACTGCCTAGGACCAAGCAATAGAATACGCAGTGACCAGGAATATGAAAACTGCTCCAAATCAGTTTGTGTCATTCAACCTTCTGCCTTTCCCGCTCTGATGAAACCCAAGCACTTCTTGCAGAATACTCACCACTAAGATTTATTTTCCACCGAAGACTATCTTGACTCAAGTTATGTGGAAGGATCACCCCATAAACAGCTCCACAAGGCTAGATCCAGTCCCAGCCTCTGATGATTATCAGGCACCTTTACCAGTACTAAATGAGGTTGCTAAATTACTTCGAAGGTTTCTAAACCCCCACAAGGAAGCTCCATTGAAATTCTCAATCCCGACCAGATCAAGCCGATTACCCAGCCTTCAGCAATGTGTTATTAGAAGGAAGCTCGCCGTTGTACAAAAACAGAATCTAAATCAAACATTTCCAATGGTTCTCCGTGCATATTTGATTACCAGGTAATTCCACAAAATTTAAACGAAAACCAGCAAATACTCAATCCAGTCAAACAACTACCTACAAAACATCTCCTACAAAACGATCTAAAACAATTCTACAGATACCAGAAATGCACAAAACCACAAGGGAAAAAATAAAACAGAAATCGTCAAACCAGAACTAGCCCTAGTCAATCAAAAGAAGAATTGAATAAAAAATGAGACAGCACATGCAGGAATCAACATCATTCAAACCCAATAATCAAAGACAAATTATGCACAAGATTCATGTTTCTTTGATGAAGAGTAAACTTCCTGCATCAAATCCACTAAAACCAAAACCTGTGCTTCAACAGAAAAGCTATTTTTCATACATCATGTCACCCACAAAACACCAAAAATTTAGAACCCAACAATGCCTAGCGCGGCCTATGAGCTGGTAAATTTGGTGACAGCCTTGGTCCCTTCGGACAAAGCATGTTTCGCAAGCTCTCCAGGCAAAACCAATCTGACAGCAGTCTGGATCTCCCGAGAAGTAATGGTGGGCTTCTTGTTGTACCTTGCAAGCCTTGAAGCCTCTTGAGCAAGCTTCTCAAAAATATCATTGATGAAACTGTTATGATACCCATAGCCTTGCTTGAAACCCCAATATCAGGGTGGACTAGTTTCAAAAACTTGAAGATATAGATCTTGTAGGTCTCAACGCTCTTCTTTGCCTTCTTCTTGTCAATCGCTCCTCCTTAAGGCAACTTCTTCTCGGCTCTTGGCTTCTTGTCCGCTGGGGCCATTTCTCAGCTTGCTTCTTCTCTGTTGCCTTAGGAGCCATTTCGAGATTCTAGAGAAGACGGGACTACCTTTGTTAATTGGAAGAGAAAAAATTGATAATTTTTCGGTCACAGGGTTAGTGAACTGGTTTGGGCTACTTGTTTCGTTTATATATAGAGAGTTGGGGAGAGCATGATTGGTTCGGTTTACGTCGCCGCGGATAGATGACGTGGATGGTTGCTTTGGCGAGGGACTTTTAATGGACGTCGGAGATGGTTTCGGACTTTCAGAGCGATCACATCCTGGTGTAGACTGATGAATTCCAACTTGAAGAGGAGTCCAGCCCCAGCCAAGTTATCGGCAGTAGCACTGGCAGTGAAAGGGCCTTGATGACCCAAAACGGCATGAGTTATGATCTAGTCTGTTTATTATTAAGAAATTACTGTGTCCAGTTCATTCAAATCTTGGCCATTCAGCTTCTTGTTTCAAGCTAAGGTTTTGAATCGATAATAACAAGCCAAGTAGTCAAGAGATTGAAATATTGTTTCCACTGAGAACATTCTAAGCAGGCAATTAAAGCTTCATTGTTTCGACGGGGCTCCTTCTGATTTCCACTAAGATCAGAACCTAAACCTTTACATGTAACATGAAAGCCTAAACAGAAAAAACCCACAAAACATTCCCATATACCCTAGACATGGCCACCTACGAGCTGGTAAACTTGGTAACAGCCTTGGTCCCTTCAGAGACAGCATGTTTCGCAAGCTCTCCAGGCAAAACCAGTCTGACAGCTGTCTGGATCTCCCGGGAAGTAATGGTAGGCTTCTTGTTGTACCTTGCAAGCCTCGATGACTCTTGAGCGAGTTTCTCAAAGATATCGTTGATAAAACTGTTCATGATACCCATTGCCTTGCTGGAGATCCCAATGTCAGGATGGACCTGTTTCAGGACCTTAAAGATATAGATCTTGTAGGTCTCGACGTTCTTCTTTGACCTCTTCTTCTTCTTGTCAATCGCCCCTTCTTTGGGTATCTTCTTCTCTGCTCTTGGCTTCTTCTCCGCTGGGGCTTTCTCTGCTGCTGCCGCTGGCTTTTTCTCAGCTGGCTTCTTCTCTGCGGCCTTCGGAGCCATTTGGAATTCCTGGAAAAGAGTGAAAGATTTTTGTGCTAAGAGAGGGTAAGCAGGTGATTTTCTTAAGACTTTGTTAAACGAAGGGTTTGTGATGTGTTTATATAGGGAGAGGAGGTCAGTGTTGATTGGTTGGTTTTGGGAAGACGCGGATTGGTGACGTGGTTATAGGATTTGTGGGGATTTAAATCGACGGTTAGAGATTGGGTTTTGATTTTTGGGTTTCGCGGGCTGGTTAGGGTGAAATACTTTAAAATGCGCGAGGAAAATATTGTTCTTCATGTCACTTTTCACCAAAGAATAAATTATCGTGGATTGTGATGGTATATTAAATGCACAGGATTTCATCATGGGATTATGTAACTGACCCGGACATCCATGTAAATAAAAAAAAAAAAATAGGGAATTGAGATCAAAATAACGGCAAAAATAAATGTTTTTTTTCCAAACTCGGGCTAGACGTGTGCCTTCATCTTCAAACTTTTCTAAGTTATAAACTTTCAGTCACCGACATTTTATAAAATTCAACTTTGACCTCAGGTTTTATTTTCCTTATTTCATGGTTCTTGGTTAGAAAGGAAAGAAAGTAATTGAATTATGGTGATAAAAAAAATACTAGTTAAAACCGATTTCAACAACAAAAATTAATGGTTTTTTTGTTATTAAGGTTTTTTAATGAAAAAATTTTATACAAGTTGTTTTTCTCATTGTTAAATTTGCTTTGAATAGTAGATTTAAATTCAAAAATAATTTTTATCCTAGAATAATTATGAGTTTTGGAGTCATTTTCTTGTTGTTGAAAATTATCGACATGTGTCTAGAATATGTTTATGGTGTTTGTTTGGTCTTTTCATGTCAAAATATGGTCTAAAACAAGTTTCTCTTTTATTTAAAATGGAGCAAGTCGAATTCTAGTTGTTGGAGGTCGCTAGCATCCAGGTAGTGCAGTGACATGCCGCATTTTATTCTTTTTCAAAGCACTGGTCGTTCGCGTTTTAGGTTCTGATTATTTGCTGAAAAATATATTTTTTTAAAAAAATAAATTTTAAAAAAGTAAATTCCAGGAAATTGATTTATTTTTTGATATTTAATAGTGTAATAAAAAATAAGTTGAAAAAATATTTTTTAGTATTTGGTTATGTCATAAAAAACAAGTTGAAAAATAACTTATTAATATTTTATTTTTCTCAAGTTTATTAAAATAATAAGGAACAAATCTTATAAATAAAAAAGTTGAATGAGAATAAAATTAAAAACAAATATAATTTCATAAATTATTTAAAATAAAATAAATAATAATCAAAATATAGATATCAAATCTAAAAAAAAATGAAAGATGAATAAATTTAAACAATAACAATTAATATTTCATAAATTATTTCAAATAAAATAAGTAACAATCAAAAGAATGAGGATCAAACTTAATAGATAAAAATTTTCAATAAAAAAATGATAAGGAAAAAGCAAATAACAATTATAAAAATGAGAACCAAGGTTAATATAAAAAATAAATTATAAGAAATTAAATTGAAAAATAAATATTTAAAATAAAATATATATAGCAATCAAAAGTTCGAGGACTAAATTTGATATAATCAGCAAATAATATGATATTTATAAATTTTTCACAATTCCATAAAGTATTTTCCGCCTGGATTTTTCAGGAAAATATTTTTTTGGAAACCAAACCAAATTTTTCCTTTGATTATCAAGTTTTTTTCATTGACCAGTTTTTCTAATGGCAAAATACACTCAAAAAAATTTTAAAAATAATTTTTTAAAAATCACTTTCAAAAAATAAACATTGTTTTAAAGAAAAATATAAAAAGGCCCGAGTGCATGCATTATTGCATGCAACATGCCTGTGACTTTTATTGAAGCTTGTGAACGATAATCTTTCAAAGCCCAGGAAACTGAACCCTATTTTTCCTTTCATTTTTATCCATTACAGTTGTATTTTTTTTTTATCAATTTAATCAACTAATATTTGATTGATTATTAATTAAATAATATAATTTGTTTTGATTTGATTTTTTTTTCAATCACCTTGATATTTTATTAGCTCTTGATTTTACTGATATATATTTTGAATAAGAACTTATATGCAAAAATGCTAAATTCAGCTGAATTTATGATATGGATTGCAGATTTGAATGATTAACTTTGGTTATGTAGGGACAATACTTGATAAATTTTTTTGCTGTGTATACGGTTTTTAATTTATTTTAATTAACTGTATGTATTAACTTTTTAGATTATTCTTGGGATTTTTTTATACAAAATCACGTAATAATAATTCCACATATTTTTTTTTTAGAGGGAAAAATTTTTCAACCCATGATGAGTGTTAGTTAAACAACCAATAGAAATTGCTTTTCAAAATATTATTTATTGGAAAATGCATAATATTTTTATATTTTGACATCAACGCGTTAAAAAAATAAAACACTGAAAACTATTAAATTAAAGCCTTTTTAGAAAAATGAAAATCTTGAAAAAGTATGGTCTAACCATACTCCTTAATGGTGTCCAAGTCTATGTTTATTATTGTGTTTTGGTACGTTTTAAAAGTATATTCATCTTAAAAAATATTAAATTGATATTTTGTAGTGTTTTTTTTTATATTTGTAATGTGTTTACATAAAAAATAAAATATAATATAGAAAAAAATATCTATACATTTCTAATTAAAAATAATTTTTAAAAACAATCCACACTACATTTATATTGTATGTAAACATGATAGAGATTGCTTTTCAAAATGTTATTAACTTGAAAATACATAAAATTTTATACTTGGACATCAACATATTAAAACAATAAAACACTAGAAACTATTAAAACATAAAACACTAGAAACTATTAAAACAATAAAAACACTAGAAACTATTAAATCAAAGCTTTTAAAAAAAAAAAATCTTCAAAAAATACGGTCTAACTATACTCACAAATGATGTCAAAGTCTATGTTTATTATTGTGTTTTGATACTTTTTATAAGTATATTCATCTTAAAAATATTAAATTAATATTTTTTTAGTTTTTTTTTATATTTGTAACTTGTTTATGTTTACATAAAAAAATAAAAATAATCTAGAAAAAAATATCTAATACATTTTTAATTAAAAAACAGTTTTTAAAAGCAATCTACACTCCATTTATATTGTATTTGTTTTTGTAGTTCAATTATGCTTTAAAAAATTAATTTTATATATTTTTTAATATGATGTTTTAATATAAAAAATAAATTTTAAAACATAAAAAAATATTATTTTAGAAAATACTTTATAGCAATTCCGAACACGATACCAGTCTAAAGTAACAAACAAGCAGTAACAAACGGTAAACAGGTGCTATGTTGATAGTTTTGATAATTATTGGGCTTGTGATGAGCTTCACATGGGAGAGGTGGCGAGCGTTGAACGGTTGGTTTCAGGGAGACGCAGATTGGTGACGTGGATTGTGGATTTGCGGGGATTTTAAATGAGCGGTCATGGATGATACCTTGTTTATTTATGCAGCTACAGCCAAGCATCAGCCTTACGTGCCCACATCCCCACGAAGACTCTGTTGCAACAATAAATAAAGTTATCTGCCCTTTCTTTCCTTTTCTTTTGTTTTTTTTTTTCCCCATCAAATAATAATAATAATAATAATAATAATAATAACGTGGGTGGCTCTAAACTAGTTGCCCAGATGAAGTTTTTAGACAACATAACTCATTTACAATGTGGATTAATTGGACGAAGGTATTTTTAAACCTTTACAGGTCAGCAGTTCACGTAAAAACTAAAAACAACTCCAGTACAGCACTGTCAAGTGAAGCATTTACCTTCTTGTGTGCCCACGTCCCCACACCCTCTTGCAGCAAAAAATCAATTTTTTCTGCTCCCTTTTTCCTTTATTTTTTACGGGACATAACTAATTTTAAAAAAAGTAAGCATTCGGAATAAATAAATAAATAATGTCGTTGATTCTAAACTAGTTGCCCAGATGGAATTTTTAAGCAGTATAACTTATTTTTAAGGTGGGTTAATTTGATTAGAGGATCCCATGAAAATAACTATATTATTAAAAAAAAACACTTTTATTCACCATCTATTTGTATATAAAAACATTAGAGCATGGTTGAATCACTGAAATCACGTCCATAAAATATTACTAGTCTATGTTTTTCGTTTAAACCTTCGGCAACTTAATTTTCTTAATTTTTTTTTTTTAAAATCATTATTTAATATTATGTTGTTTTTTAGAATTGTGCTCTTACAGTTTTTATTTTATTTTATTTGTGTTGGGCTATATATTAGTATTGTTGATTTGGTTTTTTGTAAATCATTATTTATGTTTTTTCTTTCAAGTAATGCAAAACATGGGTAAAATCTATCATAGAAGAGGGCCTGGAAAAAAATCACTCCAAATTTATATTTTTACAAAAAAAAAAAAAAAACATTGAAAGAGGAGTAAAATAAATAACGTCTGTATTTGATCTTGCCATCCACATACTACAAGTCTAATTACCGTTCGAAACAACATTGTCATTGTGAATACGTGTGGGGCTTGAGTTCCGTGCATCCATGTACACGGTCAATACGAGATTTGCCCAAACTCACGTCAAGTTTGTTACCATTACGGCACTGTTGGAGATCGTGTCCGTGAAAAATTTTGGGTTTTTTTTTTATAGTTTTAAATTATTTTTGCTAGTATTTTTTTATTGTTTTAAAGTGGTGATGTTAAAAATAAATTTAAAAATAATTATTTTAATATATTTTTAAATAAAAATCATTTTAAAAAATAATAGTACATCCAAACGACTGCTTCCCACTCTAATACCGTGCCGTTTCGTTTGTTTAAAAAAGGATCGCGTGTCTCAAAATAGGCAGGTAAGTGCACCAAAGCACTCATGGCAAAACAGTAAAAAAAGAAAAGAAAAGGGGGAATTAAAGGGTCAATCGAAGAAACAAAAAAGTAAGATTTGCTGGAAAAAATATCTTCATAGCTATTTTGAGAACCAATTTTTTTCCATCTCTTTTACGGGCTGATGTGACCAAAAAACAGTTTCCTATCTTTCCCAATGTGCAGAAACAAGAAAGAATTAAACTTTTTTTAAAAAAAAATTAGTACTGTAAATTAAAAAATTAGTATATTATTATTATTTAAAAAAATTAATGAAATAATATATTTTCATCTTATCACATTTTTAAAATAAGATATTTATTAAATATTATTATTACTAAAAATAATAAGATAATTATCACATTTTAAAAAATAATATTTAAATATATCATGCTTTGAATTGCAGAAAACTAACTCCACTCCTGATAGCAAGTTGCAACATCACTTTCAAAATACTCGACTTCCATGGCATGAAACGTGGCCTGAATTTATCAGGTAAATCATGTTTGGTATTATGTTTTAAATAAAAATGGGTAAAATTTATTTATATATATTTAGATTTTTTTTAATGTACTAATATCAAAATAATTTTTTTAAAAATATATATATATATTAATATTTTTTAAAATAAAAAATATTTTAAAAACAACCATTCTCATATTTTTAAACACCCTTAATTAATTAATTACAGGCGTGACCTATTTATAACCATACAACGCTTAGCAGATTTCATTACGTAGCTCATGACTTTCATTACATAGATCATGATTTCTCATTCACGACGCAGGTGGTTAGATATGAAATCATTTCCAAATTTAATTGAAGTTACATGTATCTAATTAAAATTATTTAATTAATATTAAGGTTCGTAAATGTTATATTTAAATTTTGATTAAATATTACGGTTTAGAATTTAAAATAAATCCAGAAATATGATATTTCACATGAACTTTTTGCTGATATGTTAATTTAAATTTTATGTTTTTATAACTTATCTTTTTTTTTTTTTTCTCATTTTGATTGGACCGAAGTGGTGGGACACTGCAAAACCGTTCGTTGTCAAGATGGCAACGACACATGGTTTGATCGGGGAGAGGCAATTTTCAATTATGGAAATGTCTCAACTGAATCGTTTTCACGGACTTCCCATTTCCATTTCAAATAGATTGAATTCTGTTTGGTATTCGTTAGCGTGTATTTTAAAAGTTTATTTAACTTTAAAAAACAATGAATTTAGAATTTTTTAAATACTTTGCAGTGATTTTAATGTATTAATTTTAAAAATAAAAATAATATACGCATAAAAATAATTTTTTTACATTATATGGAAAAACTTAAAAAAAATACTTCACACCATCATAGTAAACACGTGCTAATATTACATGGTACTGCCCAAAATTGCATGTTTGTGCCTCGAGTTCTAATAAACTCGTACACACTTATTTAACGTAATCAAGTTGATTATTAAACTAACAACAATTATTAAACGACGAGAAAAGTTGGAGATGAAATCGCTTTTTCAAAGAAATCTCTCTTCCCTGTTATTTTTTAAAACCTAATCTCTTCTAAGTAGTGTTAGGAATTATATTTCAGGTTGATTTTTATTTGAAAATAATATTTTTAATATTAAAAAACTAAAATTTTATTAATCTAAATATTTAAAAGAAAATGATAAAATATAATTCAACCGGTGCATCTCTCCCAGATTCTATCTTGTCCAGAGATGATGATGGATGCTGCGGGGAAAAAAAATCCTGGAGCAGGGATAATGTTGGACGCTGTGAAATAAATACCTCGTGCAGAGATGATGTTCGGTGCTGTCATCTACTCCCATGGAAATAAATAGATAGATAAAAACTTCGTTGTTGATAAGTCCCGTAGTCCAAAAACAACAATGTACGGTGGCACAAAACTCAGGGTATTTGTTTTTTATTTTCAATCTTATTTTTTGTTAAAATTTAATTTTTTAATTTTAAATGATTTTTTTATATTTGAATCTTTATATTGGTATAAAAATATAAAAATAATTATTTTAATATATTTTGAAGTAAAAATAAATATTTTTACCCATGATTTTCTCAATGTTAATAAAAAAAAATAAAGATATGTTAAACTTTCCTGTGGTCGTAGCCACACTGGGCCTGGAAAAAAATAATTTGAAGTTAAAAAAAAACAATAATCAAAGTTTTATAAAATGGTGGTTACACGTTGCCCAGACACACACTGGGCCTTGAAAAGGCACTTAAGCGCCCATTTTTTCAGTATGTGTAAGAGACTTGGTTTTATAAAAACACCGAGGGGTATGTGAATTGTTTATGCCTCTGTTATTGTGTTTAAAATATTGTTCTACATTTGTCTTGAAAAAATAAAAAATCAAATTTTTTTTAAATGTATTTTTATGGTTCTGATATGATTTTTTCATAAATAATTAAAATTTTATTTTAATATATTTTAAAATAAAATTATTTTTAAAAAACACTTTACATCACATTATTTAACTAACAAATATTCAAATGAACCAGCCTTCAAAACATGGCTGCAGGACCTCGCTAATTTAACTAGTCAACTCGTTGACATTAAACATAGTCCGGGTTGGATTAGTTGGATGTTTTTTTTCCAAAAAAATACAAAACGTTTGGATTAATTTGATTTAATCCATCCAATTCACAACCCAACTCTTAAATTAAATCAATTTCACTCTAATAACTATGCTTGGAAGTGCAATGAAGGGTCTAGAATTCATCCTCGGTAAATGTCTACAGGGGTCGGGTATAAAAACACCGAAAGATCCTGGTTTTTTCTCACATTTCTTTAGATAAAAAGTTATATTTTGAATGTGTATTTGATGATATTATAATAGCTTTTGTATTTACAAACTAGAAAAAGTTAATAATTTATAAAAATTATAAACTATAACATTTTCCTAATTAAAATTTCAAAATATAATCTTTAATGGGACCATACAAAATTATAATGTGTGTTGATGAAGTAAATCCTCTCAAAAACATGATCAAGACAAAACACAATTTCAATAGCTTCCCACCACATTGCCAAAAGTAACTTCAAAATTCTTCGATTCTTTTCAAATAAGTCGAGAAGGGAAGCACTAGTAGATAAATAATTTCCAATATTTTTCCGTAAGTGAGCTGAGAAAACAACGATCGTTTATATCACCAGTGGTCATGAAAAAAAATCTCTTAAATTATTTGATATATAAAACAGTGTTCATCATGGTTTTCAGATTAAAATTTAACTTTCTGGAAATATTACAGGAATAAAATTGGATCTTGACCTAACAGGAGCAGCGGTCGCCGATTCTCCTGGATGTGATATTAATCATTGGTATTTGCATGTATATTTTTTATACAACGCCAGTATGTAAGAGGCGGACGTCGGCGGTAATGCTTGCACGTCTCATATAAAAGTTTAGGTGTTGGTCAGTAGTAAGAGCCTGAGACCAAGATGTTTGCTTTCTCTGTGGTCTCAGATTCGAGCCTTAGGTTACTCATATGATGGTCACTGGAGACTTACATAATCGTTAACTTCAGGGCCCGTGAGATTAGTCGAGGTGCGCGCAAGCTGGCCCGAACACTCACGTCAAACTAAAAAAAAAAAAGAAGTTTAATGGTTCTATCTAAAGCACTGCCTTTCATTTTTTTTAACTCTTTTTCTTCAAAATAAATAACATGTAGCCTATTTTGGCTCGGTTCAATCTAGCTAGATCGTCGATTCATTTTACATTAGCTGCTTGAATGATCTAATTTAAGAACCAGATTGGTCTAGTGGCTACTGTTATATTCCAGTCCACAAAAATGACATTTCACCTCCGCTGGACTGCTCAGACCGGCAAGGCCGTCGGTTCATTTTAGCTAGGCCGATTGATAGGACAATCTAACTTGAAAATCAAATCAGCTTGGTGGTCGACTATCCAAGCTGATTGAAGAAAAAAAACCGTTTGTAATATATTGCCATCCACAGACAACAAGTCTAATCACTTATCGCCCGTAACCTGATAAAATTCAATGATATTGACACGAATCTAGTTTCAATACATGCACGGCGCCATTGTTAAGTATCAATCTAAACGGTTTGGTTTTTTCCGGTGTGTAAGGTTCTGAGTTGTGTAAAAATTTATATTTTTTTAAAATTTGGTTTTCAAATTTATTTTTTTATGAAAAAATAAAAATTAAAAAAAAAAACAAAATAAACAGTGTGAAATATAGGTGACGTGTCACAAGTTTTGTGAAAGATGCACTCTAGTTTTTAAACTTTAAAAATAACGCAGATTATATAATTTCAGTACCACAATATCTCTTCAGTTCAATTGTGGTACAAAAATTTATTTTTGTTATTTTTAGTCACTAGTCAGGAGAGAAGAGAAGGGGATACCAGATTCTAATGGTAGAAAGAAAAAAGTATCATTAACACACGTCCAGATCACTAAAATGAACTCTATTTAGGTTAAGTGGTTTCATTTGACGAGAGAAGTTTATATTATGTGTTTTTATACCTTTAAGGTTCGTGAGAGAATTGATATGAGCTCGGGTTGATTTTTGAATGCAGGTTAATTTTAATTTTTGGGGCGGTTTTTTGAGGCCATGAGTATATTTATCACGATTCCTATAATGTTTTGTAAGTTTTATGGGTGAAAAGCGAGTTTTTGAATAAAACAACTTAAGCCCAGATTTTTCAACCGCCGTAGCGGTCTAAATCTAGACAAAACACAGTTGTCTGCCCAGTTGCAGGAAATAAAATAAAATTAAGGGTCCAATCACATAGGCTCTAACAAAATGGATCAAGCGAGCCGACCTAGCAAGCCCAGCAACACTTGGTTTTTTTTTTTTTTAAAAAAAAAAACTCAATGGTTCTTTTTTTATGGTTTTTCCTCTAAATGTTTTTAATTTATATTTAAATCAACACTCCTCATCTTTTTCATTTTGTTTGGAGAGTCTCTTTTAAACAATAATTTTTTTTTAGTTATGCATTTAAATTTGAAAAATATTTTTTATTCATCTATATTTTTTTTGTTATCTTTTATATGGATGAACTTTGTTTTTGAAAAAAAAAATTGATTATATGTGCAGCCTTACAATTATAATGTTTTTTTCTTTTTTATTTTATTCAATTACTTTAATATGTGTCTCTGTTTATGTTATTGTATGCTTAAATAAAAAAATTATTTTAATAAATAAATCTAGCAAACATAGCCAAGTAAATATATTGTTTTTTGATATCAAATGTATTGGTCTACACTTATCTTTTAATTTTTCAAGTTTTAATTTTAGATATCGTTAATTATTTTTTATTGATATGACCCGCGATGAAACACAAGTCGTATAACTAGTTTAACAAAGATAAAAAACATGTTGCTCTTTTTCTATAGCATTCATTGTGGATATAGAAACACTACACCGTGGATTGTGGAAGAGTAGTGTCAATTTTGTTCTTTCAAGTAGATTTTGAGTAACTTGGTTATGAGGTAATTGAGTCATTTCCAAGACATCATTTGGTCATTAAAGGATTATAATGGGTTCCTACCATATTTTCCCTTTTAAAAAAATAATATACTTACTTGCTCCCGAGCTAAAAATAAATAAATAGCTAGCAAGGGGTGTTTGTGTCTTTGCATTTTTCAATATTATTAAATGACATTTTTGCCTTTACAATCAAAAAAGAGAAAGGAAATAACCTGATCTTGTCATTTCCACGTGGTTTTTTTTGGTTAAATGTTGTGGTAACGAAGAGTGTTTTTGATATTTCGCTGTGATTAAATGATTTTTTAATTTAAAAGCAGATGGCGCATGAAGTTCAAATGTCGATGTATGGGATGCGTCTGCGTTATTTTAGGCATCGTGTGTAGTGTATTCCCGTGGTCAGATATGCTATTCCGCTATGTCATCAGAAGCACCACCCGACCCTTTTTCTTATGGTGCCATGTGTGGTGATTCTTGGTGGACAGTTTATCGCCGATGGTCATTTCTTTGTTTTTCTTCTTGTTTTTCTCCCTCTCCCAACAAAATAACGGATCGATCCTCTTTTCTGTTCGTTCCTTGATTTGCTTCTTTAGGTCTTTGATTGCTTATTTTAGTCCCTTGCCCCTTTTGGGAAGTTTTTGATGTTTTTAATTTTTTCATTTAATTATAATTTGTCATGTGTTATTGTGAGCGACTTAATCCTTATTATTTTGATTTATGATTTCTTTTCCTAGTTTTTTTGTTAAAGTTTTTTTTTTTTTAATGTTACCTTCAACCAAAGTTTATGTTTTGTTATTTTTTTAATTGTAATCCTCATTCTTTGAATATTTTTCATTTTGTTAAGGTTTTTTTTTATTCTCAATTTACCAATCAAATGTTAGTTTTTTTTATGACCTCTAGTTTATTTTTTATTTTGATTTTCGGTCTCATTTTTCTAATTATAATTTTTTATGTTACATATTTTTTATTATGAGGTTAATGTGATTCATCTATAATTTTTGTGTTTTTAATATCTTATATAGATTGAACTTATTTTTAAAAATAAAAAAACATTTATTTTCTAACAATATTTTTAATATGTGTAGTCTTGCATATAAATTTTTTTCCCTTTAATTCTTTTCAATAAATTTTATGTGTATGTTGATTTTTTTTTTACAAATTGATTTTTATAAATAAATTTATTAGACACGGCCGAGTAAATGACCCGTATTACAACGTTAAATATCTTGGTCTTTATCTTTCTATTAGTTTTTCTTTTAGATATGATTAATGATTTTCTTTGTATTTATTTACTTTAATAATTATTGATTTATTTAATTAAATGCTTACATAATTTTTACTTATTTATACTTTGATTTTTTTAAAAAAATAACCTATATACCTAAAGTTATTTTAGAAAAAATTTATGACCCCATAAGTCAACTAGCTAGTTTACAACTAAATATTGCGGGGTTTGAGCTACTTGCCCACGTTCAATGCGAGATTTGCCCAAACTCGCGACGGGTTCGTTACCATTGACCCTGGTTATTCGATCCAAACGATTGCGAACCACTCAAATATCAAGTCCTTTTATTTATTTCAACAAGCTGTACATAGCTAGGTAGAATGTTCGGCAGGTTAGGTAGTATATCATGATAATATTTTTTATTTTAAAATATATTAAAATAATTTTATTTTTAATATTATTATGTTAAAATAATAATTTAAATTTTTTTTTTAAAAAATTAGAAAAATAGGGTGAAATCATAGTCTCAAACAGTAAACGGTGCCTAACTATGCATGAATCGAATTGAACATAATAATTAATTAAAGCGGAATTGTCATGGGATTTGAAGCAAACTTTATGGACCAGGAAAAATCGGCAAGACTTTTTTATACACCGGCAACAAAAATCACGACGGCAACCAGGCACAGGGCGACGGGGAGGAGGAGATCGAATCTGCAGTTCTCATGAACTACACGGAACCACAGTTTTCAATCGTGGAAATATCGAAACTGCAGTTCTCATGGGTTTCGAGATAGTCTACATTTCCACATCCATTTGATATATACAGTAATTGCACTGCCCAATTGCATGTATGCATGCACCTTGAGTCCTGAATAAACCCATATACATATTCATATTTAACCCAGGTGACTATTAAAAAAACAAAAAAAACTTCTGTTTTAAATACGTTTTTGTATTTTTAGTTGCGATTTAAAAAAATTAAAATTTTAAAAAATTATAAATTTTAATTTTTAACTAAAATTTTAAGATAAAGTTTTCAACAAATTTATACAAAGTTTCAGTATATATTAATCAATCAATCAAATATCTTTAAATCTATGATTGAAATAAAAAATATGTTCCACTACAATACTTCTTAAAGGTTGATGACTAAAAGTATAATTTTCATGTATTCTCCAATCCAATTAACCCATCTTATAAATAAGTTATATTGTTTAAAAATTCCCTCTGGGCAACTAGTTTAGAATCAATGATATTATTTATTTATTTCTGAATGCTTACTTTTTTAAGAATATTCTAGTCCCATGAAAAAAAAGGGGAAAGATGGGGCAGAGAAATTGATTTATGGCTGCAACAGGGTGTTTATGGGTACATAAGAGGCAAAGGCTGGGGTACCTAGCTACATAAATAAATAAGGTATCATCCATAATTTCACTTTCTGTTACTGAAATTAAGTACAGTGCTCATAATTCAGTAACGGCATTTCATGTGTCCTCAAACGGTAAAAAATCCGTAGAAAAAGTAAGAAGTGTCGCAGATGGCAGAAAAAGGGAAAATGCGCGGTGCATAGCTAGCTGAGCAAAAAAAATCAAGGGCCATTACGTGGAAAAAAAGAAACAAAAATAGGTCAATAATTAAAAAAAAAAACACAAGAGGCGAAAACCAATCTAGAAGCGAAACCACCATGGATAAATGAGAGAGAGAGAGAGAGAGTTGTAAATCTGCATTTCTCATTCGACAAATACCACTAGGCACACCTTCAAAAACCTCTACCAAAGGTAGCGGTGACTCTTTCTTTTTCTCTTTTCCTCTACGCGCATTTTAGAAGATAGTTCCAGCTATTGATTATTTATTTATCTATTGTGTAGTAATTTGATAGTTTCTGTTTTAGAAGATAAGGAGAAATGGAATCGACGGAGTCGTCTTACGTCTCATCACCGGAGCAACCGCAGAAGAGATCTCCTCCACCGCCTGCATCGCCGCCTTCAGGTTTCTCTGATCTAATACGAGCGTTTTTCTGCTTTTTTTTTAAAAAAAATTATTTTTCCACACAATGATTAACGATAGCAGTTTTGTTATTGTATTTTTAGGTTACATTTTGTGCTAGGATTGACTGCTATGAGGCGTTGGTTGTTTTATTATTTTTTTTGCTAAATTTGGATGTTTTTGACTTGAAATTGAAAACTTAACCCTAGATTTCTGAGAAGAGGAATTTTTAGTTTTAAGTTCTGTTTGGTTGGCGAGGAAGCTGTGGAAAATGAAGGAAAATTAAACTTAAAGTCTAATTTTGACCTTGAAATTAATTTCCCTGCTTCCAGGTTCCTGCGGTTCTAATATTTGCGTTTTTTTTTTTCCAGATTCAGAAGAGAAGCCGACTTATACCAGGTTTCTCGTGTCAAATGCGGCAGCTGGTTCTGTGATTGGAAAGGGTGGTGCAACAATTACTGATTTTCAATCACAATCTGGAGCGAGAATTCAGTTGTCGAGAAATTATGAGTTTTTTCCAGGAACGTCTGATAGGATAATTATGGTATCTGGAGGAATTGATGATGTGTTGAAGGCCGTGGAACTTATAATTGCTAAATTGCTCAGTGAGGTAGTTATTGTGACATATGGTTGGTCTCTATGATATGCTGTGTGTTTTCTGCTGTTAATTTGTTTTGTTGGTCAGATTCCTGCTGAAGATGGAGATGAAGCTGAACCAAGAATGAGAGTGAGATTGGTTGTTCCAAATAGTGCTTGTGGTAGCATTATTGGGAAAGGAGGGTCCATTATAAAGTATGAAAACTTCTTTTATATTCTTCTTACAATATATGTTTAGGCAAGGGCTCAAAAAGTAAAAAAAAAGAATTATATAATTTATTTTGTACCTGGAAGTTTTATTTGGACGTAGTTAGTTAGATGTTGCTAACCGTCTCAAAGCAATGCACTAATGGTGGTTTGTGAGGAAGTGTATTTAACTTTATGAGAAACTGTAGTAACCCTCCTTGGTGTTCAGAGTTCCATCCCTGGAATGAAATACAATTTTTATATATCAATGTATATTTCCTGGTACTAAGGAATCCACAATCCCCTTTGTTTGAGGGCTGTGGCAAACTTATGGATGCATCAGTCCATTACCAAGAATTATGCATTGCGATGATTTGGACTTAGACCTCAGTTTATGCGATCTGATTCATGTGCCACACCATCTGAGCTACTTCTGTTGTTTTTTACTTGAATGTTGAATTTATAGTAACTCACATGGAACTTTAATCATTCAATTTAGCTAAATGCATACATATTTATTATAATTGCATGAAATTTGGTATTTTTCTTGTGAGACATGAAATGGGGAATTTTAATTTCTTATTTTGTTTCCTGTATGATTGTCTAGAAGTTTACCTTCAAATCAAAGCAGAGGGAGGAAGTGTATAATGCTGATATCTGCCTTTACTGCAGGTCATTTATTGAAGAGTCCCATGCTGGCATCAAGATTTCTCCCCTGGATACGAAATTTTTTGGATTGACTGATAGGCTGGTTACAGTAACAGGAACTCTAGAGGAGCAAATGCACGCCATTGATTTAATTTTGTCTAAGCTAACCGATGACCCTCATTACTCGCAGACCATGCATGCTCCATTTTCATATGCAGGTGTGACTATTGCCATTAACTTCTTACTCAGTAATGCTCTCATTTTATTGGAAGAAAAAGCTTCTAGTTTCTACCTTCACCTCTACATTTTTTTTTCCTATCATGTTTTATTGGTTCTTTATGAATTCATAAACTTAGTTATCCCAATGATTAATGGCAGTATCATGATGTAAAGCTCCTCCCTGCTTTACCCTGGGGAAAGATTTTGGAATGTTCTAAACTGTGTCAGGGTGCCTATGGAAAAGATAATCAGTGTCAGGGGAGGGTTGATTTAGAGTTCGAGTTTGTTTTTTTGTTCAGATGCTTATTTTACGAGAAAGATTTGAATGTCCTTTGAGTTTTATTGTTATGACTTCAGAGCGCAATTGTATTCAAGTAGCTGTGCTTTGCTGATTATGCTGTGGTCTTTCACTAGTGCAAAGGGTTCTTTCTTCATAAGCATCTTTTAGGAAATTGGCGAGATTTAGGCAACTTCTTAGTCTTAACTCACCTACCAGACTCTAAAGGTACCACTGATGTCCAGTATTAGAGGTTTTTTTATCAAATCAGGATCATGTGTTTCTTACCGCATTCATCATTAAGGAAGTGTTGACTTTGTTTTTCTATCAATCTGAGACAGTTAATTGCTTGCTATTTATTTATCTTTGAAAAACTTCTGGTTGTTTGAGCAAAGGTTACGTGGCATGGTTTCCTTGAGGTTTCTGAAAATTTGTTCTATTCAAACCTTTTCTTTTAAAATTTAATACCTTTTAAGATTCTTTTAACTTGAATAGGTGTTTTCTTCTCTGGTTTTGACGGTATTCAATATGCATGTGTGCTTCCTTATCTTGCTACAGCAGCATACAATTCAATGAACCATGGTCCGAACGGGGCTGCAGTAAAGTTTCAGCATAACAAGGTTCATCCTATTCTATTCTATAATTCTCTAAGCTTTAACCGGGTATCCTGGTGTTAATGCAGTCTCCATAGCAAGAATTTGATAGTTACTACTAAAATTTTGGAATGCTAGAACAGATTTTTTCAGTTATGCTGGTTCGCTTATGATTATTCTTTGCTAGCTGATCTTCTTGCATGTTCATGAAATGAAATAAGCCTTTTCAGATCAAGTTGGCTTTTCCTTTCCTTGTCTTTAGGTTTCCCCACAACATTTGAGCTGCCTTGCTGAATATTTGCTGAGTTTTTATAAAGTTTAAGCGATTAGAAATATTTTTCAGTAATCAAACACAGATATTTGCTGAGTAAATTGATTGTGATTGATAGAAGCCTTCTGATGTTTTACAGGATGATATTACCAATTCTGTGACCATTGGTGTTGCTGATGAACATATTGGATTGGTTGTTGGTCGTGGAGGAAGAAATATAATGGAAATTAGCCAGGTTTTTATACAACAAATGATCCATATATTCTTTGTGTTGCTCCCCCCCCCTAATGCAGAGCACTCTGTTTTGGCAGACTAGTGGAGCCAGGCTAAAAATATCTGACAGAGGTGATTTCATGTCTGGAACAACTGATAGGTACGGGAATGGATTTTGAGTTCATCAATTTACTCCTCAAAAGTGTGTTCTGAAGTGACAAGGGTTTCAATTCTGTTCTTTTCTGCAGGAAAATTACAATCACCGGATCACAGAGGGCCATCCGTGCTGCTGAGGACATGATAATGCAGAAGGTATCCTATGCTTCTGAGAGGGAGACAGATTAGCCATCGAGCATTCTGAATTATTCTCGCTGCAAATTTTTCTGTGGACCTTGCAATTTCTTTGTTTATTTGGTATTCCCTGAATTTAGTAAGCAATTCAAAATCTGTGATGGAAGGAGAAGAAGGAATGATTCTTCAGGTTTCTATAGGAAATCCTTCACAGGGTACAAATTCTGTTTCTGGAAACAGTTGTTGGATTAGGCTATATTAGCTTGTCTGATTATTAGATTTACCCATGTTTATCTCCTTGATACAGTTGTAACTTTTAAATTATAACATGTTTTACGTCTGAGCTATGTTTTCAAAGGATACTTTGCCATAGTTAAAATGGAAATTTGCTGAACCATTTCCTGACATTTCAATTTCTGCTACATCTCTTTGTTATGGGATGGGCTTGAGCACTGAAACTTATTTTTTTTGGCAATATATTTAGTAGTGCAAGAAATCTAAGCTTGTTTGAAGACCATAAGAACTAAATGCTGATACCAGACATGGTTGTCATTATTTATCTCCTGTAAGACTTTTCTGATTCTGCATCGCTTTTTAGACTTTACTGATTCTAAGAGTGACCATTGTATGCAATACTATTAGGACTATCTAATTAGCTTTTTAGAATGTTGAACAGACCCGAGGTGGTCCTTTGGTTGTAAAGTTCATTTGCAGCTTCTAATGGCATTTTGGCCGCCTCTGGTGAAGGATCCTAAACCGTGACATTTTGGTAGAGAGAGGTAGTAGTTTCTAATACCGAAGATGACTGGACTTCATTAACCAGGTCAGATTTTTACGCAGGTTTTCTTTTTAGCAGCCTTGTATCGAGTCTGAATTTTTCCCTTGTGACTTTTTTTCTACTGCAATTAGAAGTCTCTACTGTCATGGTTTTTTGTCTACTGCATGCAAAGTCTCAACTATCAGTAGAGTTTTGGGAGGAAGTTTTCAATTTTCACTAGTTCAAGCTCTGCTCTTTTACTTTCTTTTGAAGTCCATTTTTGTGATAAAATCCCTTTTGTATGAAACGATATATTCACATCTGATCAGGGGAGAGGGAGAGGTTCTCTATAAAAAAACTGTATTCTTTAATATATGGAATATGAAAAGTGATTTTAGTAACGGTGGTCAACAGACATACATGCACTTTTGCGGTCGCTTCGCCCACATACATGGGTGAGCTCTTGCAATTTTATTTTAGCATACAAATGACTGATTGGATGGTGCTATCTAAACGAAAATGTAACCTAATGTTCATGGAAAACCATACCCCCCTTCGCCATATCCAGACCCATAGCCCTCCCCATAACCTGATCCACTACCATAGCCTGAACCAGGACCAAATCCACCTCCTCCTCCGCTCAACCCACCACCACCACCACCTCCTCCTCCTCCTCCTCCACTGCCCCCACCTTTGCCCCCACCACTTCCACTTCCATATCCAGAACCACTTCCACTACCATAGCCTGAACCACTTCCTGACCCAGAGCCTCCACCTCCACCGCCACCGCCTCCACCTCCACCTCCGCCACCCCCTACCCCACCACCGGAACCATAGCCTGAGCCGCCACCAGACCCATAGCCAGAACCATACCCGTTTCCACCACTGCCGCCACCACCGCCACCACCTTTACCTCCTCCTCCTCCTCCTCCACTGCCACCACTACCACCACCATATCCCTCACCACCCCCAGACCCGGAACCATAACCTGACCCAAGTCCTGATGCTGAACCGCCACCACCACCACCTCCTCCCTGCCCTCCACCTCCACCTCCAGTTGCCTTTAGTATCCTAGCAGCAAAGGTGAGGTCTACAATAAGCAAGACCAAAAACGCAGCCCCTACCACCCTCAAAGCCATTTCCAAATGAAACTAACACAATATATCTATCTGTTTGTGTGTCACTCACTATATAAAATACCAATATGCTTTGTCGACTGAAAATGCTTGAGGTAGGAACCCTATATATAGGCATTGCCAAGGTTACCAGACTGTTTTTAAAATTTTTATTAAATTTCTAGTACCTTCTATCACTTGCTAGTCTTGATGATGATTGAAAGGAACGTGTGATTTAGGTGGTTGTTTTAGTGGAGGGTGCTGGTGGTGGGTGTGGCGGTGGTGGTATTGTGGACTCCTGTCTGTTTCAGTCTTCATGCCATGTTTGCATAGAATAAAAGATTTATCCCCACTTTTTGACATGAAGTGTCTTATAATATTTAACTTTGGAAATGGGACCAATGGCTTGCATCTCCCACTCTATCATTCTGTTCAAATTTCAACTCCACTTTCAAATTTTTAATACATGAAACATCCATGCACTAACGGTCTTGTGGTGATTTATGCTAACAATTGTCTCCTTAAGCATCGATGCATCCACTAATACTAGTAATTTAAGCACAAAGATGTCTGTTTAACCTCTTCAAGTATATTCACAATGGTCTAAATTTGCACGACAAACTGGGTTGTTCAGTCAATTTCTTATTGCTGGCGGACTTGGAATAGGACTAATCTTCTTTTCCAATATAAAAGAACACTGGGCATCATTGAATATAAATAGACGTGTACTTAAAAAACAGTTTCTGAATGCTGATTTATAATTTAAAACTTGGTGGCTGTTTTGATGCATGAAAGCACTAACTATCCTTGCATTACTACAATGGAATGTTAGGCCATCTACATGGTTGATATACATACACAGCAGTCTTCTATTCTTGCACAAATTGAATTTCAGTACCATGCATCCTCAGATTATCACCTCCTTTGATGCCATGTTTTATCAAGTTTCAGTGGCTTAATTGGCCATTGGTGATATGTGATTCGGAATAATCTTTACTTTAATGTCTGTGCCTTGCATCGCATCCTTTTTTTTTATATTTTATTTTTTTTCCTCGAGCAAAACATGGCATTGTCAAATGCCAGTAGTTTCCAACCTTGGTGCCTCTATTGATGAAAGCACTATATATTCTATGCTATCATATTTTTTAGTATTCTTCATATGTTTTCCTATCCCCAATAGAATAAGCCACAAGTACAAAGTGTGATTAGCTCCTTCTAAGCTTACACGTGTTCCCGCTCCCATTGCACTTCTCAATCCCATATTCTACTCTTCAGGATATCCTGAAAATCAAAGGCCACAGACACCCACTAACTTCCCAATCAAAATTTCCCGGTCCCAATCTCTCCATGGAATGCCAAGTGTGGTCTCTGCCTTCTTACTTTAGATATACGCTTGTACTGACAACTGGCACATTGCTGTTTTCTACTTTGCCTAGGGTGTCCATCTGTATAGCATGCTTGCTTTCAATCATAGCAACCTAGCCATCATTTCCTCAACGAAAAAAGAAATGGGCTATCGTCAATTTACTGAATTTCAAGTACAGTGAACGAATCACAACTTCTTGTATTTTATACAATACACAGCTTGGTCAGGTCTGTGTGTAGTGCAACAATAGGTCTAAAGGTGCTATCCTATGTTTCTCTCAGATCTGCGATTAGATTTTAAGAGGATGCTTGTTTAACACCATACTGACCAGGAGATAAATTGGTTAGGGAGAATTTTTTGCGATGTGAGGGATGCCAGCTGGGAAAGAAGTGGAAGCCATTATTTTCTTACAAGTGGCAGCTATTATGTATGCATGTGCTCTTTGATTATCTAGTCGGTTCTCTTTTACCAACTCCATTAACGAATGTGATCGGAAGATTCTTCATGGATATACATGCTCTCATTAGTAATACTTGGTATCATCAACAATGATTTTCCCATTGATTAATAAAGGATCGGCACAGAGAGGATAGCAATGTAGTTGTTAGATTTAAGATCCAGTAACAGATTGTAGAGTTAATTCGAGACAATTAACGAGTTGGGATATATCATTTTTGTTAACAAAAAATGATGGTATTTTTTTTTTTTTATATAAAAATATTTCTAGTTTTCACCTAGTTTGGTTTAGGTTTAATTTGTCCTGATCAAGTTGCCAATTAACTTATTAGGTAACTGAGTTTTGTTTGGTTAAAACTAGTTCAAATTAAAACTTGACTCAAGTCTTCGTTCATTGGTTTTATTAGATCAATTTATCAAGTTGGATTAATAACAATAGTTATTGTGGCTATTCGTTTATTTGTTTTTTCTTTTTGATTTAGTATTTGTTTGATAACATGGTAGGAATTGTTTTTCAAATATGTTTTTTATTAATAAATATATCAAAATATTTTTTTATTTTTTATAATTTATTTTTGATATTAATATATCAAAATAATTAATTTAAAACAATTTTTTTTTTAAAAAAATACTATTGCAATACAATTCCAAATGGAGCCTTGAAATAACAATAAGTTGAGTAAAATATATTTTATCCTCTGTTAATGCTACAGATTACAAATTTTAAGGAATATTTAGCAAATAAACTAGTACTCAAACGGAGTTTTAACTATACAACCAACAGTTTGTGAGTCAATGGCTTCACACCATCGCTCAATCTGATAACTTTTGCCTTCATCCCGTATTCAGTCTGATCATGTTTTGGATTTTTCTTAGCACATGCTATAAAAATTTATGTAGTAGCAAATTTGTAATTTGATAGCTTGATCCAAAAACAAACTAGGGTTTATACAAGCAGAGAGATCTTGCTTCATATTGTCAACTTGCTCTTGATAGCATCCAATATATATGTTCCATGGCATCTGCCGAGAAAGAGCTGGTATTGATTCTAGAACATTTAATATCACTTGAAAAAAGAAGATTTAGATTGACATAAATTGATCAGGACATACTTTTAAGGTTTCTTTTTGCGATAAACTTAATTTTGAAACATTAACCAGTAATAAAGGAAAATGAAGGAAATGAAGGAAAATCAAATTTGAAGCTTCGAAAAAGTGTCAACTGTTCCTGTCCAAAAATGTGTTTTGATGATGCTCTAGAAAAGGAAAATGAGAGGCTTGAAGTGCAACGATTGCAAGCTAATTTGGACGCCAGATCAATGCAAAGTTGTTCATGTAGCAGAAACTGCAGTTGCAAATTATCTTCTAGATAAGAGTTCAGCCATCAAAAGTTCTTAGAAACTGGAGCCTGGGCGTTTAGATGCCACCGAAGAAAATCTTAAGAGGTTAGATTTCTGTAAACTCATGTGTAAGGAGTTCAAACTGACCGGTACAATTTGGTTCTACATTTTTAAAAATTGAATAAATCTAATTATTTAATATCTTAAGAAAATTTGATTTCATGTATAGTGGGTTTTTAGTCTATATATATATATATATAATGAGTTTAATTTTAAACCTAAAACCAAACCAAACAAAAGAATTAAAAATTTCTAATTAGGTTTTTTTTGGTTTAATATCTATGATCAGTATTTTATTCTTTATTAATTTTATATCTGTTTTTCTCAACTATTTTAGTCATATTTCATCAATCATCCATTTTCTTTCATTTTTATCACTCCTGGCGAATTTGCAGTCATGGAATTTTCAGCAGCCATATTGTAATGAGGTGTCAACTGTCGGGGAGGAATTCTTTTCTTTTATAACCCTTGTATTGTGACAAGAGTCTGTTTTTATGAATCACTGTATTTATTTATGCAAACTGGGGAGGAGGGAGAATGCTAGAATTTGAGAATAAATATATAGTTCTTGACTCTACTATTTATCACATGCAGACTACAAGTCACACATGCACGCAACTTGCAGCCGCTAGCCAGCATGCTTGATACTAGTACATGAAAATATATGTATATGCATAGGTAATGCCTCTGCAATTTATTTAACATACAAATGACCTCATGATCATGGCAAACCATATTCACCATCCCCTCCATACCCTGATCCATACCCTGACCCACTACCATAGCCAGAACCAAAGCCGGGTGCGACTCCTCCACCACCACCACCACCACCACCACCTCCTCCTCCTCCTCCTCCACCACCCTTACCACCACCATAGCCACTTCCATATCCTGACCCCCTACCATAGCCAGAACCAAAGCCGGATGCTCCTCCTCCTTCACCACCACCACCACCCCTTCCTCCTCCTCCTCCACCACCCTTACCACCACCATTGCCACTTCCATATCCTGACCCACCTCCACTTCCATAGCCTGACCCACTTCCTGACCCAGTGCCTCCACCTCCACCTCCTCCACCACCACTACCTCCACCTCCACCTCCTCCTACACCGCTGCCGGAGCCATAGCCTGAGCCACTGCCAGACCCATAGCCAGAACCATATCCACTACCTGACCCCAAACCACCGCCTCCACCGCCTCCTCCACCTCCACCACCTCCTCCTCCTCCTCCTCCTCCAAGACCACCACCATATCCCTCACCACCACCAGACCCATACCCTGAGCCATGACCAGAACCTGATCCAAGTCCTGAGGCTGAACCACCACCACCGCCCCCCCCTTCTCCACCTCCTCCACCCCCACCACCTCCTTTACCTATTGCCTTTGGTGACCTAGCAGCAAAAGTGAGGTCTAGCATAAATAAGATCAAGAATGCAGCCCCTATCACTCTTGAGCTTGCCATTTCCAAACTTCACAGCTCAATGTAGCTAGTGAAGAAATTAGTGTGGTTCTGTTTCTGTCACTCACTATATATATAGAAACCGATCGATGCTTCTTGACTGAGAATGCTGAAGGTGGTTACCCTATATATAGAGGCATTGTAAGGGTGATGATAGAAAGGAATGTATGTTTTGGGTTTTTGTTAGTGGTGGGTGCTGGTGGTGGCCTGGTGGGGGTGACGGTGATGTGGTGGACTGTCTGTCTGTGCCTTCATGCAGTATCTGCCTAGAATAAAAGCTTTATCTCCACTTTTGACTTGAGTTGTCTTGAAATATACAAATTTGGAACTGGGACCAGTGGCATGCATTTCCCACTTCGCCATTCTGTTCATATTTGAACCCTACTTTGAAGGCATGGAATTTACAGACACTAGCACTTGTTTGGTGATTATGTTAGCACTTGTCTCCTTGAGCATAAGTTTATCAACTAACAACGGAGATTTATGCACACAGATGTCTGTTAATTAATCGTCCTTGTATTTACATCACACACTGGGTTTTGCAGTGTTTGTGTGTGTGTATAGTTGTTAGATAGCATTACTAATTTTTTCTCTCCCGTTTTGTAGAACACTAGTCATAATTTATTATTAATGCTATAGTAATGGGACTTGAGGGATTCATCTGGATTCATTTGACTATTCTGAATAAAAAAGCTCAATACAGTATTATTTTAATTTAAAAAAACACAGTTTAATTTTTCACCAACTAGACTCGGATCCATCAAGCTGGGTCGGGAATCAGAACACCGACAAAGGGTGCCGGAATGCTGGTGAATAATCTTAAGCTTCGGTGCCTGCTCTGTCACATGAAAACTTCAACCTCGTGCCACTGCTAATGGAATGTGAATTAATTACTCGTACATGTATATATACATGGATGCATGGTTGATTGTTGACCTCCAATTCTTGCGCAATTCATGACTTCTAGTTCCATGCATTTACAGATTAGCATCACTTCCATTAGCGTCATGTCAAATTTATTTTAATAATACACTGTAAATGCATTGGTCTAATGGTTGTGCCTTGCGGTACGTGTGCATACCCTTTTTTTCCACGATTTTTCTTGAACCTCAGTGGCTCTTCTATTCACGAGAGCACTATCGGTGCCATCAAATTTCTCAGCGTTCTCCGTGTGTTTTCCTATCCAATAAAATAAACCCTAACTTTAGGCAGGGAGAACATCTCGTAAGCCTACAAGCAAGAAGTTTCCATTGTACTGTCCGATCACCCTCAAAATCTTAGCCACCCAATATTCTCTCTCCATGGAGAGTTAGTGCGGTGTCTGTCTTCTTTCTTTATATACGCTTACTCTGACATCTGGCACCGACCACTTCCTTCTACTTCGCCATGGATGGACATCTGCGCAGCGTGCTCGCATTCAATTATAGCAGCCTAGCCATCATATCATTGACCAGAATAGAAAGGAGCTTCTGCAATTGCTGACTTCAAGTGTGAACGAGCCACTTCTTCTAGCCACTTACATTGTGCCGTACACAACGTGATTCGGTGTGATTTGTTATTTATTACGATGATAGCCATCGACAAACGTTAAGGTGGTGTCATATGTTTCTGTAATGACAGATTGGATGTAGGATTTGTTTGGTAAGATTTGGGTGGTTGAAGTTTGGACTGATCTGAAGGATGGCCGAGCTGGAAGAAGTGGAAGGCATCATAATAAGAAGAAGACTAACCATCGTTAATGGCATCCACTTCGTGCATGTTCTTGATTAGCCAGTCATCAATTATATTTTGCAAACTCCAATACTGAAAGTGATCTGAATACTCTCTTCATTTATCCGGTACAATTGTAGTGAAAGTTCTTACAATCACTCATGTCACGGCTAGATTTGACATCCGGGTGGGTGATTATGGATTCTTCTGGATTAATCCAAAATTGTGTAATTTTAAGGACATGATTTCCAACAAGACACGCATGATGTTGGTTGTGCAAGATTAATTAACATAAACATATTTGTTGAATAATTAATTTAATCTCTAGCAGCTATCTAGAAGACATTACATTCAGAAACCATATAAAGCGAGGGTGTGTAAAGAACACATGTTGCCCGCCCCTGTTAACTTCAAAATTAAATAAGAGCCCGGGGCCTTTCTTGGTGGATTAGGCGCCTGCCGTGGCTTTCTATATTTACATCGTCTGGCTTTTTATTTATTTATTTTTATTTTTTATATGTATTATTTAGTTTGTTTGATTTTTTTAGGAGGGTAGTGTGATTTATTTATAGTTTATATATATATATATATTAGATTTATTTTTAAAAATTAAAAAAATATTTATTTATTTAGAATTTTTTTAATATATATAGCCTTGCATGGAATTTTTTTCCTTTTATTTTATTCAATAAATTTTATGTGTGTTGATTTATGTTATAAATTAGTTTTTAATAAATGAATTTGTTAAATATAATCGAGTTAATAACTCATATTGTGATATTAATTTATTTTGAAAAAAAAAAATTTGTTGCCTTTTAATTTGTTTTTTCTTTTAATTTTAACCCTAATTTTCTAATTGCTATTGTTTTTTTTTGGATTTTTTTATCTATTTTTCTTTTCAAATCAACCTTCAACGTCTCATTTTCTAATTTCTATTGTTTTAACATCTTTTTCTTTTTCTTTTTATATATTGTTCAACATTGTTTATTTAAAAAAAAAAATACTTTTATGGTTTTCTTCAAATTTTTTCTATTAAATTATCCTAATCTCATGATTTAAGATCCTGATTTGTCAAGTTAATCAGACTAGTTTGCCCCTTAATGTCCAGATTAAATGTTTGTTGTGCTAGCTTAGATTGGTTCAAACCAATTTATTTTTTTTACTCTATTTTGTCATTCCATATTTAATTGGCTAAAAATTAAACAACATTATATTTTTACTCTTAAATAAAGTTTTTTTTTATCTCATGCTATCATGATGGCTTTATATATATATATATATATATATTCCCGTTTACTATCATTATTATTTTTTTTAATATGATTCAAATAAAATCCACATATTTATTTAGTTAGTAATATAACCCGAGTAATTAGATTCAATCATTCTAGTAACAACTAATAAAGCGCGTTGGAAAATATAGACACGTTAGCACCTTTTAATGCACTGACCCTTACAGGTTTCCATTCCTGCAATGTGGCGCTAGCTAGTGCTCCTCCACTGAAACATACCCGGTGATTCCTGTTATATATGCTGCTATGATATCACCTCTAGTAGAGCAGGATTGCTTGGCCCCAGGATATCAGGACATGTTTCTGTGATCAATTAATGATCATTTCACCATTATCATAGGTCAGAACCACTTATAAATTATGAACAGACATAGGAAGAATAAAAGAGAGAAGAAAAACTAGTCATTTAATCATCATATTTATCGTTGTATTGTTCAATAAACAAAAACAAGATGAAGCTGTCTAGTTAAGGAAAAAAATTCAGTTCTCACAAGTGATTTATGTACCATAGGGATCATATAATGGTCGATCGATCAAGACAAAATGGAAATGAACTCCGTTAGGTTTGGTTTGGATTGGTGTCAACTAAAGATTCTAGCAGGTAGCCAGTGTAAGAATAAGAATATTAATATTAAAATATGATCAAGAAATTCCACTAAAATCCACTCTCCTCACCATCTCGTGAAGGACTCGAACCTCTGGTTTGACGTTGCTCGCTACTGTTACTAGATTTGGTAATCATTTATGAATCCCCGCCCCCTCTGGAGCTGGGGCTTTAGATCTTGATCTTGAAGTTGACCCCTCAACAGAGGCATCTTTCGACTTCTTCCTCCTTCTTCCTCCGAGATTGCTTTGTTATGTCAGGTAAATTTGAGGGTGAGTCGCTTTTCTCCACTAGGATCCTTATGATTCCGACTTGTTCTGGTACCATCCAATTGTTGGCGTGAGCTGTAATAGCAACTAATTAGGAGATTTGTTAGGCATTCCAAATATGTGAAAATCCCGTTAATAAGGGAGATAAAGATAGCCTAGGATTGTACTGATCTTTCTTTCCTTTTATTCTCTCTTCTAATGTACATATAAAGAAACAATATACATAATAAAGACTGTAACTTTGATTGTGAATAATTATCATGGTATCAGAGCTAGCCTACGATCTGGCTTCCTGTACTACACCCTAAAACACAATTGTTCTCTCACCACGTAATCTATGGCAGACTCTGAAGATCAGAATACCTATGGCAACACGTCCCATCTCTCAGGTTCTATCCTTGAATTAACAACAAGGATGACTGAGGCGTTGAATAGAACACAGACCCCGACCATCACCTCTGAACCCTCCGCTGCTCCTATTGGCATTAAGTTGGATGGATCCAACTATGCTCTCTGGTCCCAGGTTGTTGAGATGTATATCTCTGACAAAGACAAGCTGGGGTATATTAATGGTGACTTTCCTCAGCCACCACCGACTGATCCCTCCTTTCGCAAGTGGCGCACTGATAACGCTATTGTTAAAGGTTGGTTAATTACTTCTATGGATCCCTCTTTATTTGGCAATTTTATTCGCTTTCCTACAGCAAAGGCAGTATGGGACTCTATTGCAACTACCTTTTTTGATGGAAGCGATACATCACAAGTGTATGATCTTCGAAGACGTGTAACTCGTCTGAAGCAAGCCTCTGGTTCACTTGAAAAATATTACACTGAACTGCAGGGGTTGTGGCGTGAAATTGATTTTCGCCGGCCAAATCCCATGGAATGCTCTGTTGATATTCAACATTATAATAGGATCATCCAGGAAGATCGGGTATATGTGTTCTTGGATGGCCTTGATGACCGACTAGACAAAATACGTGCAGATGTTTTACAGCTGAATCCTTTTCCCTCAGTAGAGCAAGCATATGCACATGTTAGACGAGAGGCTATACGACAGCAAGTCATGACCAGTCATAATACTGATGGGATACCAGGGGCTGTCTTGGCCTCTAAAGGTCTTATGCTAAATAAAACAACCAAGACCCGAACCACCAATGATGGAAGAAAATGTTCCCACTGTGGCAACCAGAAACACACACGTGAAAACTGTTTCCAGTTACATGGATACCCAGATTGGTGGCATGATATACAGGCCCGTAAACGGCGTGATGGAGCTGGTACTACTGGGAGTCCAGGCAAAGCTGCGGTTGCTGCTGTTGCTGAGCCTAACCTTTCTCTTATACAGCAAGTTTCAACATCTACTGAGGCCCCTCCCCACTTAAACTCAGGTAATTCTGGTCTTGCCTTACTTAGCAGCCACAATGATGCGGCGTGTAATACATGGCTCCTCGACTCAGGGGCCACTGACCATATGACATTTTGATGCCTCGGATTTCTCTCATACATCCTCCCCACGTCGAACCAGCATCGCCAATGCAAACGGTGGTATTTCACCAGTCACTGGAGCAGGCTCTGTGACTTTATCTTCATCCCTACATTTAGCCAACACTTTACTTGTTCCAGCATTATCACATAAATTGATGTCTGTAGGCCAACTTACTACAGACTTGAGGTGTGTTGTACTGATGTATTCAAACTTTTGTCTTATTCAGGACATTCTCACCAAGGAGATAATTGGACGTGGTACTAAGAGGGGGGGACTTTATTATGTGGACGACATCAATATCGGCCAGGCACATCACATGCACCATCTGCATACTGCTAAAGAGAGACAGATCTGGTTATGGCATCGTCGTCTAGGACACCCATCTTTCCATTACTTGAAGCATGTTCTTCCGGATTTATTTATGAGTACTCAGATTTCTGATTTGAAGTGTGACACTTGTATTTTGGCTAAAAGCCACCGTGCTACTTACCCATTAAGCATGAATAAGAGTGACACTCCATTTGCTTTAATACACTCTGATGTGTGGGGACCCTCACCGGTTACGAATATGTCCGGCATTCGTTGGTTTGTTATTTTTGTGGATGATTGTACACGTATGACTTGGCTCTACTTGATGAAACAGAAAGATGAGGTTCTCAATATCTTCGAAACATTCCATGCGATGGTGTGCACCCAGTATGGAGCCACTATTAAGGTTCTCCGCTCCGACAATGGTGGTGAATATGTAAATAAGCACCTTAAGACTTATTTCAATCATCATGGCCTCATTCATGAAACTTCCTGCCCACAAACACCTCAACAGAACGGTGTTGCAGAGAGAAAAAATAGACACATTCTTGAGACTGCACGTGCCCTGCTTCTTGGCGCTTATATGCCTCAACGATTCTGGACTGATGCAGTATCCACTGCTGTTCATCTTCTCAACCGAATGCCTTCTAAGGTGTTATCGTTTCAGACTCCACTGCAATCCTTGTCTACTCATGTGCCACTGCCAAATGTGTTAATGCTCCCTCCTCGGGTCTTTGGATGCGTAGCATATGTATACCTTCATAAGAACCAGCGCTCTAAACTTGATCCATGTGCACGTCGGTGTCTGTTTCTGGGCTATGGTATACATCAGAAAGGGTATCGGTGCTATGACCCTACTGCACGCAGACTTTATGTGACTATGGATGTTCAATTCTTAGAAGCTGACATGTTCTATTCTCCTTCGGCATCCACTTCTCCTCTTCAGGGGGAGACACATAATAAAGATGAAGAGGTGAATTGGTTCCAACAAGAGAAGCTCAACGAGTTTAATTGGATCAGTCAAGAGAACCTACCACATAATGTTGAGTTGCTTCATGAGAGGCCAAATGACGACCTTAATGTTGTCCATGGTGACAATGATATACACTCTAATAGGCAGATTGATACCCATCCTAGCACGGAACATATATTGTCTGAGACAGAACCTGCAACCCCCCTCTCTGAAGTGCCAGCCGAATCATCTCCTGAGAATACTCCTAAAGTAAGTACTCCTACAACACCTCTGCATATCAATAATATAGATGTCTCTATGGGATATGTCTTACCTCACAGGTACAATCGGGGCAAGCCACCTAATAGATACTCTCCAGAGATTGAAGACCGAAGGTCAAGGTATCCAATTGCCAATTATGTATCCACTAAGGGTCTTTCTAAACCCCTTCAGAAATTTACACAGGATCTTTCCATATGTCAAATTCCTACCAGTGTTAATGAGGCATTGACAGATCTGAAATGGACACAAGCGATAAATGAGGAAATGGAGGCATTACTAAAGAATAATACATGGACTCTTGTCCCATTACCTGAAGGAAAACGAACAGTAGGTTGCAGATGGGTGTTCTCTGTTAAACACAAAGCAGATGGATCTATTGACCGATATAAAGCAAGATTAGTAGCAAAGGGATACACACAAACATATGGTGTGGACTATCAGGAAACTTTCTCACCTGTTGCCAAGCTAAATACAGTCAGAGTACTACTATCACTTGCTGCAAATCTTGACTGGCCTTTACATCAACTTGATGTGAAGAATGCTTTCCTCCATGGCGAACTCAAAGAGGAGGTGTATATGGAGGTTCCTCCAGGTTATACAACACTTTCCAAAACTGAAATGGTGTGCAAATTGCAGCGAGCTTTATACGGACTAAAGCAGTCACCACGAGCATGGTTCGGAAGATTCAGTTTAGCAATGAAGAAATATGGCTTCCAACAAAGTAACTCTGACCACACTTTGTTCCTCAAGCACAAGCTGGGAAAGGTAACTGCATTGATAGTTTATGTAGATGACATAATTATAACAGGAGATGATGTGGAAGAAATGTCTCAGCTTCAGAAACAGTTAGCAACTGAATTTGAGATGAAAAATCTAGGGGGACTAAAGTATTTTTTGGGAATTGAAGTTGCCAGGTCTAAGCAAGGTATATTCCTCTGTCAACGAAAGTACATATTAGACCTGCTAACAGAAGTAGGAATGCTGGAATGCAGACCTGCAGACACACCCATTGTTCAGAACCACAGACTTGGAGAATACCCAGACCAGGTACCAACAGATAAAGGGAGATATCAAAGGTTAGTTGGTAAACTCATTTACCTCTCTCACACTCGGCCAGATATTGCATATGCGGTAAGTGTTGTGAGCCAATTCATGCACAATCCAAGCAAAAGTCACATGGAGGCAGTGACTCGAATTCTCCAGTACCTGAAGTCATCTCCAGGCAAGGGGCTTATGTTCTCAAAACATGATAATCAGTTGAAGGTTGATGGATATACGGATGCAGATTGGGCAGGTAATATCACTGACAGAAAATCAACCTCAGGGTATTTTACATTTGTAGGAGGAAATCTTGTAACCTGGAGAAGCAAGAAGCAAAAAGTGGTAGCATTGTCAAGTGCTGAAGCTGAGTTTAGAGGTATGTCTAAAGGTCTCTGTGAACTCCTTTGGCTGAGAAAGCTACTTGCAGAGATCGGATTTGCCCCCACTTCTGAAATGGACCTCTTCTGCGATAACAAGGCAGCTATTTCTATTTCCCACAACCCTGTCCAACATGACCGTACTAAACATGTGGAGGTTGACCGTCACTTCATCAAAGAGAATCTTGAAGCAAAGATAATTCGATTTCCATTTGTGAAATCCAAAGATCAGTTAGCAGATATTCTAACAAAAGCAGTGTCTAGCAAGGACTTCTACAACTCACTTGGCAAGTTATGCATGCGAGACATCTACGCACCAACTTGAGGGGGAGTGTTGGCGTGAGCTGTAATAGCAACTAATTAGGAGATTTGTTAGGCATTTCAAATATGTGAAAATCCCGTTAATAAGGGAGATAAAGATAGCCTAGGATTGTACTGATCTTTCTTTCCTTTTATTCTCTCTTCTAATGTACATATAAAGAAACAGTATACATAATAAAGACTGTAACTTTGATTGTGAATAATTATCACCAATTATTCGGTGTCATTTCGTGAAGACCGCTTTAGTTTTATCTGATTTTTCCCTGGTTGGAGATTCAGCTGATGATCACTGAGTATTATATTTTCTTTCAACTTCAACTAGAGTGCTACAAAACGAACATAACAAGAGAACAGTGTAGATCTGGGCAATCTCATAATAGTTAAAGCCAGAAATAATAGCCATGATACTGATAGTCCATGCCTGACAGATTCAGCTGTTAAGAGTCTATCTTTTCCAGTAGACAGGATAGAGTTGCGTTCTCTTAATCTGTGATTGAATTTGACGTGCTATGTCCAACGCGGAAGATAAAATATTTCGCAGAGTTTTTGACAAACTATCGTGAGCCCCCTGCCTATTCTATTCATCATTTCCACCAATCGTCTCTCTTTCTTTTCCGCCTCCTCTCCCCCACTAAGTCAACTCCATCTTCAGTTTCTAAATTATTCTTTTCAGCCATTTTCTGGAGGCACAGAGTTTACCCACAATGATTTAGGCCTGGAATATTGCTAAAACTAAGTGTATCTATAAGACTAATTGCTTATTTTCTAGTTTAGATAATCTTGTAAGCCCACATTCAATGCTAACAAAACCCCTCCCCCCCTGCTCACAGTGCAGTCGGGAGCCTCGTGTTAACAACTTTGGTCCATCCATCCCTTTCTCCGTAAAGTTTTTAGTCCAACTAGACTTGGGATGCAAAGCTTTCGAAAAATGGCAGGGAACAAATGTTTCGAGTTCAAAATCAAAACCCTGCTCTGAAAATACAGAAAATGAAAAAGGTTAGGACTCGATATTTTGTTGCCTTCAGAGATTGTTATTTGGAGGTAGCAACACGTCGATCGATTAAAAAGCCAGCATGAAAACATGACGGACTGGACTGCTGGTTCGTATGCGGGCTTGCTAGACTATGTGTCCAGCTAGCTCAAGGCTCGACAGTACTGGGTCTATCATTTTGGACCACTCTTCTGAGGCCTGGTTGAACCGGCCTTTATAGCTTCTGGGCCATGACTTCTATGTTGCCTGGATTGTGTGCTGACATGGCAAGGATGGAAGGAAACACTAACACAAAGTTATTATCTTAATATATTATTTATATTTGCGTTAATAATTCTGTCCACAAATAAAATAAAGGTTTTTAAAATTCTTGATACGAATGATTTAAGAGTATAAAATCTTAATTTTTTTTGAATTAAATTATTTGTTAATGAATTATGAATTCGTTCAAATAACCTATTCATGTAAAAAAATGTTCCATTTCGTCCCTATCTCGAATAACGGAATAGTCATTTGAAAATGAAAAGGACCTAAGTCAAATAAACAAGTTATCAAGGGCTTAATGTATATTTAAATTATAGCGTGGGGATAAAATTTGATTCTTCTTTCTTATTTTCCTTTACACATACGGACAGCAAGTACTGCAGTAGACTATAAAAACCCACCAGAGACAACTTTCAGAAGATTACGGTCTGCTATTGTCACACACTCTCCCAATCACGGCAAGCGATCTCTCCGCTTGTCTGTTCGACTCTTCATTTCATCACTCGAAGAATCAACATCGTCCAATCTCTGATCAGATCCACAATATTTCTCAACCTGATCCACCAACGCCCCTGATTTCCTCGTCAATTTCAATCCAATTCAGGTACATTTCCCTTCTTAATCCTGGATCTGTTGCCTTGTATCTCAATCTGATAAGATGTCTGTCTTGTTAACGTTAAATAGTCAATTAATTAAGATGATGGATTTAATTGTTTAAGGTTTCACAAGTGATGAATTTCAGTAACCTTGAACAGTTTTCTATGGGAACAGAGGAGTTTAAGAAGGAAATGGACGTGGCCAATTGGTTTTCGCAATTGCCTTATGAACAGTGGGCCCCAATCCCTGTCTCCGGCACACGACCTTCAGCTCGGTACAAGGTGATGTTTGTTACAATTACAAAAACCTAGCAATCAATTATTGTTATTATAGTTGTTTCGATTAATGAATGTATAATTTTTTTAATGGCAATGTGACGTGTTGTTGTCAATTTTTAGCATGCTGCAGGAGTTGCCGACGAGAAATTGTATATTTCGGGCGGGAGTCGTACTGGTCGGTATCTACCTGATGTTCAGGTATACGATACTGCCGGTTGTGTGCTTGTTGAGTATCGACGTGGGTTGTGTGTTTACTTGATCTTGGATTGGATGTTTTTGCAGGTTTTTGATTTTAGAGGTTTGGTGTGGTCTAGTTTGAAACTTAAAAGTGAGGCGGTTGGTGGAAAAAGTGAAGAGAATGGCGCACAGGAAGTTCTTCCGGCCACTTCAGATCATAGTATGGTAAGACTTTGTATGCATTAATGCAGTGTTTTGACATGATTTGTGTTGTGCATTCACACAGTTTATTGATCTTTGTGTCAGGTTAAGTGGGGGAACAAACTTCTTCTCCTTGGGGGGCATTCGAAGACAACTTCTGATAGTATGATAGGTTTGTTTCTTTACAATATTTTTCAAGAGATGGGCTTAGATGTTTTTCTAAATTAGATGGCGATGCTCGCAGATGTATATTGAGAAGATTCTTTTCCTCTGTCATTGATTTGTTGCAGTGAGGTTCATTGATCTGAAAACACATGCCTGTGGTTTTATTGAGACTTCAGGAAATGCTCCGGTAACTGACTTTATTAATGGCTTGTTTTTTTTTATATATATATCTGTCCTGGGCTTGTTCATCGAGTTCATGTTTTCCTCTATGATATGTTTTGAAGTTGTTATGTACTCTACAAGGAGGCAAACTGCACTTTTGTTTATGGAAATTTGGTTGGTAATTTCTTGAGTGTATTTCAGGTAGCCCGTGGGGGGCATTCTGTTACACTGGTTGGTTCTAGACTGATAATTTTTGGCGGAGAAGATAGGAACAGGAGATTGCTGAATGATGTGTATGCCCTTGACTTGGAAACAATGACTTGGGATGTGGTAGTGGCGAGGTAAGTGTCTGTTCAACTTTTAGATCCAGCTGCTTGCAACTTTTCAGAAGTCTTCTGCATCATTTTCTTGTGTCTTGATAGGCAGACACCTCCAGCTCCCAGATTTGATCACACAGCTGCAATAAACACGGAACGCTACCTTCTAATCTTTGGTGGCTGTTCTCATTCAATCTTCTTCAATGATCTTCATGTACTCGACTTACAAACTGTAAGTCTTGCTGTTTATTTATCTTTTGCGATGAGAGGTAGGTGTTGGATGTGGGGCTTGATTGAATTGATGTGTATAATGTGAGGTAAATGTTACCATGTTTAATTTATTTATTGAGAAATGAATTACTAGAAACTCAATGCATATGTTTAATATGTGTCAAGAAGTGGATTGCTAAGGCATCATAATAAGATACATAGCATGCCAGTGTATTCTATAAATGATAATATTTCTTGATGAAATTATTAGTCCATGAGACACTTGTAAACAAAAGAAGCATGCTATGGGTGTTGACATTGGCTTGCATATTCAGTGATAATATTCCAGTGGCTGCTTCTAGACTAACCAAGACATGCTTATTTTTTTATTTTATTGCATGGGATTTTTATGTAATAAGAAAATTATGTTGACTGAGCAGCAGTTACCGCTCTGGTATATCAATATTTGGAATATATACAGATTTTGCATTCCCTAGATTCCATAGATGCAGACATCTGTCTCCTTTTAACAATGACAAGGTCTTCTCTTATCATAGATGGAGTGGTCCCAGCCTGAAGTTCAAGGTGATTTGGTCACTCCTAGGGCTGGTCATGCTGGTGTAACCATTGGTGAGAACTGGTATATTGTTGGTGGTGGAGATAACAAAAATGGTATGCTGTAATGTTTCTTTGTTTAATTGTATTCCTACCATTGGATGCGCTCATCACTATTCTCTAAAATTGGTACCTCCAATTGGTGATGATCTACAGGTTGCCCAGAAACCCTTGTGTTAAATATGTCTAAGCTAGCTTGGTCAGCATTGACAAGTGTAAAGGAAAGAGATCCACTTGCTAGTGAGGTCAGTACTTTGTGCCTTTCTCAAGTTTTTAATTTTAGCCATCTGTTTTATTTAGGAAAATTTTTGGACCAGAAGCAAAACATTGTTAGTACATCTTCATTTTTCAGGAAAGCTGGATAATGGATAGCAATTTCATAGGTCAAAGATTAATAGTTTGAAAAGGACTGAAAACAATCAAAATCAGTTTAAAGACCCGTGTGTATCATTCTGGATCTCATTTAAATTATATGGCTATAAGCTAATCATCAATTTGAAGACGAAGAAGAAACCCCCGGTATTAGACATCAATTCACTGATTGTAGGTATTAGACTCCAGAACGATCCGTTTATGGATTCCATGCTTGTACAGTTGATTTTGATGGTAATTTTAAGTCGTGTAGAAAATTCATAGTTGCTGGGGAGACATAAAAATTCTGTTGGATTATAACTAAAATGATGACGAAACTTGTATGCTAATTATGTGTCCAAGATAGGTCAGTCAACTTTAATGTGTTGATCTAGCTTAGTTGTGGTTGAATTGATCGTAGTTGTTACTTCTATGCTTGCAAAATTTCTAAATATAATTTCAAAAGCAGGGACTTAGTGTTTGCTCAGCATTAATCAACGGAGAGAGG
The DNA here is from genome assembly GCF_005239225.2 of Populus alba. Classification (NCBI taxonomy): domain Eukaryota; kingdom Viridiplantae; phylum Streptophyta; class Magnoliopsida; order Malpighiales; family Salicaceae; genus Populus; species Populus alba. The sequence continues at coordinate 20,639,461 of NC_133293.1, read as the reverse complement.
CATTTGGTTGCCTTTGGTGGCTATAATGGGAAATACAATAACGAGGTATGTGCTATAGTAACATTTGCGCTGGTTATGGTGCCTATATGCACCATCTTTCTCATTATAACCTGATTTCCTTGATTGACCTGTATTTTCTAGGTTTTTGTTATGAGACTTAAACCAAGTGATGCATCACGTCCAAAGATTTTTCAGTCACCAGCAGCAGCAGCAGCTGCAGCTTCTGTTACTGCTGCATACGCTTTGGCCAAATCTGAAAAGTTAGATTTCTCCAGCTTAAATCTGAGCTCTAATGGAGTTGGAAACAATCCTTCTGAACTAGATTTAGCATTTGAAATTGATGCACTTAAAGAAGAGAAAAAGGAGCTGGAATTGTCCCTCACCGAAGTCAGAGCAGAAAATTCCAGGCTTACAGAAAAGGTTGATGAAGTTAATGGTACTCATGCAGAACTGTCCAAGGTATGTTCTTGATGATTATTTTCTTGTACTAGGGAACACATTCTTTCATTGAGTGGTAATATATAGTTTTAATAACATTTTCTCTTTGGTTTCTCTTTCTTTCTTTCTTTCTTTCTGTTTCTTTTCTTTTTTTTGAAGGAACTCCATTCTGTTCAAGGTCAACTAGCTGCTGAGAGATCAAGATGCTTTAAACTTGAGGTGCTCCCCTCTCTCTCATCTTGTTCCTGCTATCCCTTTTTATCTCCCTCTGCTAACCTTTTTATGTCATCTCTTTGTGAACTGACTGGTTTATTGCGTGGACCTTGATTCCCTTTTCCTAAATCTGGTTTACTTTGGTTAATTGTACTTTCCAGGCTCAAATTGCTGAGTTACAGAAGATACTGGAATCATTGCAGTCCATAGAGAATGAAGTACAACTACTTCGAAGACAGAAATCTGCACTGGAGCAGGAGATAGAGCGTAGTGCAGCTCAAAGACAAGGTTCTGGAGGTGTCTGGCGCTGGATAGCTGGCTAAACTAGCAAATCATCGAACTGTTCAAGGCCAAAGCCTCAAAATTGTGCCAAAATTTTAGCAGCCATAGCCGTCTCAAGCTAATACAAATAGCCTGTGTCTATTTGGCCAATGCGTGCTAATCCTCGGCCACTGTTAGAGTTTTTTTGGGAGGTTTAAGTTAGAAACGAGTACAAGATATAGTCTATGCAGTCGCACCGTTGTTTTCTGTGAAACGGGTAATTGTTTGATTTTTTCCCCATCCCACACATGACACTTACTTTATTTGTTTTTGTAGAATTGAATTATTCTCTCCTAGTACATTATAAATTTCATTGGATATCATATAATAAACAAATATTTTTTATTTTATGAACTTATTTATTTTATGGATAACAATATCATATAATTCTTTGGAAGGGAATTGATTCTGGTGATGCCTTTCTAAAACCAACGTTTTACTTGTTTCCCTCTCCGGTGGCAAGCAGTTCCATGTAATATTGCATGACTTTTCTCTGCAGGATGATGATGGTAGAGCCTTCAAAGCGGGGTTTTTATTATTATTATTATTATATTAAAATAATTTTTGTTTTTATTTTTTGATATTAATACAAGATCTGAAAACACAAAAAATAAATTGCTTGAAGTAAGAAAAAAATTAATTTTTTTCAAAAATATTTTTGAAATACAAAAACAAACATATCCATAAACATCATAAAACATCCCTAAAATTTAACCCACAGCATCCATTTCTCTTCTAGATCTGACGTTGTTATTGAGAATCACAAGTAGCCTGGTTATATCCTTCCAATTTTCCTCCTCAGGGTGGGAAATGGCTATGATCTGTACATTACGAGTTCTACTTTAACAGCAAAAGATGATGACGGTAAGAGACCCTAGGTTTCGAAAGCATTTTATTTCATCATCAGGTATCATCACTCTGTTCTACGTGATCATACATAGATATGCAATTATCCAAAGCTCACGTACAGAACCGGAAAAAAAAAAATCAAGTTTTAATAACAATTTTCTTCTATTGATCTTTTATCTGAGGTGTTTATGCTCTCTCTTTCAAGTCCTTTCCGCCTGAGAGTTCTACAGCTCCACCATTTCCTGGCCTGGTATCAGGTTAAAAACGGAGGAAAGTTACAATTTTGAGATAACTTGTTGGCTGTGGGAAACAAGCTCCTTCCTCAAGATTTTGCCCGCAGCAGACTTTGGAATGGCGCTGATGAAACCCACTCTTCGTACTTTCTTGTATGGGGCTACCTTGGATTTTCATATAACAGGATCAGAAGAAACAAATCTTAAGAGTCTGCTTGAAGTAAGAAGGGAGAAGCTATCAGATCAACCTGATGAGCAACAAATTGAATGACTTGTTCTTCTGTGAGTTCAGAACCAGATATGCCATTGGTGTCTGTCCAGCTTCTTCATCTTCAACACTGCAAAATATGTGTTAATATATACTGATAGATCAAGAGGGAAAGAGAGAGACACTGAAAGGCAACTTACGGTATAACTGCTGCATCAAGTACTTGGGGATGACCCAGAAGAATAGCTTCTAATTCCGCCGGAGCCACCTGCATTTAGCACCAGACAGTTTTGGTTAAAAGAACCCCCGAACTTGACAAAGAAAGGAGCTTGGTTCTGGATCATTCGAAGAGCTAAGCTATTCGCAAAAACATGATGAGCAGAACTGGTGAAAGAGTATTCTGAAATACCTGATACCTATTGTGCTTGATCAGCTCCTTAATCCGATCAACAATATGAAGAAATCCATCTTCATCAAAATAACCCATATCACCAGTTTTTAGCCAACCATCAGTGTAACGTTTTGAATTAATGAATTAGAAAATACAATAAAGCCCTTGAAGGCTTAAAGTGTGGATATAAATGAATGAAGGATAGTGTGGTAATTAGATAAACATAATAAATATAAATAGAAAAAAAACAAAACAAAAGAGAGATCTGAAAATTTGAAGAACAAACCGTGAGAGAGAAGGGAGGAAGAAGAAGAGAAAAGAAAGGAAAATAAGGGAAAAAGGAAAGGAGTTGGAAGGAAATTAAGTAAAAAGGGGTAAATTATGCTTTAATGTGTATAATATGTTTTCTTTGGCTTTAATTTCGGTTTTGATGAATGTTAGGGTTATGAAATTTGTGTTTTGAGTTTAATTGATGAATTAAATTGAATGTTAGGGTTGATTGTTGTGGTTAATTGATGATTTAGTTGGTTATGGAAGATTGTGATGATTTTGAGTTATAGTTTTGTTTGATTGGTGAATTTTGAGTTAAAAATCAGGGGAGAACAGTAGGTTTCTGTTAAAATTCTGGATTTGGAGGTTGAAGATGATGAAAATTCAATTTGGTCCCTCAATTTGTAAAAATTACAGTTTAGTCCCCGAACTTTGGAAAATTACAATTTGGTCCCTGAAGCATATTCCGAGATTCTGAACAGAATAACATATGAATTATGGGCAGAATTACTGTATAGATAAGAGAATTTAACACTTTCAATTTGGTCCTCCAATTTGACAAAAATTACATTTTAACCCTAAAAAATTGGTAAAAATTCCAGAATGGTCCCTGAAGCATAAATGATACATCCCTGAAAAGAATTGAGGATTAATTAAGGTCAGAATTTCAGTATATTCATGGATTTATGACAAATTTTAGTTTGGTCCTCTATTAGATGAAAATTACAATTTGACCCTAAAAATATAATAAATTCCAGATTAGTCCCTAGCTGTAATACTAGCTTTTCAGATTATTTTGATGAATAATTAAGGGTTATTTAGTAAATTATTACCAATTTTATTAGTTGTTTTTATTATGGATTAGATTTCGGGAAAACCGTTAGATTTTGAGTTTTTGAGAAAATTGACTAGTTAGTTCAAAAACATATAGGGTTACGGTATACACCCTTAGTTAAATGTATTAAATAGGTTAAATGTTCTTTGAGTCATTTTTGAATATGTCTCCTTTGTATTCAGATAATCCTGATATTCTACCGGCAGGATGTCAGTAGGATTTCCTTCATTTCAGCTTGTGAGTGCTGTTTGCTTTTGGAGTCATGTGAGTGGATAATTTTCCATAATGCATGAGAATATCAGTATAAGTAGTTTAATTTGTTAATTATGAATTGATATCATGCTTCTTATATATGTTGATTATTAATCCTTGTTATGATAAAACATGATCAATTATTGAATCTGGAATTCTTAATATGAACCAATATATATTTTTGAATTGACTTCTGAATTGATAGGCTCACTCATTGATTGATGTCATGAGTTGAGCTCTTTGAGATATGATCAATATGTTTGTTAGCATTAAATGATTATGAACCTATGGTATTTGTTAGTTAGAATACTCATGCTAACAGTGGGGTAGTGTTAGTCTTTGTGCACATCGTATCTGAACCCTAGTTTGCGGGGAGTCACCAACCTGTGTTGGACTGATCATCCCACAGTACGGGCTCATGCTCATTGCATTTTGTTCTGACGAACGACCATATAATCTCCTTGTCTAATTTGAGAAACCTTTCTATAAGAACCTAGAGCCATACTTTGTGTTGTGTGTGGGTGCTGTTGTGTATATATTTCTCATTATTGTATTATTCTCGTGGTGTATATTGAACGTTATCTACTCACTGAGTTGTTGAACTCACCCTCTCATTATTTATCCTTTTCAGGCTTATAGCTTGATAGTAGGTCACTTTTGTTGAATCTTCCGAACCTGCTTTTTTGGTTATAATTTGTACATCCCTTTTTTGGCTAAAGTTTTAGTGCTTCAAAAACTGATAATTAATATTAACTCTTGTAGTAAGACAATTAAATTATATTATTAAAGGTTAGTTTTGTTGTGAATGCCCTGCGTTAAACTCTAATTGAAGTTGTTTAAAGGATTGTATGTAATTAGGGGTGAGCAAAAAACCGAAAAACCGATTAAACCGAGAAAAACCCGGAAAAAATAACCGAAAAAACCGAATTTAAAAAAAAAAACCGAATCAAACCGATTAAAAATTTAAAAAAACAAGCCCGGTTCGTTCGGTTTTCGCGTATTTAAAAAAATGAAACGAATAAACCGAACCGAAACCAAACTCGGTTCAAGCTAAAAAAAATTTAATAATACTATAAATACCCTACTTTTCAGCTTTCCCCTTCTTTACTTTCTAAGAAACCCTAGCTCTGCCACCCATGTTTCACAATCCTTAACCTCTCACCTTCAGCACTCACCCCCATCGTTCACTCTATAACTTTTATTTGCCCATGTTTCTCAATCCTATACCTTCTCATCATAAAAGCGTGCGGCCTTATGTCTCGTAGCACTAAGGATTGCCCATCAGATGCCTCTCATTCTGCTTCTTCTTGGCATCGAACAAGATAGGCAAGAATTGATGTGTAAAGTATGAGATCCACTTTTGCAGCAGAGTTCACATAGTCTCTAGGAGAGGCTTGGCTGATTCATATAAAACCATTTCTTCATGCACGAGCTCAAATAACTGGCCTGATTATGAAAATTATTCGTTCTCATCCCTGATGAACTCATGAAACGCAGCCACCTCAAAGAAAGATCAACAGAAACCATCCTTAATGTTTCTCAACCAAATAGCAGCTCGGGAGCCTCCCTCTCTTCAATCTTCTCTTAATTTTTATCCTTGTTCTATTTATTTTATTTTTTTGTAGATCTGTTATGTATTTATTTTCTATATTTATTTACAAGAATGTTGATTTGCTATTTATGTTGTGATTACTATAATGGATGTAATGGATGTTGTGATAAATATTTTTTTAAATTTTTCGTTTGAATCTTGTTCTTTTTTGGCTTTCTAATTCAGAAAACTTGCTTGATATGCTCTTGGCCAAGATGAAATCGGTTTTTTTCCGGTTTTTCCTTTCAATTAACCGAACGAACCGAACCCGAAAATTGCTCGTTTGAACCGGTTTCGGTTTCGGTTCGGTTTTAATTTTTAAAAATTAAATAAATAAAATCGGTTTGGTTAGTTTTTTGGGTGAAAACCGGACCGAACCGGAAATGCTCACCCCTAGTATGTAAGTTTGGGTTCGCATAGGTTTGGAACCTTGGAGCGGGGAAACCTTAACTTATGTGTCGGTCATGGATTCGGGATCGGGTCCGTGACAAACTTGGTATCGCAGCGGCTTTAGGTTAAAGAAACAAATAATATAATTAATTTTATAATAAGTGGAGCATTAGGATCCGTATCGTCTTGTTTGTTGTTTTTGAAATTTTGAATTCTGTCAAGCATGTCTTTTTCCTTGTGCATAGATATGCTTTCTATAATTCTGTGATAATTATCATCTATTGTTCTAGCATGACTTAAGTGCTCTCCTTTTATTTTAGAAAATTCGAGGAATAGACGAATAACTGATACTATGTAGGGTAGATGATGATCAGGATGATTGTTCCTATTATGCAATGCGAACTGTAAGACAGAGGAAGGAGGCGCGGTGGCACCGTGCTCCTCAACATGTTGAGGAGGTTCCTCCACCAATGGAGGAACCAGCCTCAGGAGATAGAAGAGGAAGATATGGTTTGATGAAACAGGTGGTGGGGGTAGCTGACCCTTGAGCTTGTTTACAGAGGTTCAGCAACTTAGCCAGGTTGTGCGGACCTGGATAGAGTTTACTATGGAGAGAGACAAAATAAGGGATAGAGATGTACCATCGACATCCCACATTGTTCATGGATTTAATGTGCTTTTGAATGACTTCATGAAGTTGGCACCTCCTATTTTTACTGGGATGGATAGTTCAGAGGATACTCAGAGGTTCCTAGATGACATTTGGCGATGGTGTGAAGCTTTGGGATGTACAGACCACCGAGCTGTGAGTTTGGCATCGTTCAGGTTGGAAGGAGATGTGGCAATCTCTTGGTTTGAGTCTAGGAAAGAACAAGACCAGTAGAGGCTCAGTGGACATGGAAGGAGTTTAGCTCCATGTTCTTAGACAGGTTTCTCCCTCAGAGCGTCAGGGATGCTCGACTTTATGAGTTTGAGAGGCTATCTCAGGAGAGCATGACAGTGGATGAGTATGATCTGAAGTTCACTCAGCTGTCTAGGAATGCAGAACATCTTCTAACCACTGAGGAGTGGAGGGTGAAGAGATTCATTAGAGGACTCAAATCCTCTATGTATATGGTGGTGGTGTCACAGGTGTTTCCATCCTACTCCTCAGCCGTTGATAGTGCTAGGTTGATAAAGGCGCGTGAAATAGAGGACATGACTGCTGGCCAGTCTAAGAGGCCTAGAGATGAGGGTCAGTCTTTTAGGCAACAAGGATTAAGTGCAGGTCCGTCTAGGGGACGAAGTGGCCGTCAGGGCTCATGGGTTCAAAGGAGGTTTAGACAGAGACCGTCAGTTAGTGGCTCAGGCGGTCAGAGTGGCAGTAGTGGTACCCAGAGTTTAGTTCAGACTGCACCTCGTAGTTCATTTGTTTCACTTAGGGATAGTTCTTCGTGTCAGCACTGTGGAGGAGGTCATACTAGTGTAGAGTGCTATAGAAGGACTGGGGCTTGTTTTAGTTCTGGCCAGATAGGTTATAAGATTAGAGAGTGCCCGAGGAGACAGTTGTCCACTTCGGGGTTATCTGCTTTAGTCCAGCATCCTATTCAGGCACCATCGACGAGCCAGTCTGTGGCTCATGGGGGTAGAGGTTTTGGTGGTCGTGGTCAGAGAGGTCGGGGTACAAGTGATAGAGGTCAGATACAATAGGGTCAGGGGCATGCTAGAGTTTTTACCTTGACTCAGCAGGATGCTCAGGCATCCAACATAGTTGTTTCAGGTATTCTTCTTGTTTGCTCTTTTGAAGCAAAAGTTTTGTTTGATACGGGTGCAACTCATTCATTTGTGTCCCCATATTTTACTATGAGGTTAGATAAACAACCAATGGCCACCAAAACCTCTGCTCCCATGAGCCACAGACTGGCTCGTCGATGGTGCCTGAATAGGATGCTGGACAGAAGCAGATAACCCCGAAGTGGACAACTGTCTCCTCGGGCACTCTTTAATCTTATGACCTATCTGGCCACAACTAAAACAAGCCCCAGTCCTTTTGTAGCACTCTACACTAGTATGACCTCCTCCACAGTGCTGACACGAAGAACTATCCCCAGGTGAAACAAATGAACTACGAGGTGCAGTCTGAACTAAACTTTGGGTACCACTACTACCACTCTAACCGCCTGAGCCACTAAAACTGACGGTCTATGTCTAAACCTCCTCTGAACCCATGATCCCTGACGACCACTTCATCCCCTAGACGGACTTGCACTTAATCTTTGTTGCCTAAAAGACTGACCCTCATCTCTAGGCCTCTTAGACTGGCCAGCAGTCATGTCCTCTATTTCACGCGCCTCTAGCAACCTGACCCTATCAACGACTGAGGAATAGGATGGAAACACCTGTGACACCATCACCATATACATAGAGGATTTGAGTCCTCTAATGAATCTCTTCACCCTCCACTCCTTAGTGGGTAGAAGATGTTCTGCATACCTAGACAGTTGAGTGAACTTCAGATCATACTCATCCACTGTCATGCTCCCCTGAGATAGCCTCTCAAACTCATAAAGTCGAGCATCCCTGACGCTCTGAGGGAGAAACCTGTCTAAGAACATGGAGCTAAACTCCTTCCATGTCCACCGAGCCTCTACTGGTCTTGCTCTTTTCCAAGACTCAAACCAAGAGATTGACATATCTCCTTCTAACCTGAACGATGCCAAACTCACAGCTCGGTGGTCTGTACATCCCAAAACTTCACACCATCACCAAATGTCATCTAGGAACCTCTGAGGATCCTCTAAACTGTCCATCCCAGTAAAAATAGGAGGTGCCAACTTCATGAAGTCATTCAACGGCACATTAACTCCCTGAACAATATGGGATGTCGAGGGTACATCTTTATCCCTCATTCTATCTCTCTCCATAGTAAATTCTATCTAAGTCTACACAACCTGGCTAAGTTGCTGAACCTCTGTAACAAGCTCAGGGTCAGCTACCCCCACACCTGTTTCATCAACTATATCTTTCTCTTTTCTATCTCCTGAGGCTCTTCCTCCACTGGTGGAGGTACTTCCTTAACATGTTGAGGCACGGGTGCACCGCGCCTCCTTCTCTGTCTTACAGTTCTCAACTGCATAATAGGAACATCATCCTGATCATCATCTACCCTAATAGTATCAGTTATTCGTCTATTCCTCGGAATTTTCTAAAATAAAAGTGAGAGCACTTAAGTCATGCTAGAACAATAGCATGATAATTATCACAGAATTATAGGAAAGCATATCTATCACAAGGAAAAAGACATGCTTGACGAGAATTCAAAATTTCAAAAACAACAAACAAGACGATACGGATCCTAATGCTCCACTTATTATGAAATTAATTATATTATTGATTCTTAAACCTAAAGCTCTGATACTAAGTTTGTCACGACTCGAATCTCGGATCCATGACTGGCACATAGACAAGGTTCCCCTCTAAGGTTCCAAACCTATACGAACCCAAACTTACATACAATCCTTTAAACAACTCAATCAGAGTTTAACGCAGCATTAACAACAAACTAACTTCATAATATAATGTAATTATCTTAATACAAGAGTTAATATAATTTCATAGTTTTGGAGCACTAACTTGACAAAAAAAGGAAGGTACAAATTACAACAAAAAAAGCAGGTTCGAAGATTCAACGCAAAAGTGACCTGCTATCAAGCTATAAGCCTGAAAAGGATAAATAATGAGAGGGTGAGTTCAACAACTCAGTGAGTAGATAACGTTCAATATACACACACATGAGGTAATACAGTAATGAGAAATATATATATATAGAAAAGGTTTCTCAAATAGGCCATAACAAGAAGAATTATATGGTAAAGTTTGTCAGAAATCAAAATGGCAATGAGCATGGGGGCTCCGTACTGTGGGATGATCGAGTCCCACACAGGTTGATGACTCCCCCGACCAACTAGGGTTCAGATACGATGTGCACAAAGACTAACACTACCCTGTTAGCATGGGTATTCTAACTGACATACCATAGGTTCATAATCATAATCAAATAAACATATTCATATCTCAAAGCTCAACTCATGAATCAATCAATGAGGAGCTGATCAATTCAGAAGTCAATTCAAAATATATGCTGGTTCATATCAAGAATTCAAATTTAATAATTAATCATGCTTTATCATAAAACAAGGATAATAATCAACGTAATATATTTATCAAGAAGCATGATCAATTCATATTAACAAATCAAATATTTATAATATTTCTCATGCATATGGAAAATTATCCACTCACCTGACTCAAAAGCAAACATAACTTAAAAGCAGACACCAAAGAAAATCCTACTGACGTCCCGCCGATAGAATATCAGGATTATCTGAATACAAAGGAGACATTTTCAAGAACAACTCGAAAGAACATTTAACCTATTTAATAAACTTAACTAAGAGTGTATTCCGTAACCCTATATGGTTTTTGAACTAACTAGTCAATTTTCTCAAAAACCCAAAATCGGACGGTTTTCCCGAAATCTAATCCATAATAAAAACAACTAATAAAATTGGTAATAATTCACTAAATAACCCTTAATTATTCATCAAAATAATCTGCAAAAGCTAATATTGCAACTAGGGACCAATCTGGAATTTATTTATTTTTTAGGGCCAAATTATATTTTTTTGTCTAATGGAGGACCAAACTAAAATTTGTCATAAATCCATGAATATACTGAAATTATGATCTTAATTAATCCTTAATTCTATCCAGGATGTATCATTATGCTTCAGGGATCATTCTGGAATTTTACTAAATTTTTAGGGTCAAATCGTACTTTTTGTCAAATTGGAGGACTAAATTGAAAGTGTTAAATTCTCTTATTTATACAGTAATTCTGTCCATAATTCATATGTTATTCTGTTCAGAATCTCGGAATATGCTTCAGGACCAATTTTGTAATTTTCACGCAAAGTTTGGGGACTAAACTGTAATTTCCGCAAATTGAGGGACCAAATTGAATTTTTGTCATCTTCAACCTCAAATCCAGAATTTCAACAGATCACCTACTGTTATCCCCTGATTTCTAACACAAATTCACCATTCAAACAAAACTATAACTCAAAATCATTACAATATTCCATAATCAACTTAATAATCAATTACTCAACAAATCAACCCCTAACCTTCAATTTAATTCATCAATTAAACCCAAAACATAAATTTCATAACCCTAACATTTATCAAAACTGAAATTAAAGCTTAATTAACACATAATTATACATTTAACAACTTAAATCTTACCTTTAAACTTATTTCCTCCAACTCATTTTCTTTTTCCCTTATTTTCCCTTCTTTTCTCTTCTTCTTCTTTCCTTTCTCTCTTCTGCCGATTCTCTTCCTCTCAAAATCAGATCCCTCTTTTTTTTTTTTTTACTTCTATTTATATTTATCAAGTTTTTGCTAAATTACCAATATACCCCTCATTCATTTATACCCACACTTTAAGTCTTTAAGGGCTTTATTGTATTTTCTAATTCATTAATTCAAAACATTACAGTTCCTTACTCAATGGGGCAGCCCCAGATCCCACCCTTCTTAAAGATGACAAGACACACTTGACTTCGTTAGCATGTTTCACTAGCCCAAGTATCACTGGAGGCACTGCAGGTATGTTATTAATTTTGTAAGCTTGAACAGCATCAAGCATTGCTTGAAATCAAATCTTTGCATTAACACAGTTGTAATTCCGGCACAGAATAATCCTAAACCGAAAAACACAAGGCCGTAGATGTGAAATATTGGGACGAAGCACAAGAATATGTCATTTTGCGATGAACTTGCATAGACTGACCATTTCAGGAGGGTCATGATGGCTATGAAGTTTGAACGTGTAAATATCACACCTTTGCTTGTGCCAGTAGTACCTGAAGAGTATAGTATAGCTATAGCTGCAGTGTCTGATTGAGTTATCCTGACCTGTGGCAACTCAAGCGGACCACCACATTCAATTAGTTCTTTGACAGATAGTGAATCGTCATTTGACTCTGGAGTTGTAACTAGTGTAGGCATTCCATTTTCAACCAACTTAGGCACCTCCTCTGGTGCTGAAATGACAAGTTAAGCACCCGAGTCCCGTATTTGTTTCAAAATTTCTGATATTGTGTTAGCTGGGTTGGCAGGACTAAGGATTGCTCCAATGGAAAATACAGCTAGACATATTGTCGGGTACAAGATTGAGTTTGGTGACAGAAAGACAACACCAATACTTTTTCGGACTCCAAGACCATTGTACAAGCCTGATGCAAGGGCATGGATAGATCGATGAAGCTGAGCATAGGTGACTTGCTGGTTGGTGGCCAAATCAACAAGTGCAACTTTAGTCTCAGCATGATCAGGATGGGGAAACTGGGATAGCACATAACTGGTCGTGTCTAGGTCATGTCTAGTGGGGATTTGGAGATTCTCTCCAAGTTGATGTAACGAGTGATAAATTCCGGTTTTTGGATCGAAACCACTCTTGGATTGAGCATCGTCAGCTTCCTTCTCGGTGATGATACCAGTCCACAATTCTTCAGCAGGCATTTGATCAATTTGAAAGCTATTGAAAATGTCTGGACTGAACCATCTGCTGCATGATGTCTATATAAGCAAATTGCTATTTGGGACCAATGCATGTCACCGCGTCTGAACTCAGATAATCAACATTGGTAAATACATTGACGATTGTCGTATTAGCTGGCAAGGAAGATACAATCGGGTATCATGGTATCTTGAAACTCGAACATTCGAGTTTACGTTGCTGATAAAAGAGATATGGAATAATCTATCTGTAGCATATACCATGAAACTTTGTTTTACCCATAAAGGTTCATATATTGCTGCCGCCTAGTATACAAGCTAGCTTCGATGAAAACACTCACTGATCAATATCACAAAACCCCATGGCTATTGACCAGGTCTTGAAATATTCATTCTTGTCCTCTTATTTTCCCAAGTGGGGGTTTGACACATGAACCCATCTGTTTTCTGCACTGCTCAATAGATTATTGAAAAGCTCATAAAAGAGACCTGGGCCTTTGGTTCTTCAACCTTGTTGACATTCATGAACCCATGCGGAGCAGGCTATGTCATCTCTGCAATACTTCTCGAAGCTGGGCTTCACAATTCCATTATTAGATGATATGGAGTTTTTGTAGAAACATCAAAAACTTAGCAAGAGCTTCTCCTTAAGTTATGCTACATCCATGGAAAATTTTATAGTGTTTAGCAGTAATTAATAATATCCTGAGATTCACTTAAAAAAAAAAAAAAAAACAGACACCAGTTCCTCCCCCACTTCGTACCACACTAACAAAAACTACCTAATAAACCAAATCAACATAGTTTCACCTTAATCATATGACTTGCCTGCCCAAAAGTTTGGACCAACTTCCTTCCTTCCTTCCCTCTCTCTCTCTCTCTCTCTCTCTCTCTCTCTCTGTTTCGGACAGAATGTTGATCAAAACTAAAAAGACAGAAAAAAAAAAAGAAGATGACAGACTTATCATGTTTATTTGGCAGTTTGTACTAAATTTGCCAATACATTTACTCAAAATTTTGAGTGGAACACGCTGTAATTACTCATGAGCTGTTGGGACAATGGATGCTAACATGCAACACACCAAAAATAGGAAGGTAAAACTAACACTATCAAGAAACATTAACTGGATTGTCTCCAGAAACCTCACAATTCACATGAAACCCTGTCAATGAGCTGTGCATAACCATAAAGCCATGCCTATAAAACCCGACCATGTCTTTCTCAAAACTTCACCCACATTTACAGATTTCTCTCTATTTCTTTTTCAATGGAAATGAAGGGGAAACTTTTTGCTCTTCTGCTTCTATTTTCCCTCGTTGCTATTTCCACAGGTTAATCACACCATTTATATTTGAAGTTGTTTTTCTTCTTTCAAAATTTTCTTATGTATTTCTGCTACTCTTTATTGAACATAGAAATTAACCCTACGAATTGCAGGACATGAAGAGAACAAAAAAACAAAGCTTTTTGTCATCGGAGACTCGTTCGTAGACACTGGAAACATGGGTTTCAAGTCCTCTGATGGTCTTATGTTGACGGATTACATTGGTACTTCATTGTCTAATTTTCACTTGCATTTATTGGTTTGATTTTAAAAAAGTACGAATTACTATGTTATCCTATCAACCAGAATATATTATTTTTATCCAAAATTATACCGTTTTATTTTAAATTTCTTGGTGTTAAGCTGGTTAAATTTAGACCGGATTTAGAAATTGTTTGTAAGGTTTCAAGCAGTGTTTTTTAAAAAATTAAAAACTATTTTTTAATGATTTTAGATTGTTTTATAGTATACACTTTAAAAACCAATCACTTAACATTTACTAATTCTTTAACGATCTCCATGTTTACTCATCTATTTGTTACTTTTGGACTTTTTAATACATGCAGCGTCGTTTCTCCATATACGAGCTCCCGTGATTTATGCACAGAGGGACAAAGCATCAAGATCAGAACTACAGGATGGAATGAACTTTGCGCGTGGAGGGAGCGGTGTTCTCGAAGTGTCATTTAATAACTACTCAATGACACGTCAAGTGTATGATTTTAAGGATCAAATTGCCCGAGAAGTGTACACCAAAGCTGATCTTGAAAATTCTATTGCTCTGGTGTCTTACACTGGCAATGATTATATATACAAATCTAGAAGCCAAAAAGGCACCATGAAGGTAAGTGCCTCGACTAGTTTACTTTTTTGTTTTTTTTTTTTTTCCCTTTCTCAAATATGCTGCATATTTTTTCTGTTTACGTAACAGGATGTGCTCGATCAAACTAAAGCAATTGCTGATCTGCTTACAAAGAATCTAAGAGAAATTCGTGCTTTAGGAGTGAAAAAGATAGCTATATTTGGGACACCTCCAAGGGGATGCTTTCCAGGCATGTATAGTGAAACGCTTCGAAGGTGTGACAAAACTTGGAACAACGCATCGAGAACGCACAACAAGTTATTGAAAGAGTCACTGCAAACTCTGAACAAGGAGAGAAATGGATCCAAATTTGTGTATTTGGATCTTTATAGTGCCATCGAGTCAGCATTATTTGACGAAAACAAAGGTGATTTGTCATTATTATTCTGCATAATTAAGATGCGTTCTTCGGTGCTTCCAAGTATATTGAAAAGACATGAAAATATATAGTGTTGAACCAGAGATGTTTCAATGTCGTTTTGATCTGCATCCTTTCCATGCCTTTGGACTTGTGAAAAACATGGAAGAGCTAATGTTTTACCTCTATATATACAAACATTTAATGCACAAAATCATGACAGTTTCTTTTTCATGTTGTAGAAACTGTGGGATCTGAGAATCGGTTCAAGGCATGCTGCTTGGATGGTCAAATGTGTGGCCCAATTGCTCAGAAAATGTGCGACCAACCTGCACTGTCAATCTTCTGGGATGCTGGACATCTTTCACAGAATGGTGCGCATATTGTTTGTTCATATCTAGAGCCATCTCTCAACAAACTCCTTTAGGTATGCAACTAGATTCTAAGATACGCTTTAATTTCAAATATATTAAAGAAATTTGCATTTTTCTTCGTTTGTTATGGTGATTACTTCTGCAGGATATTATTTTGGGAATCATTCTTACATTTTTATCTGAATCTGTTGTTTTAGGCTGCTAAAAATCGAGAAATCAAATTGGGTTCTCGTAAACAACATGGCATCATCATGCGCTACTTGGATGGGATCACGCACAATGTTCATCACGGGGAATTTTTTTCTCGGTCATTTGTTACTTTTATTAAATTGATATAAAAGCTCTGTTTTCATGAAGAACTGGGAAGTGGTAGAATGTGAGTTGGGCTATTATTGTATATCATTTGGCTTAAGAAAGCCTGTGTGCCAGTTTGTGTTCTTAATATTATTGGAAAAAATTTAGTTTGTATTCTTGTCTCTTTTTGGTTCAATTTTTGTTGTCACTTTTTCATTTTATACAACTAGAAAACTTGGGGTCAAACTTGGGTCGGTTTAACTGTATATATAAAAACTAGATTAGTATATAGTTTTCCATCCTAAAAAACCTCGGGTGCAACCCGCAACAAAAGCGCATGCAATAAACTCTCACATCTCCGAAACACACTTCTCACCCAACTCATGGGTAAATGCATTTGTGAAATGCAAGAAAAAATGATGAATTTTTTTCAGGAATGAAATTCATTTTGTAAACATCTGGTCTTGTATTATTAGTATGAAATCGCCTTAATTTTGGGTCTGTGAATTGACCTAATCCAAGAAAAGTGGACCAGTGCATTTTGAGGGGAATTTGGTCCAACAAAGTAATAAAGAGAAAATAGAAAAACTCAAAAGTAAGAAGATTCCTTTTGTACGGCTTAGAGTCAACGAAGTGACTTGCCCTGCGTATACACTAAAAAACAAGAGACCCATCGAGCCGGCTTGGCTTTTGTTAACCATTAAACAGGAGGCTCTTTCACAAATTTAAACGAGTAAATATGTTTACTGAGTGATATCATGAAGTTTATTTATTTTTTCAGTATATTGAAAAGACATGAAACTATAGTGTCGAACCAGAGATGTTTCAGTGCTGTATTGATCTACATCTTTTCCATGCCTTTGGACTTACGAAAAACTTGGAAGAACTAATATTTTACCTCAATATATCCAAACTTTGAATGCACAGAATCGTGATAATTTCTTTTTCATGTTGTAGAAACTGTGGGATCTGATAATTTGTTCAAGGCATGCTGCTTGGATGGTCAAATGTGTGGCCCAATTGCTCAGAAAAAATGCGAAAATCCTGCATTGTCTATCTTTTGGGATGCTGGACATCTTTCACGGAATGGTGCGAACATCGTGTATTCATATCTGATACCATCTCTCAACCCAACTCCTTTAGGTAGGCAACTAGATTCTAAGATATGATTTTCAAAATACATCCAATATCTCAACAAAATTTTGCATTTTTCTTCGTTTTGTTCAAGTGATTACCTTTGCACTTTGTAGGGTATTCATTCTTACATTTTTATTTGAATGTGTTCGTTTAGGTTGCTAAAAACTGAGAAATTAAATTGGGTTCTCATCAGGAGCAACTTGGCTGGGATCATGCACGATGTTCATGGCGGGGATTTTTTTCTTTATCATTTGTTAGTTGCAAAATGATATACAGCTCTGTTTTCATTAAGAGCTAGGCTATTATTGCATGTCATTTGGCTTTAGAAAGCTTGTGTGCTAGTTTGTATTCCTACTATTATTGGAAAAAAAAATTAGGTTGTATTCTTATCTCTTTTCGATCAAATTTTTGTTGTCATTAATGTACACACCTCTAAAACACATCTCATCCAACTCATGGGTGAAAGCATTTATGAAATGCGAAAAAAATTATGAAATTTCTTTCACCAATTCAATATCCCAAATAAAGATGGTATCTATAAACAAAAAAATGACTTGCCTTTTTACATCATTTTCACCAATACATGCTTTGATGAAAATGAGAATATAATTGAAGCCAAGCTATATGTTGGCGAGTTTGAAGGTTCTCAGATGGCAGAATCCAAGTAGCAGCAGACACACCAAATGGAGGATAACCCTACCAGAGCCCATGATTATCATCAAGAAGTAGATTTCATGGATTAAATTTTATAGCCTAGTGCCACATTCATGGCCTTTGACTACTCACTCTTCACCTCAAATACCCGTCACCTCTCTCCCCCTCTCTTTCCTTGCCTACCCTTTTCTTGATTTCTTCTTCAGTTCCTCCCCCTCCGAACCCTTCACTCTCTTTGTTTTTTTTTTCCCTTAACTTTTTTCTTCTCTGCTACCATGGCTGTGGCAGAGCAAACCACATCCCCTGCTACTGCCCAATATACAAAGACAGGCCGTCGTTTGCACTCCTCACAGCTCTCACATTCATCAACCAGTCTCTCTTTTCACTTTCGTCGCTCGTTTAGACCAATCCCTCGTGCCCAAAACTTCAAAATCACTTGCTCTGTCAAGTAATTAATACTCTCCCTCTCTGCTTTGAACAAACATGGAAACTTTAAAGTGTGGTAGGAGAACAATCAACCTGTTCTGACAAATTCAGTAGGCCATCCTTTTGTTTTAGAATATATCACTTGACAGTAAATCAGCTTAGGCAACGGCTAATGCAGTGTAATTGAAGCTTAGAACAAACATGGAAACTTTAAAGTGTGGTAGGATTACTCCTCGTGCGATGTCTGACCCCCCAAAAACCCTTGAAGGTTAGGCATGATGAGCGATTTGGTATGATCACAATGAAATGATGCAAGTTAAGCACACCAATTCTCATTTTTGGCAGTTTAACATAAATAACAATCATAAAGTAACGATTTATCTTGATGTCAGGCTGTCCTAATAGATCTATAAGGAATTAACTAACAATCAACCCTATTCCGGGCATCTCTAAGCCAACTTCATTGACCGTACGTTTACTTGGCACAGATACAGGTCCCGATTTTATAACTCACAGAGAGAATTAGGACCCAAAAGAACATCAAGTAAAGCCAACCTCGCGACACCACCGACTCTGTTTTGCCTGGGAATAAGCTATTCATCGGCACCAGACTGGCAGGACCACCTTGTTGTGGCAAACCAAAAGAAAGGATGATATTGACATTCCCGTTCTTGCCAAATGACCATTCCATCTCACTGCCACCTAAGCTCATGTTTTCTATTCTTATCATACCAGCAGTAACGTTAATTGAGCTGGAAGATGCTGGATGTAAGCGAAGAGCAGCGTCCTTGGAGGGGAACTCAGAAGCAAGGGCATGAGGTGCAGGAATGTTCCCCAACCTGTGACTAGCCTGCTTGATAAATGGATATTTGAAATCCGCACCTAAACAAGACACATAAGAATGAGCCCAGACAAGCAGAAGCAAATGTAAAAACCAGTGGGGAAAAATGCGACCAGCTGAATTATTTCTATGTTGCAAAACTTTCATCTCTTAATGAATACAGGAAAGTGAAGCACAAAGAGTACCGATGAAACAAATTGAAATGTAAATTTACCAGAATCAAATTTCATGGACTCTGGCTTTTGCTTTGATGATGATGGATCAATAGTGCCATGTGTTTCTAATAGGTTTTGGCTTGCCGCGGACAGTTCTTCAGTTTGTCCCTTGACATCCTGTTATACAGTTACAAATTAATTGCTGCGTGCAGCTCAATCAGTGAATTAAAGCAATGAAGTATTTAATTATATTCTTACCTCTTGGGGTGGAAGTTGTTGGTCAGAAACAGCAATCTCACTTCCGAAGATATCAGAAGGATCAAAAGACATGTTCTCATCAACAGCATCAAAGAAATTGAGGTACTCATCCACCATGTCAAAACTTGAGGAATCTCCACCGGTCTCTGGCTCCACAGGCTTTGAAAGATCATTAGCTTCCAGGAAAAATCCTTCACTCTGTGGAAGATCACCAAGTGCATCCAAGTATGATTCATCAAACAAATAATTTGCATTGAGAGCATTCACAATATTGATAGGCTCCACATTGTGTTCTTTTGTGTCTGCATCCAACTCATATTGTCCAGGTAAATCCAAGTTTTGGTCAGCTGATGGAGCTGGACCATTTCTATTCTCCGCCCCTCTTATCACAGGCTTTATATCATTGTCACTGAAGTTACTGGGCTGTTCCACATGGTTGCTTGTTTCCCCATAATAGAAGTTTAGTGGAAGAGCAGTATTTTCAGATGTAATTCCACCGTCAAAATTCTGGTGGAAAAAAGACAAAAATAATGAAAATTTTAATTGGTTGTGAGACCATTAATCATGAAATGCAAACAAAGAGGAAGGCTGGGCAGAGGAGCATGGATCACAAGTAATGATGAAGAAACATACATTGACAACACTCCCCCAGAAAATTTATAAATAATCACCATGGCAAAGACACAAGACCAAAGCAGCAGATACACTACATAAGACATTTGACTAAGTTGACCAAATACGTTTCGATCCCTTTTACAATAAACCAATATTACCATATGCAAAAGTCAATAAATAGAAAGAGCGCGGCATACAATGACAGCTTAGTGATCCAAATTAACAGCCAAGGCACGTAAATGCTTAATAAGCAGCAAGTTCTTTAGTGGGAATAAGGCAATCCATCTGAGAACATGTAGACCCCAGAGAGTATATTACAAACCTGGTGCAATAAACACAATCAAGAAATAAAAAATAACATACAGTGACATAGCTTAGTGGTCCAAAATAACAACTTGAAAATTACCGGATGGCAAAAGCAACTGCATTGAGTATGTACTTAATCACAAGCAAAATACAAGGAAAAACAGAAAGTGATCCCATTTTCTCAGGAGGTTGCAAAGAACTTCAAACCTCAACGCAAAAACCTTGACAATTATCAGATGGCAAAAAAAATAAAAATGCAACATGTTAAAGTATTGGATACTAGGACTAATGAAGCAAGTTAAAGTTTTAATGCAGTCACATCAAGGACATAATTATCAAATAAATGTGCAAGTCGAGCGCTTCTAGATTAAGAACTTGTATCAAGAATCCTTATTACCCCAACATAATATGTATTCTACAAATTTGAAATTTGAGCATATACTTCTTGGGAGTTTAAAAAAGGACAGCTTTGCATTGGCGATGCAAAGAATACGCAAGATCTAGTACTAACACTTAAACAATCAACTAAATGGCATTCTATTCTTATGAACTACTTCTGCTAACTTCTTTGCATGTAAATGTTTTCATGTGCGCACCTCAATTCATCATGTAGATCTAATAGATTTTATTAAAATTACATTTTTATACTCTTAATTTACAATTAAACGATTCAAAATAATTTACCACTAGTAACCATACAAGTACAAACCTGGTCAAGCTCATTCAGTTCCAGGTATGAGCCATCACCAACTGGTGCTTCTCCAGCTGGCACCATCTCTTCACTTGGCAAGAGAGGCACATCATCATCCTCCCATTCCTCCTCAATAAACGGTGCCCCATACTGCTCCCCATTCTTCGGCCCTGTCCCGCTCTTTTGGAAAATCCTACAAAGCACAAATGCATCCTTCCCCGCCCAAAATACAAAAACACAAGACAATCAACACACAAAAAAAATCCCAACAAATTACATTTAAAAGAAAAGGAACTTTAATCTCTTTTGAGATATCAATCTCACTTGAGCAATTCCAGCTTTCTCCAGCTCCTCATCAGCAAGCCGATACTCATGCATTACCCAATTAGAGCGCTCACCACGTGGGGCTCGACCCTGATGATACACAAGGGTCTTCTTCATCCCCACAACTCGTGAGTTCCAATGAATAGGCCTGTCTTTCCCAGTCGTTTTCCAGTACCCTTTCTCAGTGGCCCGGTTCGTCTTGGCCCCATTTCCATACTTCTTATCCAGCATACTAAAGAAATACCATTCTAAATCCCTGCTCTTCAATTTTGACTTAACTACAGAACCCACAAACCAAAATCCCCATTAAAGTAAAGACTGAATAATCACCAAATTCACAACTTTTAACTAAATTAAATCACTTTACCATATATAGCTCACAGTCAAGCAAGTTATATTTCAATTCACAATCAAAACCTAATCAAGTTAAATCACTACCTTATCTATGATCAAACAAAAAAAAAATCGATTACTTAAAAGTTAAGTCACGAATCAAACAATTATATTCTATTAAATAAAGAGCTAGACACGTGGATCTAAAGAGAGACAAAGTTGTGAAATTTAAGACCTGGAAGATCCCACGGCTCAGATTTATAAACATCGGTGACGGAGATGGCGTCCAAACGGAACGGTTTGTTAGTGACCTTCCGTTTAAGATAGTAACGGACAAGCTCCTCATCCGTCGGGTGGAATCGAAACCCGGGAGCAAGTGAAGTCGCCGAGTCACTACTGCCCATCAAATTCGAAATCGAAACGATAGTTCGTCTTAGGGTTAAAGTAAAGTTTACAGAGTTTTAAGTAGAGGATTTTGAAGAAATGATTGAGATTTTTAGGGTTAGAGTTTATTTGTTTCAATCGGAGTCCGATTGTTGACGAGGAGAGATTGAAGAAGAGGCCATTATTTTGGGGTCGAGAAGTGAGCCTTTCATTTCATTTTATTAACCTTTTTAAGCGAGCTGATTTTTCGAGGAAAATTCGGTAAGGCAAAGCTAAAGCGACATGGAGAGGACAATCTAAAGTATCACCTGATGAGAATGTGGCGGTGTCTGACAGGCTAGAAAGTGGGGTCTAAGTAAAGGTATTGTTTACGTGGCGCAGAAATAAATTGACGCGTGGAGAAATTGAGACTGCACACGAGAATGGGGTTTGTGAGTGACACAGACACTGACGCAATCGCAACCGTAAGGGGAAGGACAGAGGACTGATAAGGTCAAGGTGAAATGACGGCTTTGTCCTTATGGTTGGTGTGAGTTTATTAATAATTCGTGTTTCTGTATTCTTCTATTTATTTATGTACTTATTCTTTGACTTGACCTAAATTCATGTTGAGTTAAAACATAAAACTTTTTTTTTTACTTCGCAATTGCCTTCCATGGACTCATTTGCTAATAAGATGCAAAAATTACGTTTCAACCTAGTAAAAAAAGTTGTGTTAGGAGATCAATTAACTTGAAAAATTTATGATTCGAAAACTTATTTACACTAAGTTTTATATTAAATTGGAAAAAACATATAAACTCATAAAATTTAAAATTCAATTACCCTGATTAAATTTTTAATAATAAAAAATAATTAGATTAACATAAAAGAATTTTATTTAAAAAAACAGAAGTCCATGAAAAGCTACCAATTAAATAACATTTTTCTCTCTCTAATTCATGTGAAATTTGTAGCTACATGAAACAACACAGATGGGAGGGAACAATATAATTTAGCAGGGACAATGAGGAACAAAAAGAGAATCACTTGTGGAGACATTGAGAGCCAGTAAAATACAGGGAACTTAAAACCCCATTTCAAAAGCATGTATTCTTAATTGGAAAACAAAATCCGACTTAAGAAGATTAAAATATTAATGTTTCCATTACAGGAGGATACGGAGCCCGATGACAGGTGGGAAAAGAAGGTAACGTCAAGTCAAACATAACTGTCAATTAATGATTTCCTCATCTCATCAACAATGGCACTAGGTCGAGCTTCCCTCAACTTGAAGACGCTTTCAATTACAGATAGTTCGGTGGCTGTAGTGTCCGATCCACAGAAGGCTGTCCAGTCGTTTACTGTTATTCCAGCAGCGATCACTTCGCTACCACGGTTTACAGTACCTGCAACTAAGGGGACCTGAAGAAGGGTGGAGAGCTCATCCAGGTCTTCAATGGATGTATGAGGATGGACCTGTCCAAAGTCCAAACACAAGATATTAGTGCAAGTTCTGTGATTGAAGAACTTAAAACGTTTGTTCAGTCCTTCAAGAAGAAGCGAGTCTCTCTTACCAAACCACCTCTGTTGGAGAAGGCACAGTAGCTCCCCACAAGAATGTTGCCAGCAATTGTCTGCCTAAACACTTCAACCCCGAGAACATCAGCAATTATCTCCTCAGTTTCCTGGTGAAATTTGAACATGGCAGAAAATGCGGGCACTCAAAAATAATAATAAAAAGTGATGCTTGTAATTAGAAGTTGTTTTTGTGATTTGTGAACCATTCTGATATTCATTTCTTACATCTCAATCAACCATCCTTGTAAAGTTGTCATAGAACATGATGACCCCACCACCAACTATTTAACATGTTCAGATAAAGAGAGTACTACAACAACAGTCAAAAAATGTTCTTCAAGAGGCTTTGAATGTTCTTAACTTCCAACAAAATCTTTCTTTAAAGCATATTAAAGAAAAGTTCCACAACGTGTAGGAATAAGAGGCCATGTTATACCTCTGAGTCACTTTCTGAGCCTAACAGCCTATCTGCTACTGACTAGTTAATACACGAATCCATTCAGACAGGTTTTAAGCTTAACTTCAGGCCTCCAGCTAAGTAAGAGCCCATTCCTAACTTAAGCACATGCCAAGAAACTAAATGAACTCTAAAATCTATTAATTTTCAGAACTCTCCATTAGTCCCCAATGATTATAACAAGAGTCTAGTTTAAGGTCATGAAACAAATCATTCAGGGATATAGAACTTTACCCTGTCCAGATCAGTGTGTGCAAGGGCAACATGATCATTGCATGCTATGCAATTACCCAAAGCAGATAGTTTCTCGTCAATCCTCTGAACAACAACTTGATCAGGTAGGCTGTTTCTCAAATGCTGGAGTTCTTCAATTAAAAACATAAACAATTAGAGCATAAGATCTCCAACAGATAACCGAGTCCAAAGTCAGAAATCAAGTAGGTGATTAAAAGAACAAACATTATTAAACAAGATTGAAAGCACATTTTCTTGTTTGCATGAGATGCTTACAGGTCCAACTGTTAAAAATGCACAATTGGAAATTTTAAATGGTAAGATGACAAGTAGAGTTGCATTGCAGCGTGTGTGCGCGCGTGTGGTATGATCATCCAATGCTATAATTGCACGAGTGATATTAAAAAGCTAATTCATTAAACATGGTATTATAATCCAATGTATGTAGCTGAAACAGCTAAACTATAAAAGCAGCTATAATATTTTCTTCCTGCTTCCAGTATCTCATCAAACTCACCTTGATCAGTGGTGGTATGAGGCACAAGAAGCCCATTTTTGTTTCCTGCCAAAAGAGTACACTTGAATTCACTAAAGTAGGAAGAAGCAATGGATACCTGATTCTAGGACAAGGAAAAAGTTCAGAATTCTCACCAGCACATAGCCGTCCAATTATCCTAGTGCCAGCAATTGAGGTCTTAACGACAGGAATGACATCAGCTAACTCTGCCTCAAAAGTGCTGCAAGAGACTCATGCAGTTAGAGAATCCATGTAAATCAACAATACCAGACACGACTCTTGTAAGCAGATCAGATAACTTGTTAGCTCAACATTCATAACACCTGTAGAAGCTTTCTGATCCACCGATTGCAACTAAGCAGTACGCATTGGTCAACTTGGAAAACACACCAACTTCACAGTTATTCTCAAACTGAAGTCCTGCACAAATTCACCCATTAAGCTTCAGATAAATAGAACACTCACGATCTACATTAAACTTGAAATTAACAGAAGAGAAGAAAAGAAACTCGCACGATTCAGTAATCATACAACTGAAACAAACAACTGGCAGGGAAATTAGGAAACTTACTGCTCGCCATGAAGATTACAAAGTCGGACACAGAGATAAACAAGAGCTGGTGTAAGAAAAACACAAACATCAGTTTCTTTCGAAAGAAACACTGAGGAGCACAACAAATTTCATGACCTCTAAAGACCAATATGAATAACTTTCTAGTAACTTTAAGTTTCCCAAACTATCTTAGAACCCAAACAGGGCCCATAAACCCTAATGGCTACAAAATTAAACTCCCATAACAACACACGTTTTTCTTTAAATTTAAATCAAAATCACCACAAAAAAAACCTAGATTCATTTCACTTCCAATACAAAGCAGAGCCGCTAACTAGAGAGAAAATTGAAGCGAAATGAAAAAAAGAAAAAAAAATACTCCTGTTTGCCTTCATTTTCTTGATAGCCAAACAGATCGAAGGAAAGAAAATAAAATTATAATGATAAATGGTTGAATATATATATAAGAAATTAAAGAAATTTATGCTTACTGTTTGATGTTTTTGCAGTGGCGGAAACACTGGCGTCTGCGAGTGAGAGAAAATGAAGGGTTGTGTGGTTTTAGACCCGCGCAGATATTTTTCTTATGCCTAATTGCCACTGCCTTTCTCTATAATACGATGCCGTTTCAGTTGAAAAGTGAAGTGATGCGCTGTTTATTCGCGTCTCCAGAGTTTTGACCTTTTTCGCGTAATGACGACGTCGTTCTCGTAGACTTCGTTTGAGTTCTTTCCCGTTATTTTTGGTAAAATGATAGTTGAGTTCATTTTCCAGCTTGTTTTATTTTATTATTGAAATAAAACAAATGAATAAAATAAAGATAATGAGAACAAAAATATATTTATTCAAAAAAATAGAAATAGAAATAGAAATAAAAATAAAAATATAATAAAAACATGTTTATAAAACAATTTTAAAATAAATTTTGTATTTTAAAAACAGAATTTTCATTGTCTTCATCTCTTACACTGGAGACATTTTGTTATAATTGAGTCATGTTACAAATAAATGCATCTCATTGTAAAGAATTCGTTTTTTTTTTCACATGTTTTTGAATGGGCTTTTAAATATCAAGATTAAATTAAATTGTCTCTAATTAAATAGGAATAACTTACAATTTTTTAGGTAATTAAGAGGGCCACAGGCCAGAAAAACAAAAGACCAACCCGTGCTGGTATGAAAACCAGGACCAGTGCTTCCCTCACTGCGTGTAAACAGCTGGGCATGTCTTTCTAAGCTGCACCCTTCAATCTCTAGGTAGAAGCTCCACCAACCAACAGAAAAGACTGATAAGCGACTTACCATTGCATATTTGCATTGCTGAAAACACTGGAGAAGATCTAATTGCAATATATGCAAATCAATGGAGATTAAAGAGAGAGAAAAGAAGGCTCCATCTCAAATTAGTTGAAGCAATCCTAATCCGACCCCTTTGCGTGGGAGATTGCTATACACTTACTGATTCTCTATTTTAGAAATTGATTTTAACTAGCCTGTAGAAAAAAGAAATGAGCAACTAACGGCTGGCAGGCAGGCAAATGATCCTCCTGACAGGACTGAGTTCTTGAGGACAGCATAAATTTCAGAATTCTGATCAATTGACATGGGGCAGGATATTCAACTACGAACAATGCAATTCATTTTATCCACTGCAGAAGTACAAAGAAACAAAATCCACCAGCTTACTTCTCTTACAACGAAAGACTAAACTGAAAGACAACAATAAAATCCTAATTTTACATATTGCAATTTATCCGACTAGAAGGGAAGAGGAGGCGGCGGCGGCAGTGTCTTTGATTCTTATTACATACAAACAGTGTGATTACACTGGCACGGGTCACAGACTAGTTTCCCTTGTTTGGGAAACTGATTCAGGATTGACTGGATTTCACTTGGCGTGGACACTCCTTTTCAAATCCTCATTTTCCTTGTTGAGAAAGTCAACTCGAGACTGGAGAATGTTAATCATGGCGTGAGCACTCATCATTTCAAGCTTCAATGTCTCTCTCTCAACAGAAATCTTGTGGATCTCACTCTGCAAATCATTGATAAACTTCCTGCAACTAGGAGACATTGATGAATCAAGACTAGCAGCATCTAGTGCAGGTGGGGGAACACGAGGATTTTCTTTGGGTTCCAGAGGTTCCATCAGAGAAAATTCTAGCAAAGCAGATATTGCCGTTGTTGTTGCTGAAGTTGTTGCCATCATCATTTCTGCTGATGTTGTTGCAGCTGTTGTTGTTGTGGATGAGCAAGGATCCTGACTTGTCCTTGTTGAGTTCTCTGAAGCATTTGAACGGTTAGACCCAGTCTCATTATTGTGCTTTCTTCTTTTATACTGGAGAAGAGTTAAGGGTGCTTCTGTATTTAGCACACACAGTGGAGGACAATCCTCCACACTTTCAGTCTTACACACAGGTAAGGCATTTTGAGAGTCCCCCGGAACTTCGGTAATACCAAGAGGACTTTTATTGATGGAATGACTATCCTGCAACAAACAAGTAACACTATTTATAGCAAAATGTTGCTGCTTGAAATACAAAATTAAATTTCAAGAAATTCCATGCTGACTACTATAGATGTGTACTTTTACATCATTACAGTAACACGCATGTCTACAATAGGTGACTAAAATTCTGAATTGGTCATCCCTATTTTACAAGGCATCCCAACACACTTGAAGCTTAAACGATTAAATTTCTACAAGTAGAATCACTTTTCAGTTCATTATTTGCAACCCAAAACCTCAACACCAAGGTAGGGCATGCAGCAAATTTTCAAGCTCGAATTGGTTCACCAGAACTTCATACAAAACCTGATACCTGGTTCTGGTCTCCAAATGATATATCAAGGAGGTCAACTAAAAGAATAACCAGACAGGATACAAAGTAAAGCTTGATCAGTTTGCTTGAGAACTTTTCAAGGAAATGTCAAGAGACTTGAGTAGAGTTGCAAGATCATGATCCATGCATGCAAAAACCCATTTCAGCAATCTGACAGCAAATGCCCTTTTGTTTACACCTGATCCCACTGAAGAACGCTACTCTTTATCCTTGTTTTCTCCATGTTACGTTTAACTATGACAGCAAAATATGCATTTGTATTCTTACCACTTGATCAATCCATCTAATGAATGCACTATTATCTAGTCCATTAAATGTTTTATATTTGATAGTTTAGGTAACTGTAAGGAATAGTTTGGGCTAGCTTTCAAGGAAAGAAAATGCTTTAATTGGCACTGTTCCTCGTACTTTAGCAATTTGAAAATATTTTACTGTTTGGTGAAGCAGTTGCATTTGAAAGTGTTTTTTAAGGTGCATGGGGACAGAAAAGGCATCAAATTGATGCTTTTTAGGTGGCTTGTGGATGGTTTTGATATGAAGATGTCAAAACCATTGAAAAGTACCCTATAAAAACCATCAAAAATTGATGTTTTTCAACCCAAACACACCCACCAGCACCACATCACCAAACAAAAATCATATATGTAATTTTTGTCATGCAACTGCACATTCATGAACTAATCTTGATATTGCAGCTAAATTAATACAAAAGCTACAGCATCGAAACCATGTTTTCATCAACACAACCCATTGCAAGATGAAACTCTGGTCAATAATACGAGTCACTGATCTAAGTAGCAGTCACATTGACCAAGTGAGTTTTTTTACAGCCTCCCCAAGGACCTGCTCTCTTATATAGTTGAAGTAATAAGCAATCATGATCATGCACATTCTTCATTCCATAAAAGTCAACTTCTTCAAGCAACCCTCAGTGCTTGCTTCCAGTTAATCTTCCAAACAACATCTGTTTGATATGCACCTCCTTGTCATAAAGCATCAATCTGCCAACCATTCTTCCAATAGACAAACAATCATGAAAAACAGTTCTGATCTCAAATTCAGTAACAACTTTTAACTACATTTCCAATGTCAAACTCCCACAACCATTCTTGGAACTAAAAGAGAATCCATTACCTTTCCAATCTATAGGTGTCAGACTTAAACTACGTATTCTAAAAAAGAAAGAGGTTCTGCAGTGCTTTCAGACCTTCAATTCAAACATTAGCAAGGTAGCAGTTTATTATAACCAATAGCTCTTTTTAATATCCAAAAGTAATACTCCAGTGTTAAGGACACTAAGCAAGACTTCAACATCATAGAACAACAAAACTAAGCACCCCTAACAGTTATCAATAGTCCAGCATCATACTACAACAGCAGTAAGCATCTCTAAAAGTTGGAATGCTTCAACATGGAAGAAAAAGCACAGACCTGCTCGGTACGGTGCATTTCACCACCAGTATCATAAGTAACCACCACCTCATCAGCAGCATCTTCTCCTGGAATGAGAGCTGCTCCACGATCATCCCACTCCTCCTCGATGAAAGGGGCATAGCGGTTCCCAGTTGGTGGTCCTATATTGTTCTTGTGGAACACTCTACAGAGAACATATGAGTCGATCTTCACAGAAAACAAAACAAACAAAATCAGAACAGCATAACAATGGAAAATCTTCCACTTCCTCAACCGCTCCACAATTACTTTTGGTTGAGCTCCTTCTATTGTCAAACCAAAATAGCTATTTTCCTTTTCATTTCCTAAATTATCAAGGCAACCATATAGAAATCCACATTGCTAAGACCACGAACAACAATACTATTACAGCCTGACCTGCATAGCTCCGGTTCTTTCCAATTCTTCATCAATAAGCCGGTACTCGTGCATAACCCAGTTGGTGCGCAGCCCACCTGGTGCACGCCCACTATGAAACACAAGAGTTTTCTTCATTGCAAGGAGTTGACACTCTCGCCGAATCTCCCGGTCCTTTCCAGTAGCTTTCCAGTATCCTTTGCCTGTCGCCCTATTCATTCTTGCTCCATTCCCATATTTCTTGTCCAGTGGACTGAAAAAGTACCATTCTTGGTCTCTGCTTTTCAACCTTGACTTATCTACAGACCAGCATAATTGAAACCCAGTAAGAACACCATGCGAATAGATTAATACCAAGCAAAGAACCCAATCTAACAAACGTAAAATAAAACAAGAACAAACCACTTACAGCCCAACAAAGAACTGTATCATCCAAAAAGAAAATCAATTAAAAAAAGCCTCAATTCACCAGCAATCCATTAGAGATAATAGCCAGACATGGTTATTACAGACTAAAAACAGCAACAGCCCAGTAAATATGTAATCCTATAAACACTACCTGTAGTACGAAATCTAAAAATTGGGACAAAAAAATAAAAATCAAAATCAATTGTAATGCCTTAAAACAGAAGAAACAGCAAAAAATCACAAAAATAAACAAGAAAACAATTAGACATGAAAAAGAACAAGAAGAAGAAGTAATTACCTGCAAGGTCCCAAGGTTCGTTTTTGTAAATATCGACCTCAGAAATAGCATTAAAACGGAAAGGTTTATTGGAAACCTTCCGTTTCAAGTAATAGATAACGAGTTCTTCATCTGTTGGGTGGAATCGAAACCCAGGAGCTAACGCTGTCGTTTTAGTGCTGACTGGTGTCGTTTTTGCCGGTGCTGGAGCTGGTGGTGCTGGGGTTGTCAGTGCTAGTCGTAATTGCTGTTCTTGCGAGGAAGTTTCAGGACCCATGATGGGCTATGGTTGTTTGGGAAAGGGGAAAGGGTGGAAAAGGAGGCTAGGGTTTTTTTGGGAGTGGAGATAAGGTTTCTTGATTGATGGGGAAGAAACTGGCAAGTTAAGGGTAGTGCCTTCGATTGCAAGCAATTTAGGTTCTTTTTGTGGGCAATAATTTATGACCTTTGATTTTTTGAGGGGTTTAATGTTTACTGTTGAATATGTAGACAAGACATATGTAACATATGTTATGTTAGAACTTAGGAGGAGGAAAAAGAACTGTCTAGCAATTTGATGGCAATTGCAATGGAATACATTCTGGTTGGTTCAATTGGGGGATGTTTGTTTGTTGAGGGTCACGTATATGGCTTGGATCAGGGGCAACATGAGGGGTGGATAAATATATGGTAGGTAAATAAAGTGAATCTTGTTTTATGGCTAAATAACGTTATTCGACATGGCTGGTAAAAATTATTTAAAGTTGCAAAAATAACTGTAATTATATGGTTTTAAAATAAATAAGGTTATCTGACGAGTTGTTATAATGATATGAAAAATATTTAATTAGTAATAATATACGTAAGCAAATCAATCTTGAAATAAATAAGAATATTTGACAATATCGTACCTGGTCGATGCAACTATATAATTAAAAGTTATCTAGATTAGAAAAATGCTTCTGAATAAATTAATTTCGAAATAAAATGGCGCTGTTGTTTTGATGTTTTGAGGGACTCTTAATTTACATTGCACCGAGTCCTAGAAAATCTCCATGTATTTATATTATGTAAACATATAAATTAAAATTAATAGTCATAGTTATTATTACCAAACAATGTTATTTAGACTGTAAAAATAACAATAAACATATTAAATTTAAAACAATTAAGATTACTTGATATCATACCAAGTTATTACAATTACATAAAAAGTCAGTCGGGTATGAAAATATATTAATTATTATAATTATTCTATTTGCACGAAAAGTATTTTCATGGTTAATTACGACAGGTAAATATTTAACATGAAATTATGTACTATTAATTTGTGTGAGATTAATAACTTGTTCGAGAATGTGGCTATCCACAGGATTTGTCACGCTCCCAAACAAAACCTAAATTCCCCAGGCAAGACTAAAACTATACACAGCAGATGCAAGATGGCAACGGGGCTTCGGAGGTGATGGGAGAATCGCCATTGTTTCCAATTTCACTATAATGTTATGGAATTTCATTTATCATTACCAAAAACAAATTAACCCCAACAACCCTAACGATTCAATAACTTGTAAAATCCTCAATCTTAAAACAGTAAAAACAGCCATCACCAGCTCGGCAAGTATCTTGGAAACCTGCCCATGAATATGTAGCTGGAAACCTCTGGAGCGTGGTGTAAGAAAGAGGAAGTAGAGGGCAAAACCTAAGATTAAAAAAAAAAAACAAGGTGAAACGAATAAACAGCCAAAAAATTACCCCCTTTTTATTACTACTTGAAAAGTAAAAATAGACAGAAAAATATTTTATTGGACAGAGCATCCTATTCTGACACAACAAATGCCCTAACAAGGGTAAAAATTACGTCTTGATTAGATACTTGCCCACTAAGGCAAGTAATGGCTCGTGGGACCTAACCAAGTTTTTGTACACAGTATTATCAAGGATGAACCCGGAGGATGACTTAGCTAACCCTTGCTTGCACAGGCTCCTCCATCATCAACCAACGACGTGGAGTTGAAGGTTTGACCAGATGGGTTCATGGTCGTGCCCGGTGGTCTACTGTGCTTCAGCTTTTGAGGCAGCAAAATCGGCTGGGCTCAACTAATAAAGCGCTTTTTCAAGACTGATGTGGCCTCACGGGCAGGGCGTTCTGTCCAAGATTTTAATATAGAAGTAGTAGCTTTGGTTTGATTTTTAGCGCTATGTCTTCTGTCTTCTGGTCTGGCTCGAGCTCCGATGATTGAAGAGGGTAACTTTTGCCTGCTAGACAGTTGACACTGTAACTTGTAACTGTGCATGCCGAGATACTTACGTGGGTGTGGTTAATTTTGGCCGTTTCTTGGTCAAAGTACCAAACAAACCGTTGTCTTTTTGAATTTGAATGAGGACTAGGGCTCAAGCAAATTTGGCCCATCACCAACTCTTGAGCCATTTCAAGAACATGGGTTTTTTTGTGTGTTCCTCACTTCATAGCTATTAAGCAATGCCTAATGCTATCATTGGTTTTATTTATTTATTTTATTTCTTTTCTTTTTTATATCATGGGTTTTATTCCGACACTGAATTCTAGAGAATGGACTAAGGCTTTGAAATACATTAATTAATGGCTAATAAATATAGAAGGAGCAGAAAACCACATATTGTGGAGTTGTGCGTGATCATATTGGTAGAAGGGTCGGTGGCTTTTTTTTTTACTCAAAGTGTTCATTCATTAACCTCTTGTATTTTTTTTTTCTTTTTATTCACATAAGATATTTAGGTTATTTTATATGTATTTTAACTAATCTTTATAGATTTTAAAGTTAATATCTAGATAAATTTCTAGTGGTTATTAATATTAGCAATCTTAAGATTCGAATCTAAGATCACAGGGAGTATAAATTTCTTGGTCCTAAATTTTTACTATTAAACCATTTACTAAATGATTTTTTTTCAATAGAATGATAGCTAGTAATTAGGATAAGTAATGTAACATTTATATTTGTACTTTTTTCATCCATAGCTATTTGCTATTGTCATTTTATTAATTATTTTGTTACGTGAAAAAGAGGTTGGCTTTTACCAAGTGAAGAAGAAAGCTTCAACCTACAGTGATTACAATTTAATATGAAAATTATGGATATTGACCTCAACCGATAAGAATGAGTAATTTTGTTGGATATTTACTTTACCAAACAAATAATAAATAAAAATATTAATATCATCAAACCTGACCCATGATTCAAATTACTTTGTTTAAAATAAATCACTTTAAAATAATAGCATTATATTTTTTATCATTAAAAATCTTTTGAATAGCATATAAATCAAATAAAACTATTTTAGTATAATAAATCAACATGTAAGAATTTCTTCATGACAAGTTTTGTGCTTATTGGTGAGGACAAGATATGTAGACATGGGAGAAATGCTAATTTGTTGGTTCAAAATTAAAAAGAAAAGGAGAGAAAAACTGGAACTAATTTAATTCCAAAATAAAATACAATTGATTTTGCAATAATGAACCGGTGTGTTAATTCAAAGAATTTAATTGGATTATCTTAATTACTAATTAATATATCTTTATGTAGAAATGGTCTAAAGCTAAACCTGTGCATGGTAAAAAAAAACCTTGGACGTACTACGTCGACATAGGTACGTAGTCAGAATCGACTACAGCAGAATATAGATAGGAGAATTTTTCTTTTTCTTTTTACTTAATCGTCATTAATTAAATTAATTAGAAAGAGGAGTTAAAAGCAATCAACAGAGTTAATTACAAGGATACAGATTAATTAGTGGCCAAAATCCTTAATACATAATATTTGCAAGTCCAAGAGGCCTGCAATGGCGCGTGCAGCTATCAAAATCAAAGAAGTTCAAATTCAAACAAAGAAGACATTTGTCTCGAAGATTAAACTATTAATCTTACTTTATAATAAATCATCATCAACCAACAGAAATCACGACCTGCCAACCCCACCTTTCATGTCTCCTTCTACCTCAGGAAATTTCCCATTTCGTTTTATGCTTTCTTGCTCTTCAAATCTCTAACCTCTTCGTACAGTTATTTCTTGTTTTCATTTAGAAACTACCTGTATCTAGTTTAGGTTGCAAAGAATTAAAGAAAAAATGGAGGGCTCTTTTTCTAAAGGATGGAATAACAGTTATGATTATTCATTTAAGATTCTGTTGATTGGGGATTCTGGAGTTGGCAAGAGTAGTCTTCTCTTAAGTTTCATCTCCAACTCTGTTCGAGACCTCTCTCCTACTATCGGTACTGTCATTTAATGTTCTCCTTTCTCTTCTTTTAGCGGAAAATTTGCAGATAGGTATTGGCTGCAACTTCTAGCTGTCTTTTAATTGCATGTAAGGAGATTTGACAGTAGATTTTCAGTGGCAAATTTGGTGAGATTGTTTTGATTTTGTAAATTTTGTAACTGGAATTTATTGTGAGAGCCATACTTGTGCATCTATCTAGAATCTGATCAGGAATTCAGGGTATATACAAGTGGATTAAATCATTAGCCTTGCTCGTGTCTTTCTTCTTCAATAATTTTGACTAGCTCTGAAATGTATAGTGTTCTAAAGGGGAAGGCTTCAAAAATGTGCAGGTGTGGATTTTAAAATCAAGGTGCTCACTCTTGGTGGGAAAAGATTGAAGTTAACAATCTGGGACACAGGTAATTAGAGGAAAATGGCTCTCATGCTCTGAATTCTGCCCTCCAAACCTCCATCCCCGATTGATTGAACTTGGGGAAACATTTGCTTTTATGGGATCCGAACGGCCACTTAATATGAAGAGATCAAACAAACCCTTTCCCCTTTAGATAGATTTCTGGATAGCATAAATCCAGTGCATGATGTTGTCCTAATCAACTGTACCAATCCACACTCCTTTCAGACCTGAAGAAAAATTTGACATGGTTCCGATAAGATCAAAGCTGCCAAGGGCCAACTATTTATTTGAATTAAACTCTATTCCCTTTATAAAGTGTCAGATTGGATTCAGCAGGTGTTTCTTTCCTGCAGAGGTATAGAATGAATAATGAATTCTGTTGCATTGCAGCTGGGCAGGAGAGGTTTGGAACATTAACAAGCTCTTACTATAGGGGGGCACATGGAATAATCCTTGGTATGGCAATTGTCTAAGCATCACTACATAGTTTATGTAGTTAAAGTTATCCTATTTTGTTAATCCTTGAGTTGAACTCTCCTCATTTACCTGAGTTTTGATCATTATTGGTTAAGTGAAACAACCTAAATTAGTTAAAATCAGTTTGCTTTTTCCCTTGCGATATACATATGTATAAAATCCTGATTAGTTTGTGCTTTGATTTCGTT
Source organism: Populus alba (assembly GCF_005239225.2). Lineage (NCBI taxonomy): Eukaryota > Viridiplantae > Streptophyta > Magnoliopsida > Malpighiales > Salicaceae > Populus > Populus alba. Next base: position 20,603,613 of record NC_133293.1, on the reverse strand, counting down.
TTAGTTTATGATGTGACGCGACGGGAAACCTTCGAAAATTTGTCAGATATATGGGCAGAGGAGGTGGAGCTCTACACTAATCAGAAGTGTATCAAAATACTTGTTGGAAATAAAGTTGATAGGGTAAGCTGAAATACTTCCTATCTTTTCCTACTTTGACACATGCATACATGCGCATTAAATATATTAAGAGCCCGTCGATTATATTCCTCCATTTCATGTTAGAGACCTTCTGTCTTCAAGTTTTGTGCTTTTAATGGGCACATTGTCTCAATGATGCAATGCTTTCAGGATAGTGAAAGAGTTGTAAGTAGAGAAGAAGGGATGGCTCTTGCACAGGAGCATAAATGTTCATTTCTTGAATGTAGTGCTAAAACCAGGGAAAATGTCCTGCAATGTTTCAAAGAACTCACATTAAAGGTACATTTCTATCGAAGAAAATGCCCTTTTATCTTTTTTCTTTACTGTGCTCTGAATCTGCAATATGTTCTAAAAGCTAATGGCAGTAAATCTAATGAAAGAATTGAGAGCTAAAAGTAGTTCTCATTGTTTAATATCTAGTGCAAATTCTGAACATTTCTACTGCTTTACAGATATCGGAGGTTCCTAGTTTATTGGAAAATGGTTCAGTAGTGGTGAGACAACAGATTTTGAAAGAGAAACAAGTATACCAGGCACCTCGTGGCGGCGGTTGCTGCTCCTAATTAAACTGCCTGTAATATTCCGACTCAAAATCTGTGCCAAGAGCAATTAGGTGGCCGGATCTCCTTCATTCTCTGTCAACGATTTCATGTTCTTCTTAGAGATCTATTCTTATGGTCATCTTTACTGCTTCCGCTGTAACCTCTAAAATTTTGGGAAGTTGAGTGCTGTATTGTGCATCACGCAGAGAAAAGTAGATGCTTACACACAGCTGAGGGCAGAAAATAAGAACGTTGTTAAAATTGGAAGCACTTGTATAGTATATTTTCATGGAAAGTGGTTTTGATTGATTCTTTTAAAAGTGATGAAGTTTTCTCAGTGGAGGGAACACCACAATCATTTCAGTGTCGAGCACTTAGAGCAGGATAATAACACCCAGCAGAATGTCCTGTCGGCCATACCAAACCATGAGCAATCCAGCTTTCGCACTAGCTCAAAGAAAAAGAGCTTGAAATAATTTAATTCTTTAGCAGTCCAGAATATTTGGAAGCTGAGTGTTCTGGTGAATGATTGGTTGACCAGCCCTCTTAAACATCCCACAGCTGTTTGCACCTCAAGTTACACATGAGAAAACTTGAAGGATGAGAATTTGAAAATGATTGCTGATTTGAAATTTAAAAATCTCAGAATTCTGCTGAATCTTTCCAACTGGGACTCTCATAGGAAAAAACTTCCCGGAGTACTGCTAGCTAGTCGGACAGTTCAGGAGGTAAAGGTATTCTCTCTCTCTAAAGTGTGTCAGGTATGTAAAGTGTCTAATGATTTTGTCTAATATGCACGTGATTTTTCAAATTATTTTTCATTTTAAAAACATCATATCACTATTTTTTATATATATTTTTGTGATAATTTTAATGTATTAGGTTAAAATAAAAAAAATCTAAAAATATTATTTTAATATATTTTCAATTAAAAAACACTTTTAAAAAACATTATATAAATATTGAATTAAATTACATCTGCTCCTAAACATAAAATATACATATAAATTGATTATTTTTATAGATTATTTTTATTTTGCAAACTAACAATTCAGGAAAAGTTTTGGGATATAACACAATAGACAGAAATTAAACAGCTAGCACATAGTTTGGCAGATTTAAGGCAAAAGGAATCAACGCTGTCCTGATGTTTTGTGCACTGGGAGGAGGCTGCCCGGCTTCCTAGTGCACGTGGAGACTGCTCCATTTACTTATTTTACGGGTGTCAGGTTGTCGCTGAATGTGTTTTTGGTATTACAGGCAATGTTTTTTTTAAGAATATTTTTTATTTGTAAATATATTAATTTTTTATTTTATTTTTTATATAGCATATCAAAACTATTAAACTAAGATAAAAAAAAAACCATAAAATAAAGATGTATTTAAAATGGTTTTTGAATATTTTTTGTATTTTTAAAATAAAAAGTATAAAAAAACGTATCTTTTTTATTTCAATGTTTCTATCTCTTTCATTTCCAAAACAATAACCAATGTAACTTAATTTAATTTTCACATATAAGACATTAGTATTTGCTTCGATAACTTACAAGAGGAAGCATTGTGCTGAAAAAATCAAGGCCTGCATGGTTTTACTCCAAAGTTTGTCTCCACTAATGCATATAAATACGTGGACATTTGCCTCCTCCGAATTATTTCTCTTCCTGTAACGAACCTCCAGTGAAAAAAAAACAACGTCTTGAGCAATGAAATTCTGGGTCAACTTTTTTTGGTGGCTATTTTCATACTCGTTGTCAAGGTAGCCAAAAGTGAAGAAAAATTTCAAGAATGGTATGTTTCAATCGACACAACTATCAAAATTCAGCATCCACATAATAATAACTGGAACTTATCTTCTTTTTAAATTAACCTGGTAAAATAGTTGTCTTAGGTATATATATTTTAGAATTAATATAGTCAGGAACAAAATGTTCTTAAAATGAGTCAGATTTGAAATAATTAGAATATTTAGTAATATAAATTAGATTTGATAATATATCATACTCAATATATTTAAGTTCAATTGACAATTGAACCCCACAACAATACAAACCTAGTAAAATGTCAGACCCACCATGTTTGCGTTCTACAATCAATTGAACCCAACATGACATGGGTTTGGCATTATCGAACTTAAAACACTTGGGTTTGACAATCAACCAAACTCAATGAAACTTGGGTCTAATGGTAAGATAGAAATAATAAATTTAGATTCAGTCGTTAGCTGAATCTAAAGAAACACATACCTGATAAAATATCAAATCCAACATGTTTGAGTTTAGCCGTCCATCGAACCTAAGAAAACTCGAGCCTAGCGGGATGCCAAACCTAATAAACTTGAGTTCAATTGTTTGTTGAACCTAAAAACACATGGGTCAGCACGAAACGCTGGACCCAACATACCTAGGTTTAGTCGCTCACCAGACCCAACATATCTGGGTTCAACTGCCTATTGAACCCAAGGAAATATAGGTCTTGTGAGACTAAACCTAACATACTTTGGTTGAGCTGTCTGGTGAACTCGAGAAAACTTGAGCTTGACAGGATGCTAGATCCAATAAAGTTGGGTTTAGTTATCAAGTGAACCCAATAAAACATGAATCAGACCTAAAATACTTAAGTTCAACAATCAATTGAATCCAATACAATATGTTAGATCCCAAACAATCATTTAAACTAAAAGTTTTATGAGTTGAATAAACTATCATATAGCTTTCATATATTTCAAAGCATTAATCATCATAAAATACAAGAATGAACATTACTTGTTCTTAAAGTTTAAGGTTATTTGAAGTTATTTATTATCTTTTCTATAAAATTATTGATTTTATCATCAAAGAATCTTCAAATCCTCCAATTAAGACTGTTTTTGCAATACTTAGGTTTTTACCATTGATTTGGTGCTTCTTGAGCTAAGTTGAAGAAAACCACTCCCTTGAATATCTTAATTAACTATTATTAACAAATTAAATAACTTGTTACACAAATATTCTGGATATTAGTACATCACATGTCACATTTATTCTGGCTTCTAGAAAATTTAAATCAAAGCAATTGGATAGTGACTGGGGTCTATATCACATGATCCATCAATAGAAAATTCTCCAACACTCCACCATAGCCAATTTTATTTACATGGTATTGGCAATGCTTATCAAGGCTTTCTTTTGATTTTGATGGTGCAGGAATGGGATGCAACAGAGATTGAACTCATGGTGAGATGCAGTGGACGGCACAAACTCTCCAATTGTGCCTGGTTCAAATTGAACTTACGTGTTCCAAGTCAGGGACCAAATTGAAACTTTTTCTTACTTTTCTATCCATCAATTACCAGAAAGCTGGTGGAGGATTTAGTCCCATCAGAGTTAACAATCGTGAAGTTCTTAGCGCACCTTTCCCTAAACCAGAAGATGAATTTGACCTTCTCATTGGTGACTGGAATTCACAAAGTCGCAAGGTAATTTACCCCATCACATAAATTAGGTACTACACCGTTTTGTTGGAATTCTTTTAGCTAGAGTAATTTTATATATCCCAACATATCTATCTCGAATAACATCAATATTGATAATATTCACAAATATATGTGAGGAATAATTTAGAATAAATATCATTAATCTTATGTGTAATTAATAATGTCACCCACAATCCCTGACTGGATGTTAATGAACGACAAAGGCCCATGTTCGAACCCTTCTGCAAAATTTTATGGATCCTTCAGGATCGCTCAAGGTAATGAAATAGAAGGTTAAGGAGGTCCATTTGGCTTAATTACTATAAATTAATTGGGACACAATAAAATTTTGCAGAAAAAGATATATTAATTTAAAATATTCGACGTAAGGAACCAATGGAGTTTCAATTTCAAGGATTAAAAATCATGAGGAGGAGGAGGTGGTGGTTGAAAGTAAAGGATCATACAAATCATGGTGGACTTCCTTTGATGTGCATGGTGGCCAATCCTACTCGGTTCTTGTTACAGCTTTTGACCAAATGACATTGTGGCAACGCCAAAAATGGTTAATGCGGCTGCATTTAGCAATCTTGGGGGCATGGGAGTGTTGCCTTATCTCAACTCCAGCGAAATGGATACTGGGCCTCTGCCAAGTGGACCTGGCCCATTTGATATGCAATTCTCCACCAATCAAGCCAGGCCCATCAAGTAAATTCCTAGAATTTGCATATTTTTTTTATGTGAATCCAGACTATCACTACTAGAGGGGCTGCTAGTCCTAATTCTCAAGGAACCTTGAATGTGACACCGAAACAAACATTTATCCCCACTGTACCAACAGCTCACGATTTGCCTTGCTACACAATCAACAAGTGTCGTACTCGCAAAGGGATACTCCTTTAATGCTGACATATGGGCCTGGAGTCTATGACGCCGACCCCAATCCCGCCGAGGAGAGACCACCCCATATAAACCTCTTTTTATGGATATTTTGGAAGAGTTATGATTGTTTTTAAAATATTTTTATTTAAAAATATATTAAAATAATATTTTTTTTATTTTTTAAAAATTATTTTTGATATTAATGTATTAAAATGATATGATATCATTAAAAAAAATATTAATTTGAAGTAAATATAAAAACAAATAAAATTTTTACTTGTATGATAACATAAGACTCTATATAATAAAAGATTGCAAGAATAAATAAGGTATTTTTATTAATAATGATTTATAAAATAAAAATTATCTTCGCTTATAAAAGATTTCAAGTATAAAATAAATATTGTCCATTATCCTTGATATATATATTATTTAAAAAGCAGGAAAAACTTAAACAAAAGATGTTATAGGTACACATGACTGGAAAAAATAAATATTATGAGAAAACTTCAAATTAATCCCAAACTAATTAATTAATTACTAACTCACAAGTTGTTTTATTAAAAGTTTTCCTTATTTTGGGTCTAATCCCTAAAGCATCAAACGTTCCTTTATCAAGTCAAATGGGGTCCCAAAAGAATTTGATATTTCCGTTCAAAACGGTGCTGATTTCAAACGGGGGATCGAATTAAGAAATATATGATACTACAGGAACTGAATTTCAATTTCCTATTATTGTTTGGAGAATACATTGAGAATTAGTAGATAGTTGGAGGGCTAATTAGTTGATAATTGTACAAGAGATACCTCTTTGTAATTGACTAAACTGTCTCCCTCTCGCTATTGCATGTAAATGCTTTTTTATTTAGCATATTTGTTTTTGTGGTTACACGGTATTTTTTAAAAAAATTAATTATTTTTAGTATTTTTTTATCATTTTGATTTAGTAATATTAAAAATAAAATTTTAAAAATAAAAAATATTATTTTAATATATTTTCAATTAAAAAAACACTTTAAAAAACAACTATTATTACAATATCAAACATTATCAATACACGATGGTGTGATCTGCACTATTCTCTTACTCGGCAGCAACAGGTTTTGATACTCATCACAGCTTGAAACGCCAAAATGAGGCAGCCACTTTAGTAGGAGAATTCATTATTCTGCGTGTGGACAGCCTGGCATTGCTCTTTTTTTTTTTTTACTTATATATGACAATGGTAAACGCATTTCTTGAAAAACTGAGGGAGTATTAATCAGGTCTTTCATTCGTCTCCCACAATTAAATATTTTTTTTAATTAAAAAAGGAAAAATAGCCAGGTTCTTGATATATGTGAAATTGTGAATGTAGGAGAAGAAGGGGTATTATCGTCGAAGTGAAAGAAGGTGAGGCAGATTCAAGGACTAACATAGGCACAATTGCCTTTTTATTCAAATTCATTGTTTTTTATTTTTTATGGTGATAATGCAAATCCGCTGTTTTTTTGTTACAATAATTCTTAATTTTGTTTCCAAACTGTCTTTTTTACGGTGATCTAAATTATTAAATCACCACATTTGACTTAATTCTTACGGTTATCCTAAAAGTCACCTGATGTGAAGTTACCTAACTTTAAATACATATATTTAACCACACCGGCCTATTAGCTCAGTTGGTTAGAGCGTCGTGCTAATAACGCGAAGGTCGCAGGTTCGAAACCTGCATGGGCCATGATTCTGTTTTGGCCTTTCCTTTTCTTTTACCCTTTCGCGCTGTCAGTTTGAGCACTGATTTCAACTGTAGTTGGCATTTTCTTTCGAGACTTTCTGGGTCTCAGATAAAATAAAATAGAAAAACATATTTTATAGCCTATTAATTTGTAGCATCAATATCTGGTTAGAATGTGAACACAAGAGTATCAACTGTAGTTGATATTGTGCATTAGCACATGTTTGGTGTTATTATGTTTTTTTTTTTTTAAAAAAAATAATTTGAAAAGCTTATTTCTATCGTTACTTAATTGCAATCCCACCTATTAAACCAAGAAAATTGGCCACGCGTACCGCTAGTTCCCCAAAGAATTGACCCAATCCCAAATTAGCACTAATTAACTACACAAACGACTAGACACCCCCCCCCCTCCCCTCTGGCAACATCACAATCACACATCCCTCTCTCTCTCTCTCTGAGGTAGACCGACAGCTACTCAACTCTCAGGACAGCCACTCTTACTCAAGAAGAGCTAATGATGCTTACAAAAATTTCATACATGGACAAGGATCATCGTCTTCATTAACCCTTAATGGAAATCATCGCCAACTTTGTGCTTAATAGATGCATGCTTATGCCTTAAGTTTTTAAATGGGTTGATCGGCCTGTTTTTAATTGATGTAATTTGGTACCTACACTAACCATAAACCGGCTAGCCTTTTAGGCAACAAAATCCATGAAATTCATGTACTTATTAGCTTCAAACAACTAATTATTATTGTAAATGCAGTGCTAATTCATAAATTTACGCCCATGTAGTGAGAGAGCACATGAAGTTGGAATGTAGAAGAATACAAGGGTTTAGAATCCTATTTCGAGCATGTTAAACTTGAGTTCTTGAAGCAGTTCATAATTAATGGTGGCATATACTGATTAGGTGGATAGAGTAGGCCAGTAACCAACAAGAAGGTGAGGACCAAGCCAAGAAAAGTAGCTAGGGAGAGCATTTTCTATGAGGAAATTGTTATTTTAATAGAGGAAAAGGGCAAGAGGTGGAATGTTCATATGGGAAGTGCAGTTCCTTACTGACTCTCTTCTGATGTTATGATGCTTCGTTTTTATTCTATTTTTTGTAATCCGAACATGAGAAAGAAAGAGAAGTTAGCAGAGAGGCATTTTTGCATGTGAAACAATGAAGAAAATCAACCAAAGCAACAGACTTTTTGGCTTTGGTGGGGGTGAAAAACACAGGCCAAACACTCTCATGAAAAACACATTCCCTCTGACGAAAAAGGAACAAAAACCAATGATGAAGAGAAAGGAAAAGATGCCCACATATCATGCACTTCTCATGAATTAGCTTAGAGTCTTTTTTAGAACAGAAATTGCTAGCTTTTACACATAATTCAAGTCCACTACATAACAATATTTGATCAAGCTAGATAGTTAAAAGAATTAAAAGAATGTTATATTAATTATGATCGTTTTAAGTTTACAAAGGAAAAAAAATTAGAAACAAATTATCTGGTAAATCGATATCAAATTAATGGCCATGTCTGATCAAATAGAAGAAGAAAAGAAAACTTCTGAAGAAGTCAGGAAAAAGAGAAGTATAACCTTCTTCAGTAATGACAATCCACCAAAGCCGGGCTGGAGAAGACAAGAGGTGTGTTTTGCTGCTGCTGCTGTTGGTGTTGTTGTTGCTTGGAAGCAAAGGCAAATTTCTCATCTTCCGGGGCTGGAAGATTGAGATCCAAATCTAAAGAAAGTGCGTTTCTTGCTTTCTTGGGCTCCTCAGATTCTATAGCCAATGGTGTTAATGACAAGGTTGTGGTACTAGACATGAGAGGACCTCGGTGCCGCCTCATATGACCACCCAAGGCCTGTCCAGATGTAAACTCCGCACCGCAAACTGAGCACTCATGAATCTTGCCTTTATTGTGATTGCTAAACGTACCTCTGTTAGCATTGTTATCACTCAGTTGAAGACAAAGAGATGAAACATTCTTGTAATGTCCATCTTCTTCGTCGGAAGATGGTGAAAGATTTTTCTTCCTTTCATCATTGTGGGTTGCCTTAGGCTTCTTATGACTAGCCCTATGTCCACCTAATGCTTGAAAAGATGGAAATGTCCGGTTACAAGTCTTGCACTCGTAAACATAGTAACCAACCTTGCCAGAACCTGTCGAATTAGCAGTTTCTAGGAACTTTCTACTGTTGAATTTGGTGGTGTAAGCCCCTCCTCCTCTTGAATCATAGTCTTGACGATGTTGTTGTTGAGTTGGGAAATCTCTTGAATGGCCTTTGGCAAGAAGGATAAGGCAATTAGCCATGTCCTCTTCTTCTTCAGTGCTATCTTGAAATTCATTAATGGAACTTGTTGGTGACCAGCTGGTACCACCATCTCCGCTTGATGAATTAGCAGTCAAACCATAAGGGATTGGTGATTGAACCCTCAACCTCTTCGTTCTCTTCCCCTTCACAACATTGGCTGCGACCTCCTCTGAAGCTTCCATCTTTCTCCAACACCTGATCAGAGAAAGAGAGAGAGAAGAGGATTGATGGGATATTAATGTTTAGAAGAGTCAAGGGTATATAAAGAATCAATGCGCAAGAGAGAAAAATTAAAGTTTGTTTTAGGTGACAGTTTTTGGAGTAAAAAAGGACACCAATGGAACAGTCAAGTGAGAATTAGTCTGAGGCAAATATATAGAACCCAATCCTTGTTGAGTCTGCAAGCTATATAGCAACGAGTTATAAATAGGGTGAGAGTTGCAAAAATTAGACCAAAAGAGTGGGGGAGAGGGATAACACAAGGAGACAAGAGCCAGAAACAAAGAGATGGAACAGAAAAGATGGTAAAATTAGGGACAAACAGGCAGTAAAACAGTTGGTAAGGAGAGGGTGTTCGTTGATGTCAAGTCCGTTTCAAACTCTCTTTCTCACACTTTGCCAACTCACTTCAACACACCAAAGAAAAATAAAATAAAACCTTGATTAATTACCCATAATTGCTTGGCAGCACAGTATTATTAGCTAATATTGCTCTCATCCACCCCTTCTTTGGCCGCTAAATCGCACCTCCACTCATGCGTATATAGTGAGTTGTAATGAACACACACACTATTCTTAGTTTACACCATCACCAGACCGATCTGTATGTGCGGACTCGGTGCTAATCTTTACTGTCAAGTATTAAACTCACTATTTATTTATATAAATTTTGAACAGAATTTATTTTTTCAAGAAAGAAATTATCAACAAAACCCTGTTTCAGTTTGCTTAATTAATTTGTTGCATAAATGTTGGTCCAGATACGTTTTATTTATTTATTTAATAATCAAGGTATTTTCAAGTCAGTTTTCGACTATAAGATACAAGTTACTTCTTAAACAAACCATCTATAATAAAACTAAGTAAGAAATTTGTTTATTAAAGTTTCTTAGAGATGCCGGTTCGAGTAATTATGTGTGTGGGGGTATTTATCCATTAATAATATTTTGAAATCAAATCAATAATTAAAGAATTCGTACAAAATTTATGATCAATACACGAGATATTAATGTATAAAATGATACAAAAATATTTTAAAAATTAATTTTAAATAAAAAAATCAATTTTTAAGCAATAAATTTTTTGACCCCACTGCCGAACTCCGCCTTGTATTTTTCACGTCTTCTTGAAGAGATATACTTGCTGCGTATATAAAACAGGCAATCGGATTTTGTGTATAATATGCTATATATGGATTGAAAAGGGAGCGTATATAATAAATAAATAAAGAGAGAGAGTGTTCGAGAGGAGAAGGGAGAGAAAGCAACGCAAAGTCCATTACTTTGCCTCAAAGATTCTCTCTCAGAGATGATTGGAGTGCAAGGCTGGAACCCACGGAATCTGCGGGGCTCCTCTTTCTTGTCTATTTTTCTTATAATTTCCATGGCTGCATGACCAACCTTTCTTGTGCCTTTTCTTTCCCATCACTACTTACTTCCATAGTAAGCACCTAGCTACTCGTGCTCCATTATTCCACTATTCCATTGGTGGGCGGGCAGGCTGTTTCCCTCAAAATTATCGCCATTATTTTACCAAGAGATCAATTTTAGTGCTTTTAGAAATTTCCAGTGTTGAAGATCTCTGTAAAAAACAAAAAAAAAAAAAAAGGCATTTGAACCCATACCATATTCTTAATTAGCAAAGGAGAGGATTTCCATTTCTCACTCCTCCTCCTCCTCCTCTCTCTCTCTCTCTCTCTCTCTCTCTGTTTTTGCGATTGTGTTGAAATTCAAGAAATAGATTTATTATCCAATACAATACGGGGGGGGGGGGGGTATCTTAAGCATTAATTAATTAAAACTTGGATTAAGTATCTTAGTGAGTGCTACATGATCTGATGCATTATTAAGCACATAATCTGTTTCTAATCATTCAATTCATGTGCTGCTGGCTCTTCCATATATTTTATAATCACACAATCAGTTCTGTCTCATGTCTTGTTCATGTAATTCCCTTTTAATTCGAAGCATCCAATATTAATCTACGGGCCATTATCCAATGACAAACCTCCTTCTCTCAAGCTGTCTTATTTTTTCACAATCTAATCATTGAGTTCACTTCATTCGATAACATAGAGCTACACTGGTTTCGAAGTGAAGTAAAGCTTGCATATGAATGAACTTTGACATTTTTTATTACAAACAAAGAAGTTATCTTTTGAGTTAATTAGTAAAGTTTGATTAATATATATATATATGCGCCTTAGAATAAAGAAACCGATGTAGAAACGAAAGATTGTGCCTTAATTTCATTGATTAATGATAAAAAAAAAAAACTCGTTTAATCATAAAATGCATGTTAATTTATTATTAACTTAATTTCCATCCTATAATTTTGTTTTAACCAAAAAAAAAAGTGAACGTATTTTGGACTTTCACTTGAACGATAGAGGAATGAGGGGGGATTTTAGAGTATATATATGACTGCTTGACCCTAAGAGAAATTTTACCAATACTTCATGAATTTATTTTGAAAAAAAAAGGGATTTTAAATAATGAGACGAGTCAAAATGACATTGAGATGCATGAAAGTGATAATAATGTTATTTTTATCTTGGATATATATATATATATATTCTCTCTTATTTCTCTAATTCTTGTTTTATGTATATTTCTCTAATATTAAGTAATTATTTACGAAGCACTCTAAGGTTTTCTGAAAAAGAAGATAAAAGCGTGATTCAACCTCACTGCGAAATTAAGTGGAATCTTCTTCTGATAAATCTCAAAAATCGACATGGGCCCTTTTTTAATTCCTAAGATCACAAAATTTTCTACAAAGGAGATGGTGAGCATCTACAATATCTCGCACACAATTGACCATGACACACATGGTTCATGCATAGTGGTAGTGATCACTGAATTTTTTTCACTTCATTAATATTCCTGAGAGCAAGTAGGTGGCGAGTCAATGCATAACGGGTCGGCAAGTTCTTGACGTGGAGAGCCATTATTGATTGGTTGTGCGAGGCACGTAAGGATTCAAAACCACCCCAAGAAACCATGATTTAGGCAAGCAAAGGATTTTCATAATCATGGGTTCCTCTCTTATCCTCATGATCTTCTACGCCACATGATCTCTCACACTTTCCTTTTGTTTTCATGTTGTGCTTCTGCGAAAAGTGCGCAAAGAGCTAACTTGGAAGGGATTGCTAGCTCATGCAAGTATGCCAGTAGTACTGAATGTATATATAAACGACTTTATAATATATAGTTTATTCTCTTATGTTATTATACTATACACTATACTATCTGTACTTCACAAGTCATCCATGAAAGAGAGAGAGAGGTATATAGTAGCTTCTGAGCCACTCAATGGAATATGTTATGTTGACACTAAAGCAACCGAAAAATTCCCAAATAATTTATTCTCATTAAAAGGAATTAATTAATACACGAGGAAAATATTAATACAACGAATAGCGATCCACTTTCCTAGTCAACTGTTGCCACGGCTCCTCCTGTGAGGTAGGTTTAGTGCCTGTTTCGTGTTTTTAAAAATAATTATTATTAATGTGAAAACAATTTAAAAAATATTAAAAAATTAAGATTTTTAGTGACGTACGGCTGACCACATTTCCAACAAGCATTTAATATGAAGAGTAAATGCAGGTAACATTTGTAACCGACATCATCACCAAATAAAATTACGACAATCGAGTAAAATTAAAATCACTGTCATCCAGCTGAAAAAAACAAGCCACTAAGATTAGTGTCGTTATTTTATTGAAATAATAGTTAAATATGAAGGTGGATGACTCTACGCGGGAAATGGTAGATCTAATGAATGCCCACTTTATGGGGAAGCAAGAACAGGCTAGAATGGTTTGCCATGCCTAATTACAGAAAAAGAGAGCATCTCTCTCTCCTAATGAAGTGGTCCTACTACTACATACAGTCTAGTTAAGCATCAGAAATTCACTGTACAGGCCCTCATTTAACCTAAAGAGCTGTAAACTCTTGACCACCCTAACGAAACCTGCTAGTTAACACTAACTTGAAACTAATTGCGTCATATTACTCATGCAAGACAAACCCCAAGACCTTCTATGAATTAGAAGATCGTCATTGTGATCGGGAATGTTATCACTGTTAACATTCGGAGTTAGTTGGACATCACTTTCTCACGGGAGTTACTCTAACAACATATTTCATACTTCTTTGAACTTTATTGGTGTCTTTTGCTTCCAACGTAGGATCAAGGAGTTAAGAAGTCAATTGAATACAGTTTGTTTTTGTGTTTTTATAGAATTTTTTTTATTATTTAATTTTAAATTAATAAATTTTTGATGTTTTTTAAATATTTTAATATATTAATGTAAAAAATAATTTTTTTTAAAAAAAAATTTATAATATTTTAACATAGTTTTAAATAAAAATCAACCACTCTACCAGAATCTTTTCTTTAACACTATACATCTACACCTGTAAATAGATCTACTCTGATGCTCAACTCGGCTCAGTTGACTTGGGAGTAAAATCACTAGAAAAAGGCGAGATATAACTTATTGGACTGCTATAATATTGCAAATCACATCTACTCCCCCCCCCCCTTTCTTCCCTGGATAAATCACAACCTCCAAACCTAAAATTACTCTAGTGCTGTTAAATTACTAATAGCAACCCAAATAATCTCTTATTATTTACTTGTGAAATTGCATTTCAAACAATGTTTTTAAAAATTATTTTTTATAATTTTAAATCATTTTAATAAGGTAATATTAAAAATATATTTTTTTAAATATATATATATATATATATATATATATATATATATATATATATATATATATATTAAGATCAACCACCGCATGAATTCGGTGATGAAAAATACCAACATCCACAGACAGGGTGGCAGACTGAAAGCAGCCCTAGTACGAACTGATTATTTCAACATGGAATTAGCCATGGTTATCAGATCATGTGTTATTATGAGTTGGCTCTATTTCTCTAGGCTGTCAGTGTGAGGTACTCCTTGAAACAGACGTGGGTTATATAAAATATAAAATATTTGTTTTGCTTCCAATTGACAATTTGACAGGGCTTTCAACGGTTTTGAAAATTTCGAATTTTTTTTTCAGTTTTTTTATATTGTTTAATGTGTTGACATTGAAAATTAATTTTAAAAAATATAAAAATATTTTTTTAATATATTCTTTTTAAAAAATAAAAACTACTCTACCAAGCTTTTGGTTCACACCTCTGGTAGTTAGGCTCCTCTTGCACTCACTTGTCTTTTGAAGCAACTTCTTAACCAACTCTCATTCACCGAACCATAAACAGACTAGAATAATTGAGGACAGAAATCTCCATCTAATTCTGTTAAAAGTAAAGCATGTTTGATCACTAACCAAGAACCATCTAACGATGTCAACAGCCTAGGACTCTTCCCTAGGGAAAAAAAGAGCCACCCCAAAGATCAATTAAGAGAAGATTGAGACAAGAAAAAGGAGCTTTTCTAATGAAATTCAATGGTTCAACCCAGTTAAATTTACATTTCATTTCATACCAACAAGTTTTCAAAACGTACATGTCTATTTCCGGTGTGGGATTTCAGCAGGATCAATTGCTGATTATTATGCTCACCTTACGAAATATGAAATAAAAGCTGCATATTCACCACCGTGTATGGTGGTGGATGGTGTCAATTTACCGATACTCCACAAAAACTGATGTTGTCCTTGGGGGCACAGTGAAGCACCCTGTGGATGTTTCATATGATGAGTTCTTCACAACTTCATCAGCTGACATAGCCTGCATCGAAATTCCCATAAAGGAAAAAACGTTAAATACAAAACAGCATTTTCCAACAGAAATTAACATCCAAATGAACGAGAAAAACAGCATGGAACAAAAAACTTATGGCCAGCATCCCTCTCATATTTGTCACTGTTTGTGCAAGTTAAACGCAGTATTTTCTATAACCTCAAAAACAGCTACCCTAAACTTATCCCAGCTAGTCCACCGAGAGAGAGAGAGAGAAGGAAACTTAATGCTCTATTAGAAGTATTATTTTGAGAGTTCCAATGAAAACTAGGTCAGCAGTGTTCTGTCCCAAAAGAATTTCGGAAGATAACTACCTGTATAGGATGCAGCTGAAAAGTTCTTGCCCGCAATACAGGACTGGGAAAAGATACCTCAGATGGACTGGCATTGAAGATCACCACAATGAAAGAGTAGCTGAAGAACAGGCCATAATACT
The DNA here is from genome assembly GCF_005239225.2 of Populus alba. Classification (NCBI taxonomy): domain Eukaryota; kingdom Viridiplantae; phylum Streptophyta; class Magnoliopsida; order Malpighiales; family Salicaceae; genus Populus; species Populus alba. The sequence goes on along the minus strand of NC_133293.1, from coordinate 20,588,147 downwards.
ATAAGTAATTACACAATTCAGAATCATAGTAGAAGCAGTGATGTATATTCACCCACATGGGATCCAGTTCAGTTAATCCTGGAACACCTCTATGGCCATCTTCAAAACTCATCACTATAACACCAGGGATCCATGAGGGACCAGTGTTGTGGAATCGTACCCGTTCCTGGATGCCAATTAGTGTGTCATAATAATGATATACTCACTACTAATCTGATACATATAAAAAGACAGGACAAGGGAGAAATCCAGAAGAAAGCATTGTGAGAGTATAGGTGAAAGACGCCACTGCAATTTTAGATATTGCTTTTATTTTGAGAACAAACCAAAGTTATAATTAAGCACTGAAAATGTAGGAAAGTAAAGAACAAAGAAAATATCATGAAAAATAACAATCAAATATGAGTGATTTTTTTAAAGGATGCACTGAATTGTTGAATAATCAAGGAATGACATCAATCTAGTTCTAGTTCACAAAGTTTTCAAGATCATGCAGGCCATAGTTATTTGATCAACTGCTGGTCTGAAGATTAAAATGGAATAGTTATTTGATCACAGCTACTCTGAAGACTAAGATGGGAATGGAGAACATCAACTATTTAGAGCCTAAAACGTACACCTTTCTCCATGTAACTTTCCAAGAAAATTAGAAAGAATAAATCTGGTGGAGACCATATGCATAGAAATTGAAGTTCATTTTGGCATGGAAAAAGTGTTTCCCATAAGGGAAAAGGTAGAGTGGCCCCAACTCTCGATTCAATGACATGGATAATGGAAAATGAGCCACATATTGAAAGTTGGCTCCCACTATTTATTTATTTTAAATTCTGAAAATTAAAATAGCTTTTTTAACTTGATTAGGTAATTTACTGTGTCTTCATTAAAAACTAAACAAAAAACATAAGACAGTTAACACCCTTGTGTAGCAAACTAGTGCCACACTTTATTGCCATGTCAACATAGGTCAAGAGTTGAGATCACACGATCTTGGTCCTTCTCATAGTCCATACAATCAAAAGATGGTATGCATAAGGCCAACCTGCATCAAGCCGAACCTGTTTACACTTTAGGTAATTGAACAGTCAACTATCAAGTTCTGTCACATGAGGTTCCTCCAAGGTATAGGAGGATGGATTAAAACTAAGGTTTCAATAAAGGGCAAGAAGAGACCAATTGCAGAAAAGACCTTTTTGTTACATAGGCAGTGTTCATATTGAAGCCATTAAACATGTTTAATCTCAAAACCATCCCAAATCAGCAAGTTATAACTGAAAATTCTTACCTGAATAGCATTGGCTGTCGTCAAACGAAAAAGAGGAGATGAATATCGGATTTGTAACACATCTAAAAAATTATTTATAGCCGCAAGGATATGATTCTTCTGAGGCTTGAAGGATGGATCAGCCAGTCTTGGTCTTATTCTGAGGAAAAGAGACATCCAGAATTTCAAGAGAAACGTTGTGTTAGATGCTCTAGAAGACAAACCATGAAAAGCAGTTCTTTTTTTCCTCCTTCAAGATACCAAGTACCATGAAAACCAGTTGTATATATCATAACAGTATTTTGTAGAGCAAAGAAATTAATCAACACAACCAGGTACTTCAAATCGCATGATAATGATTAACACTAAATTCTTGCTTACAGTGGCCAGTGCTTTTCATTTTTCTGCTTTGGAGGAAGGCCGACACCCCAGTTGTTGGAATTGTAAGTGAAATCTAGCCTGAAATTAGTTACAAGTAAACTAAGGAACGTTACAGGCATCACCACATAACAAGAAAATATGAATAGAATCTACTAGCACAAGGTTAAAAACATGCAATATTATCGTAATGACAAATTTATAATTAATTAGAATATAAATATTTGAGTCAGATTTAATTAATTGAGATAGCAACTTGAAAACAAGAATAACAGAAGACCTGTTGAACCAATCACCAGAGTTGTAAGAGTCACGATCAAGCGATTTTGAGCGTAGCATCTCATCACCAGAGTGGAAAAATGGAATTCCCTTAAAAAACAGAAAACACTGTCAAGTCATCATAAGATAAAAAGTACTAAGCAAATTGAACGTTAAACACGATAATGTTGCATGGCTTTCTTATGCCTTGAAATCCTAGCAAACAAAGTACAAGACATAATTAAATTTTAGAGAATTAAAATGGTTAAGTAAATGTAGTTTGCATGATTTTCTCACTAGCTTCCGTTTTTCTATTTTCTTCATGAACAGAAGAGTAGGGTGGGGAGAAACGGTATTCCCTTAAACAAGCAGGAAACACTGTCAAGTCATCATAAGATAACAAGTACAGATCAAATTGACCTTTAATCATGATAATGTTGCATGGCTTTCTTATGCCTTAAAACCCTAGCAAACAAAGTACAAGACAATTAAATTATAGTAAATTAAAATGGTCAAGTAAGTTTGCATGATGTGCTCGCTAGCTTCCTTTTTCTATTTTCTTCAGGAACACAAGAGTAGAATGGGGAAAAACAAATAACACTAGTATTTATGACTACTGACTAATAAACGATTATTGGGAAGGAATGTTTGGGAGTCCTGTAAAACAGGTTACATGATTTGGCTGTACAGTTTAAGTTATCAGCCTGATTACAAACATGTCCTACACAGGATACAAGTGTTGAAAGGAACCCAAATTCTAACCAGCTACGTTAACAATTCATTGTGTAAAACCTTCCACCATTTTCAAACATGTTGAAGATATTATTAATGCACTAACTGAAGAGCCTCATTCATTGAAGACAACAAGCTATCTAACATTATCCTCAAGAAGCACATTTTAAAAAGGACATTTATTATACTCGTGATGAATTTTTTTTAAAAAAAAATCATTAGTTTAAATCACGAAAATACATCACTGAACAACAAATGACATGAACTCTACCTGTGACAATGCTATGACACTACTTGCCAAATGATTTAATCTGCATCTCTCATCTACAGAAATTTCCATTGGAGTCTACAGTAAAGAGACGAGTTAGAACAGTGTCATATATACTACTATTATAAAACAGCATTAGGTCTGTGAGAAATGGCTAAAATCAAACACTCTAAAAGCATATTGATCGTACCTTCATGCTCACAACATCAAATAGGGTTTCATTGTCATGAGCAGAAACATAATTGATCTGAAAAACAACCAAAAAGTCCATAACAATGTTTTGCAAAACCTTATCCTTATCTGATGGAGATGTATTAACAGTGATGACAATTAAAATTGAAAAAATTATTGAGTTCAGCAGCAAAACAAACACTCTGACAAAGGGAAGTGCTAATGCATGATTCAGAGTCTAGATAATTGCAAATAAGTATTAAATGATACATGTCTGGCCAGTGAAGGGAAATAATGCTTGCCAGAGAGCATATGTAAGGAATTTATTTAGTAAAAGCATTATGGCAAACCATAAAATGTGTCTTGAGTGATGTTTCATATGTGTTCCGATTGCATCATCTCAGAACAAGATGAAAAGTTCCTTGAAAGTCATAATAAACATAATCACATATGCTAAGGTCCTTACTGTTTCTGCAGGGTGCAGAGCATATGCAACAGGTGCCCCACCATAAGTTAAAACTTCCATCCCTTTTACCTGAGAAAAGCAATATAACAAAAATTTTAAGGTTAGCCAATCTCCAAAAATTTATAGATAAGGAAATACCCAAATGAGACGCGTTAAATTTTTTTTTACCATAAATATATGGCATCCTTGATCTATTGTAGGCTTGAGAGAAGGTGTATCTTATTGTGTGGATTAAATATTCTATGTACTTTCAACATTTGGAGAAGCCTATTGAGGACAGCTTAATTATTCATATTAACCATGCGGTTGAACCAATAAGTCTAGATGTACAGTATAAAATATTCGACAGTAAAACAGATCTCTGCACTGCAGGATGATGCCTACCTCTTTCCCATCACTATTGGTCAGTACATAATCCCTCAGATTTGCAGCCATCCCAACCTGGACAGCATGAAAACAAATAATTAATGATAAAATCATGACTTGGGATAATTAAATGACCCAAATGACTTATTGGTTATTAAAAAATGAGTAAACAAAAGGTTTAATACTGAGGGTGACAAAAAGATAAGTGTACACAGGCCCAAAGAGGCTTCCTGGTCCTCATCTTCCCAGCAAATCTTATCTTTCCGTGAAATGGGCCATTCTGTGATCAGCATTTTAAAAGCTTTTTTTTTTTTCTGTGAGTTATCAACCAATACGTGGATAGAAAATGTGGGAAAAAAATTATTTATATTTGCTTCTATTTCTAGCCTAGAAACATTTCCTATATAAATCAGTCGCATATTTCCAATGCCGGGCAAAAAAAGCACATAACTGAACCTTTATACTTAAGCTTTTATATGGCGTGCAGCCAATAGATCCATAGCATTTTCAGGCCAAGGAAAGTACTGGGTGTTTTAAATATAAGTTCATTTGAAATTTTCCATGCTTGTAAGAACATTACAGAAGTCATGGACACTACGCTGCACAAACTCATCTGAACTTAAAAGTTCATCTATTCAGCACCATCATCAAATATGGGACAGCATTAGGATAACTAACCTGGATGTGATCTTTTGCTGCAGAAAGCATGAGTTCTTCAACATCTTTTCCACCATGATCATGTCCATTAGGCTACAGAAGAATCAATTACTATTCAGGAAAGCCGCTGTAACCACAAATATACAGGAATTGAAAGATCATACAGTATTACACCTCAAACTAAAAGCATAATTGTCCAATTAAGCATTTCAAAGATGCTGCCAAACTAAGATGTAATACAGACAAACTACTTGACAAAATGCAGCAAAATAGATTGCTTAAGAAAATGACTTTTAAGGAAAAACACAGACCGCCTGGTGATGGCAGATGAGTTCAGTATAAATATATTTATAATGAGCTCCCTTTACACACTTTTGAAACTGAATCCATATGTTCTCCAGAAATTGCAAAAGAAAGCAACAACTTTTCTAAGAATAGTCAACATCACAAGGGTTTAAATTCTCTCCATATTGAGGCAGATCTGGTATATGATCGCGCAGAATGGCATAATAGGATCCATTTAGCTGACCACAGTTCGTTTGGGATTGAGGGTTGGTTTTGAAAGCAACAACTTTTCTAAGAATAGTCAACATCACAAGGGTTTAAATTCTCTCCATATTGAGGCAGATCTGGTATATGATCGCGCATAATGGTGTAATAGGATCCATTTAGCTGACCACAGTTCGTTTGGGATTGAGGGTTGGTTTTGTTGTAATTGGTCAATATCAGACCATTGTACAGCCTGGCAAATCAAACCCTTGACTGAAAAAAGGTTGTTGTTAAAAGGCCAAAAGTGGCATGAAGATTCAACCAGCAGACATGCAGCAAAATGTTTCCAGATGCATAGTAAATATTTCAGAGATATAGAACAATAGAATAGGGGAAGAAACTTCTACATGAACCAAGAAAATATTAATTTAGGAAAACCCTTGTGTAAAAGATATTAAAATTTTAGCTATAAAATAATTTTTTCTTTGCTGCCCAAAAATATTTCTTCAGAATTGTCAGCAAGTCACTTATCCATGAAAGTTCATTGCCTTTCCGTTAATAATGATTACCTGCAACATTAGCCCAGTCACAAATCCTTGCTGGAGAGGATGGCCAAATGGAGAACCCCCAAGCATTGCATCCCGAATTCGATCATTAAAACTGAAATTGGATTTCCCAATATTTCATGAAGCCAAAGTGCTTCTGAAAACTAATCAAACTTAAATCACTAAAGTGAGAAGATGGGTGTTTTTCCTGTGCAAATTACAAAAACCAAAAGATAACTTTAGGAATTGATTCTGGGTAAAGCCAGTTCTAAGGCTTCAACTCCACATAAAAGAATTGTAAACTTTTTTTTCCTAACAACAAGGGGTTTCTAATAAATTAAAATCAGTCCCAAGAAGCAGTTGAAGTTGGTATAATTCTTTCAGTTGTTACAAGATCAACCATCCAATGCTGACAAAAGAGAAATGCCTGTATAGTATCCATGTGTCCGAAAATTTTCTTTTTGGCACAGAAGGAGCAATATATTGTAAAATCTAAAATAACAGATAGTACCTTCCAATTCCAGTCCCACCAACATTGAACTGTGAAGCATTTATCCCACGCCCATTGTTAGCAACTTCACCAAAGTCCCAACCTTCTCCATATCTATATAAACGGAAGTCAATCAGCAACTTATGTCATTGGAATGTGCATCGGAAGCAACAAACAATCTCCAAGACCCTCATCCAAGAGAAAAGAAGAAAACATAGGAATTATGGTGCACTAACAGTATAACTCATAAAGTTTATGGCAGAAAGAAAAAAATTCACTTCATGCTCCAAACTTACATATAGACACTAGAACCATCAATTCCATCTCTTTCCTTTGTCAGCCTGTTGACTGCATCTTTCGCTTTCACCTACACACAAATAACAAAAATTGAGTGGGCATCGCTCTTGTTTTTTGTTGGCATGATCCAATAAAGAACTGCTTGAACATCAAATCCTAGGGGTGAGAAAAAAACTAAAAAAAAAATTAACTGAGAAAACCGAATTGTGAAAAAAAACCAGTTGAGCCAATTAGAAAAAATTTTAAAAAAAAAATCAGTTCAGCTCAGGTTTGGTTTTAGAAGGCTAAAACAGAATTAACCGAACCAAACCGGATTAGTTCAAACCGAGTTAAAAAAGACAATGGTATAAATATTAAACTTTCTTTTCTTCCCACCCTAATCAGACCTAGCCAACGTGGCCCAAACCATCAAGACTCTTCTCTCTTCAACTTTCTTACTCCTAATCTTTGTCTTTCATTCTCTTTGAAAAATTGGTCCCAGTTCTCCTTCTTGATAAGTAAGGTAGGGGTGCTGTTTAGTTCCAGTAATCGAGCGCTGCTCTTTGTTGGCTATTCATATATCTGGAGATATATTCTATTGTTGATTTAGTTTGCCTTCGTTCATAACCTTAGTAGCAAGTATCTTGCAAGTGCATTTAGCATATCATTTTTCTGTCAAATGTCGAGGAGGCCATCGAGTCCAGTAGTCATTGATCTGCCCACAATAGTGTAGTATTTACAATTTGCATGGGATAACTGCTAATTACTATAAGAGAGTAGCAAGGGCAGACCCACTAGAAGCAGGGGTAAAACAAGATCATGTCTTCTATCTTGATGAAAGCATAAGAGGCAATAATATGTTTTTTTTTTGTGCTCGTCTTAAAGGTCAAAGATTGAATCTAATGAAGGGAAAGATTATTTCTAGCACAAGATTAGATCTCTATGTTATTTCGGTTTTTTTTTTTTTTTTTTTTCAACAAATATAAACTAGACCAGACTGGACCAAAACTGGTTGATTTGAACCTGTTTCAGTTTAAAAAAAATTTAACAAAAAATAAATCCAGTTTGGTTATTTTTTTTTGTTCAAAACCAAACCGAACAAAAAATGCTCACCCCTATCAAATCCAATACAAGTTTTAGCCCCTAGAATTGTTTAGCATGTCAAAGAATCCATGCGTCAAAAAGACACAACGCTATATAATTAGTTCTGCTCCTTGGTCCAACAGAGCAAATCATTTTCTCTTGATAATGACTTATGTGGCAGGCTAACTGAAAACATGTTACTTAGCAACTTGATATAACTCCTAAACATGTCAGAGGAAACTAGAGCATTAATATTACAAGAATTTCTCCCATGCAAATAATTTATGTAAAATGATATATGTGAAAAGGTAAGACACGGACTCAAGAGTCACGTACCATTGTGTTTTTCATTATATGACCCATAAGGTCAAAGCGGAACCCATCAACCTGACAAAATGGCATATAATGAACTGTCATCAACCTATAAAAAACATATATTGAAATTCCAATAGATGGAAAAATGACTTTCACAAAGCTCTACCTTAAGCCAGCAACAATTCAATTTATGAACTCGGAAAATCACTATCACTTATTGTAAAACGAGAAGGAAAGTATATTTCAAAATGTAAGAGAGGAAGAGAAGCCAGGTCAGGGGATGTAAAAACAAAATGGCATCGCAGAGCAAATAACTACCTTATAATTACCAACCCAGTTTAACATATCATCAATGATCAACCGCTCAACCATATAATGCTCACTAGCAGTGTTATTCACACATGTACTATGCTCGATAAACCCATCAGTGTTTCTTCTCAGATAATAACCTGGAACAATCTACATGGAAAACTTAAGAGTTACGATAGTAGCCAGGGCTATCCTTCCACAATAACCAAACATATCGGCCTTGTTAGTAATTTTCTCAGTAAATTAATCCTACAACCACAAGTACTATTAGATAAGCATAGTTGGACTGGATATTAAAAGAATAATAACTATAAAAACCTTGTCAAGAACAGAATTCTCATCAAAGGGACCATTTCCATGCAAATGATTGTAGACAACATCCAACACAACACGAAGGCCGATATGGTTTAGTGCCTGCAAATCAAAAGGATTCAATTGCAAGAAAATGGTTAAGCATTAACTAAGTTGACTACCTACACCATCAAAGCAGTATACCAGTGGTCCATGCCACAGATAGTTAAAAAACGAAATGGCTGCCCTGACATTAGGAAGACAAGGACAAAAGGCATTAGCAACGGAATACGAAGGCCAGACCTGAACCATCTTTCTGAACTCAATTGTGCGGCATGAACCACTTGGGTTGCTAGCATAACTCCCTTTAGGGACCCCCCATAGAACAGGATTGTACCTCCACAAGGAAAACAAAACGATAAAACTGTTTTAACATGAAGATATAATAAACTCGGTGATTTGTCCAAGTCAGGATTTAGGAGCATACCCCCAGTTATACCCATCATCATCTTGGATTAATGTGATCTGAGCTTGTTGCTCAGTTGAATCTGGCGGTAATTTTTCCAGCACTGTGTTATCTGTTGAAGCCTAAATGTCATACAAATTAATGATAGCCAACACATGACAGCTTATCTAATTTCAAAAATGAGTTTAAGCAATTTCGGTACATTAAAAAATTTAAACCATTTTGCTGAACTAAGGTTGTGGCAATCCATAAACTGCATTACATGTGAAGGCACACAATCACTAGAATATGAGCTAAGATAAAATACTTACCCACACACTTCCAGTTCTCCTTGACATCGTCAACACCAGCAAATTGAAATGTAGGCAGCAAATGGACATGAGTGATACCAGCATTTGATAATTTCTTTAGATGAAGTACACCTGCTGAATCCTTCAAGAAGAATGTGCTTACCGGTGTTAAGTCACTATCATGTCAGTTACTTCTAATACATGCAAAACAATCCAACACACTTTAGAGTTTTGAGCAGTAGATTCTAATATTAGGGGTCAAAAGAGCAGAACTACCTCCAGCGTGAAGGCCAGATAACCACCCCGAAAGTCAGGATGCACATTATGATCATTGGCACTACAATAGGCACATAGGATTTTAGAATGAATAAGAACCTACAAACTTCAGCATGTCATCAGAGCAATTAAAACTTTGGCTAACTCTTTTTACTAGCACATAAGCCTGAAACTGGATTTTTTTTTTCTTTCCAGAAATATAACATTGAAGATGAGCCAGGTTATAGAGCCAAGATTCATGGGAGTTAGTTTTTTTTACCTGAAATCCCTTACATGCAATTCATAGATACTTATGTCTGAAAAAGAAAGTATAATGGGTTTTTCATCAGCTAATTTCTCCCATCCTTCAGGTTTTAAAGTATCTGAATCAAGATTCACAAATAATGTCCTCTGGCTGTCTGGTGAGAGCCTGTTGCAACAAAAAAACAGCATAAAATCAGAGGAATTTCACATCTGTATACACAAAATACAAATGCAAACATAATATGATGATTTGCAATGCTATATTACGATTAGCAATGCTACAATCAGAGTTTGTAAACAACTTCACTATTTCAGAGAATTGTTGGCAAATTGAGACAGCCAGCATACCCTCTAGCATATGGATCATTCGCATAGCATTTTTCAACGTGTAAGGTGCTAGGATGGTAGACATTCACTTCATACACATAATAACAGCCTTCCCAGTCTTTTGATCCTTCAACACTCCAAACTCCATTAGCCTCCTTCAACTGAACAACTTCCACGGGATCCCTGCTGTTCGCATTCTTGTACACACAGGCACACACTGCCTATTTTGAAGCAGGAAAAAAAAAAACATGACTTATAGTGTAGAAGAAGACGGCTTGACAAAAAACAAACTGACCATAAAGAATCTGTTGCGAAATGTCATATACTTGAGCAGTTGGAGCCCACAGGTAGAGGGACACAGCTTCTTCTGAATAATGCGCACCAAGGGGACCATCATATGCAAACAATTCATCTAGAACACCAGGTAACTGCAAACCAGTAGCATAGCTGCATTTCCCATCAGCTGCCAAAAATGAAGAGAACACAGTATCATGAAAATAACTACCTAACCATGAAGCATTACATCGTTAATATACTTACAAAACAATCTCTAAATGCCTTTAGAACAAACAACTCAATACCGATGCCGCTACATAATATAACCAAATAAAACAACAGACCGCAATATCACATGATTAACTTCTAACCGCATGTTTGATCATTAAGTCTATGTGCATATTCACAGTAATCTTTAGGTTTAGGCCAACCAACAAAATCTCTTAGGAAAAAACAAGCAATGAACAAAAAACTCACAGCCAAATGTTGCAACGGCTAGCTGGCATTTGACAAGAGATTTGGCATCCACAGTTGAAGGAACTCTGAAAGCTTTGTAATCTCTAATATGAGGAAATTTCGCAATCACCTAAAAAATGTCCAAAAATAAATCATCATCATCAAAATAAAAATAAATTAAATAAGCCTTACATTTTGTGGAATGCCACCGCTGTCTTCCTCGAGCTTGATTTTAAAGTCATGACCTTCAACTTCACTATCAGTAACGGATAATGCAGCGGTTTGGCTAGCGTATAAATAACAAGAACCGTCTCTAACAACGTCCGCATTCCACGCGATTATAGATTGAGTTACCCAAAATGCCCTTGAATATAGCAAACTGTCCTGTAACTGAATCAACCTTTTTAATCATAATCATGATTTAAAGTCACGAGAAACGAATTAGCTCATTGACTAAAGAGGAGAACCTGGGAAGGGGATGCTGAAACTTCTAGAGGCATGGAAGAGAAGGAAGAGGAGCAGTGAGTGGAGCGTGTAGGCGAGGTTCTTGAGAGGAGAGGAAGAGAGAGATGGCGGTTGCGGTGGTGGTGGTTTGGTTTTGGATTGAGACGGCGTCGTGGAGAAGGAAGTGAAGAAGAAAAATAAACGTTGAAATTTGAAGGAGGCGGACCGGTAAGTGATGATAATGACGAGAGAAGGGGCGAGGAGGGCGAAGTAAGCACCATCATTGATTAGCTCTTCTTCTCTTAGAGCTTCAATGGAGAAGCTAAATAAAAAACTAAAAATAAAAAATTATTATTTCACCTTTTTTTTATTAATTTACATATTTAAAGAAAATCAAATAAAATACTAAAATATCTTTTTTTTTTTCACAAATATTATTTTTATATATTTCTTTAAAAAATCAAAATCAATAAAATAAACCAATTAAATATAACTATGTAAAAAAAAAAATCAAACTTATTAAAAAATAATAAAATATTTGTTTTTTTATTTTAATATAAATAATTTTTTTATTAAAATAAATATAATTAAAAAAATTATATTTATATTATTTAAAATATTATTTTATTAATTTAACTTTTTAAAATAGCATTTTACACTTGTTGTTATGCGAGACGGAATGTTTATACCATCAGGTGATTTTCTCTCTCCTTGTGGGAGGCGGGATATTTATTTTACCGACGTAGATTTTTTTTATAAACAGAAAATCAAGTCAGATATTTACATCCTGGGCAAAACATAGGAAACTGGGCCTAGACCCAAATAATGCGAACATTTGCTGGACTTGAGAAAACCCAAAAAATACTTTTCTAGGTAGTTTACGGCCCATACGATCACCCAGCCTCTCGTTCAAGGAAAGCCCAATGATATCGCCACTTCACAGTTGATCACAGCACCCACCCAATGTTGTCTTTACAAGTTTTGAGTGAAGTGGTATTATCGACATTTCCTTATGTTTATTAATGGACCGGAGGATCAAAACCCATGAACCAAATCAAATAAAATAAGTTCTTGTTTTCTTGATTTGGGCCAAGTTCTTTGATTGCTAGTGTCTAGTTTCATTTCAAGCCCTCCTAGCACGGTTCCATCGTGTAATCTATGTGATCGAGGCAGAAAAATTGAAGAGTAGTAGTAATTTTACCAGAATTATGTCTTATATAACCCCATGTATTAAATGGTCTTGTGCAAAAATCCAATAAATTGGACAGGGTTAGTTTTTGTTTAATTAAAAATGATAAATAACAAGAAAAAAACTTCTTCTTTTTTAGCATCGAAAGGACGCCACTTTAGGAGGGGAGTCCTCTGGTCAAGTCGTTGCGAGTCCAGCTCGAGAAAAAACGTTTTTTCGATAAAAGTAACGAAACAAAACACATGGGTTCATATACATGACTCAAGAAACAAGCAAGCCCTTCTAGCACGGTTCAGCTCTAACACACATGATTCCAAAAACAAATAATAGGGCACATTAATTCGTTTTTCACGACAAAAATATACATGGGGAAATGACCAAGAGTTGAATTGCCTCTCGTGCACGTTTTCATGAGAAATTGTGTCATATACATTGGTTCATCATTGAAAGAAAGTGCATGTGGCTTCGTGGCATAATATCATGTGCCTTGGGACAATTTGAGTACCGCTTCTATTTCTATTTTTAAATGTTTTTTTTTAAATACCTCGGTTTATAAAAATATTAAATCAATGTTTTTTTAGTGTTTTTATAGATTTTATGTTCTCATATCAATAAAAAAAATATTTTAATTTATTTTTATATAAAAAATTATTTTAAAAAACATTTTACATTACAATCTCAAGTATACTAGCAGTGCTGTTTGTCAATGCAGTGGATTAACAAAAATACTAACAGTATATTTCTGCTTCGGTACAATTTATTGCGCAGCTCATTTCTAATAAATTTAATTTTTTTTTGTGAAAAAATAATTTTTTTATATATTTTAAATCGTTTTGATATAATGATCTCAAAAATAATTTTAAAAAAATATATATTATTTTAATATATTTCAGCATAAAAAATATTTTAAAAATTAATAACTATATTCCCATAAAAACCCTGCCCTGCGTTGCTGGACAAAAGATCGAGAGAAACCAGGCTAGAACCCAAGGCAATTTGCTGAGAGAGTTTTCATGACAAGCCCAAGATGATAAATCTCGAAATACAGCCATTCATCATCTTCAGAGGCCCATATAGAATGTCTGCTAAATTTTTAATTTTAATTTTATTTTCCTGGTGAAAGGAATGTCTGGTAGCTAGCCTGGATGCTTGTATGTTACGGTAATGTCAGAATCCAAAGTATGGTTCAAGACTAGCTTTGGTCTAGTTGTTAAGAGACCAGATGTATATTCCTTTCATCAATTAGCTGTAAAGACCATGGATTTGTCAAGTCTTATCCAGTAATTTACAACTTAAGTTGATCTAGCAAAACGCGTGGGACCAGATTTGTGAAACATACAATTCCATGCATGTGCAATCTATCATGATGGTGATAAAGGGTCACAGAAAATCATCCATGAAATCCATATGGTTCCTAGATTTTTCATTGGCTCGATGCATTAGTGGTCTAAAGCAAAACAATGACCTGTGACCATGACCTCTCCTTGCATGTGAAAGCAGGCTGTAGCAGCTTTGAAGAATTCATGCCCAGTTTTAACAACTGACCAGGCTTTCGTCTCGCCAATGGGAGGCTGGTACGAGGCATACATGTCGAGAAGAAAATGGCTGTGTGAATTCATGGATACGGTGTTGAGTCAAGACACCATCTGCTAGAAACCTTATAATATGGTTGGGATTGCTTTGCTCCGACGAAGAAACGTTAATTTCTAGCTCGTTCCCCCACCTTGATGCCAGAAAAAAAAAAAGTCTCCTCGGGAACTTTAGCTTAGTTAATTAGGTGAATAATTTCTTAGCTAATGTAAAGTTTATGATGATGATGGGTCTTGTTGATATCGTTGTTGCTCTTTAACTGGTCCAGCTCAAAGAGTTGGTCATGATAGTGGGTCTAATTAGATGCACTTATAATGGCAGACACTCGCCATGAATGGTTGGTGTGCTTCATGGAAAGGGAAAAAATTATTTATATGATTACTAGCCATGGTCATACTTAACATCATTTCTTTACTTCTAAAATTTAACCCGGAAAGCAAAAGCATGAGGAAATAACATGAGCACCACTCAAAATTTGGCTACATGGAGCAAAGATTGCTACAAAATTTGTGTGAAAGAGAAAAGCAATATATTGATACAAAATTTTCCAGCTAACATGGAGAATTCAGTACCTATTTTCACATTATACAGTACTCTAGTCTCCATCTGACTTTCCAGAGAAGTTAGAATCATTAAAATCTAAGACAAAAGTAGTTTACAAATTCCAAACTGATGCGTAATAGCTAGGCCATCCGTTTCCAGTTGCTTTCCTTGTCGTGATTAACAGTAATGAAAAGGATGGATGCACCACATTACTAGAGAACTATGTGTAAGAACTAAGGTTTTGGTTAATGGAGGACAACTTTCTGATACTTGGTGGCAGGTGAAGAAGAATCAGGACCTTCGCCGAAGTCTCGATCCCTCTTCTTGCTCAAACAAGAAGTGAAACTGTTGAAAGAGTCTTCGTGTATTAGCCGAGATGTTGGCGAACAAATGGTTACCGGTGGGATCTCGATGGAGTCTAATTGGGGAGGTGGGTGCTGCCATTGAGGGAGTGGTCCAGCCAGGAGAAGGGTCTGGAGGAGCGGACCGGCTTCCTTCACTGCCTGCAAGAGTTTCCCTTTCTCTGGAAGTGGTTTGTCTGCTGCTAACTTAAGTATCACATCTGGAAGTGATGATTGCGATGGTTGCTGGGGAATTGGGTCACTAAACTGCGAGGGAACAATGACTTTGCTAGAATCAGGAGAGCTGATGTGATTGTTGGAATCACTAGCCTTGGATTCATCTTCACTGCTGTAAGTTATAGCGAGAGAAGCAGATTCTTGCTTCAGCTGCTGCATTTCCTGCTGCTGCTGCTGATTTTGTAGCAGTTGTTGCTCGAAGGATAATTTCTCCAAAACTAGTTTCCGGCATTGTATCTGGGCCTCATTTCTTTCCTTAACTGTCCTGCTCAAAAGATTTTTGAGGTGGAATATCTCAATTTCTCTTCTTGCTACCTCCTCCTTCGCCGATACAATTGCTGTTTCAAGTTCTGTAGTATACAGGAGATGATGCCTTATGTCTTCAATCCCCTGCAGTCAGTGAAAAAGAAGTTAAAAACATCTACATTAGTCCGAAAACAAGTACAAGAAACAGAATTGAACAAGGTCAGTGACAAGAATACATGCTGATAGATAGCCTTACCTCATCTTGGTAGAAGCATGATGACCAGTTAAGAAGACCGCAGTGATCCTCCATTTTTCTTTCTTTTTTGTCGTTGAAGGGATGTATGTCTTGAGAGAAGTAGAGAATGGGAGAGAAGGCAACTTCTTATAGGACCTGAATTTACTAGGTAAACAAGGTAGCTGAGTTCTGTTTACTTTCCTTTTATTCTCTCTTTTGCTTTATTTTCCATCAGGGGCATGCGGTTGGACAAAATACACACTAAACGCCAAAACCATGGAAATTGCCTCAAGAAAAGGCAGGTAAAATCTTCGAGCCATCAGATTTTATGTACACGAAGGACCGCTGCTGCTACTCGAGGAGGGAATGTAAACAGCAGTAAAAGTGACTTATATAGCCCCTCTTTTTTACTACAAAAGAGCTGCAGAGGGTAAAGCACAGTGAACTCACGTGTGGAAGTGAAAGTAAAATTTAAGATGTTGCTGAAATAAGTGCTTGATCTGTCCCCTTAAATAGAACAATCATCAAAATACAGTTCATGGGAGCAATAAACGATTTGCAGACTATTTTACAACCAATTAAGAAAAATATGTCCTCCCCTTTAGCCTCTCTGTGATTCTTGATCTAAAAGGGCCAGCATCATTCTCCTCATTTTACCTCGAATTAATGAAAAAATTCTCTGACACCGAATTGATTTGGTACTGATTGAGTTTATTCTGAGACTTGAGGTGCACAAGGTATATCTTCAAATCAGATTTTGTGATATCCTAGAAGGGGAAGTCCAACATGACGAATGATTAAAGCTGTCTGATCTTAAACTTTTTTTCTTTGAAAGTATATACCCGCTTATATTCCTCTTTTTGACTCTTACAGGAGTACAAGTCCACAGGTTATTAATAGCTATTTAGCACTTTACACTGGTCTGGTTGATTTTTTCAATGCAATAAGATATTTAAGTCTTGGTAACGTGTTTTTTTAGAAGAAAAAAATTTAAATTGTGTGGAGTTTGTCTGCTAATTTAATTTGACAGGTAAAACAATATGGATTGCTATTAAAAATACAACTTGACTAAAAAAAAATTTATATGATAATTTTTTTTAATATTGAGACAAAAAATATATTATATCGACCTAATCAACTCGAATTAATCTATTAAATTCACGATCTGGATCATGAAACAAGAATAACCTTATAAAAATTAAATCAAAACAAATTATAGAATTAAATTCTCAATCAATCAAATGTTGAATGATGAAATTAAAAAAAAACTAATTAAAAAATATAAAAAATTAAACAACTTGAATCAACACAGGTTAACATGTAAAACTCACAATCTAGTTTATGTGAATGTGATAACTTTATAAAAAACAAATCAAAACAAATTATGAAGCTCAATTCCCAAAAAATATTCTTATATTAAATGACATAATTGAAAAAAAATCAATCAAATAAAAATGAAAAAAAATATCCGGATTAATCTGTCAAATTCATGATTTAGGTAATAAGACCAAGATAATTTCATAAAAAAAACAAACCAAAAAATTATAAAATTTATTTTTAAACTAATTAAATATAGATAAATAAAAAAAACTTGAATTAACCACTCAAATTTAAATTTTAAATCATTAAACTAAAATAAATAAATAAATAAAACATGTGAATAGTTTGAGGAGGGAAAAGTGAATTCCCCTCCTCTCAATAATTAGTATATGTAAATACTTTTCCAACAATGTTTGCTAAACTCTACTTTACTTTAAATCATGGGGTCTATCAAAAGAGCTCGGCAAAAAGATAGTGGGAATGATTTCATTCCCATCAGCAACGATCAAGATAAATCAATGCAACCACATTTTTTAGCCTAATCAAACTACACTACTGCAGCATGGAAACTAACTATATAAGCAAGCCTTTTGATCCCCTTCATATTTTGACACGACCCTTCAAAATTTGCCTTGCCAGAGACTACAGCTTAACGTCTAAACCAGGAATCATGTCTGAACTTTACGTCTAAACCTCTATTTCTTTCTTATCCCACTTGAAATATCATGTCTGCGTGCATCTCTCTCTCTCTCTCTCTCTCACACGAACGCACGCACAAGTATTACAGTCAGCAAAAGAAGCTGAACCGAAAAATTGTTGTGGCAAAGGAGCTAACGGTAGGGTCTTGAATTCTCTCATGCGTGTCCTTCTGGACAGTAAAGTTATCCTCGTAAGGGAAAAGGAATAAGCGGCTTCCAATTTGACCAATCTAAAAAAACGAACAATTTAGGAGCAAAAATCTAATTGATCCATGCCTTGCTTTGTTGTCCCACCTACACGTTATGATGCATTTCACTCACATGTATACATGCATGCAACTTCATTTTCACCAGTCCTTTAGGTTTGTGGTGTGGGGTCTCAAGCGGTGCAAGAAAATTAACTATCTACAGCTTCAACCAAGGACGGAGCCAGGAATTTTTCTTATCCTGGGCTATGATATAAATACACATACATTATTTTTTAAGATCAACCATTCACTTAGATATATAAATTTGTCAAGTTAACAATAAAGTTTTAATTCAAATACATAACATAAATATATAAAAAATAAAATTTAAAGTATATAAAATTCAAAATAAAAATAAAAATAAATTACACAATCAAAGCTGCACCCTTTGATGTTTTGTATAATAGAATTCATCTATGATCGAATCCGAATCAATATCTTCAACAAGCTCTCGTTCAATGTAAATCATCATAGAATCTGCTAAGAACTCCTCTTTCATTTTATTGCGAAGCACAGTTTTAACATGTTTCATAGCTGAAAATGCCCGCTCTGTAGTGGCAGTGGAAACAGGCAAAGTCAAAACAAGACGAATCAACCTGTCAATCAAATGATAATGCTGCGACTTATTTGTTTCAGCTAATCCTCGACATAATTCAGAAATGGTAGACATATTCTGAAAGCTCTCATGATGAATCACATCAATCTGATAATGCTCTAGCTGAGATCTCAAATAATACATCTCTTGTTCATTGAAATCTTCAGGATAAAATTTCTCAGCAAGCTTGTAAATAGCATCAACTTTAAATGATTTAAAGTTGTCTTTAGGTTCTAAAGCAGAGCTAAGTACAAGAAGTTCCACTGTCCCATCACTGAATCTAGAATTTAATTCTTTCAACTGAAAATCTATTGTTGAGTTAAATATATCATAATGATAATGCTGGTAAACTCTCACTGAACCTTGTTGTTGACATGAACGACCTGTAGCCTTTTTATACGAAGCATTCATATGTGGTATGTCAATCTCATATTTTGTGCAAACAAATTGCACATTTGCAAGGAGAAGATCAAATCCGGCATCTCTCAAAGTTTGAAGCAATACTTTAGTAGTTGATACAAGATCCATTGCATTTAAGATGTCAAGAGATTTTTGCTGCAAAGCTCGACAAAGTAAATCAGTAATCCCCATTATTTTATGCATCAAATATAAGATGAATATAAATTCAAAAGATTTCATCACAATCAAACAACCACCAGCTTCTCCACGTATAGAATTAGAAGATCCTTCTTGAACCATACTTTCAAGCACAGTAATAGTTGCACCATACATATCTATTAAGCTGCAAATAGAATCAAAATGAGAGCTCCAACGAGTAGTTCCACTTCGATGTAAATTACCAATTTGATTAGCCCCTCTACCAGTCTCACGTTCTCTAGTAGCTACCATATGTGCAATTTCTATAGCCTGAACATAATGTAACTCGGTATGACGTTTGGGAGAAGCACAAATAAGGTTGATAATGGTTGTCAATTTTGAGAAAAATAACCAAATAGAAATCTCATTTCCAGCTGCTGCAACTAATGCCAGTTGTAGTCGGTGAGCAAAGCAAAGTACATAATATGCATAAGGACAATCTCTGAGAAATAAAGCTTGTAGTCCATTCCATGCGCCACGCATATTGCTAGCACCATCATACCCTTGACCTCGCATATTGAAAATATGCAAGTTATATCGAGCGAGCACATCACAAATTTCTTTTTTAAGTGTTGAAGAAGTAGTATCTGAAACATGCACAATACTAAAGAAACGCTCTCGTACAAAACCCTGAATGTCAACAAATCTTAAAACAATAGCCATTTGTTCTTTATTTGATGCATCTTTGGCTTCGTCAACCAAAATACAAAACTTTGCATCTCTAACTTCTTCACAAATCTCTTTCCTCACTTTGTTCGCAAGAATATGCAAAATCTCTTTTTGAATAGTCGGTGAGGTATACTTTGCATTTTTTGGAGCTTTTTCTAAGACAACATCATCAATGTCAACATTCAGTCTCCCCATAAGTTTTATCATCTCCAAAAAATTACCTCGATTATTAGAAGCTGAAGATTCATCATGACCTCTAAATGCACATGCTTGTAAGCTAAGCCATCGAACACTTTCAATTGTTGTCATAAGTCTCAACCGATTTTTCTGAACTTCTTCAACAGTTTGTGCATTCAACACTTTATCAATATGTCTACTTACTTTCATTAAATCTTCAGCAGATTTCACAACATTATTATGTGGTGAAGTTGGACTTCCCACATACATCAAAAGTGCACATCTGACCCCATCATTGACCCTTTTCCAACTTCTAAAGCCTTCGGTGGTGAATGTGAGATGACGAGACACTTTGTTTTCAAAGATAAAGCATGGAAAACAAAATATTGCATCCTTTGATGGAGAGTACTCTAGCCAAGGAAATTGATCAAACCAAGTGTATTGAAATCGACGATACTGTCTCCCTGATTCAGTCCTTGGATACTCTGCTAACTTAGGTTGATATGAACTCATTTTGATATAAGCTCTTCTAATTTCATCTTGTTGATTAATAGGATGTTTCCACATTGGAATTCGTAACCCAGGATCTCGTTCAAGAGTATTAACATCAATTTCAACTCTTTGAGATTTGAAAGGGGGTTGTTCACTATGATTTAACACATCAACATTGGAAGGAGAATGTCCTTTACTGGTTGATGTTTGTTCGTTTGGTTTAAAGAATGAAAACATAGTTTTTCCTCTCTTGTTTCCTTGATTTTTCATTATAATTTATAACCTATTCAAGTAAAAGGGATTAGGGAAATCAGGTGCAAGATGAAAAGATACTAATACCACAATAAAATATTCATAAAATACAGAATATAAAAAGGATAAACTAGTGATGCAAACTACTGGGAGATTTGGAGAGCTTAACTTTGAAATAACTAGTAAATTATTAGTACTAGACTACTAGTGTGTTAACATGCATCAATTTCTAGGGTACAGTCTACTGTTTACTCCATTAACAATCTACTGTAATGAATGTGAAACATTGAATTCAAAATGAAAAGTCATGGTTTGTAAATTCTTACCTGATGATTTTACACTCTTGCGGCTTTTTGTATAGATTCTTCTTCAAAATTCAAGCTAAAATTATATATTGTTGAGAAGAAAAATAGCTAAAATCCCAAGTTATTTAGAAGATATGTAATCTAATTAATTATTTATATTTAGATAAATTTACTATAAAATATAATAATTAATTAGTATTGAAACTTGCAAAGAAAGGTGGGTGGCTTGCTAGGGAAACTAAAGTGGCGGCTAATGGCTATGTATTGCAAGGAAAAGTGGAATATTAGGTTTGCAATATAGAAAGAGTGTGCTGTATAAAACTTAAAAGGAAAAGTGGACTTTTAATTTTTTTTTTGACCTGGGCTACAGCCCTCCTTAGCCTTCTACAAGGCTCCGCCTATGGCTTCAACATTGAAATGATGAGAATTGGTCAACTGCCATTTTAGGGTTCATCGGGTCTTGCGTGGTAGAAGTCCCAGAACAACTAATTGCATGTTACCTGAAGAATTGTATGGAAGGTGAGATCAGGGAGTCAAGTCCACTGTGGTTTGTGTGTATCATGATATGTAAAAAGGCAATACAGAACCAAGTAAATTAACCCTAGCTAGGTCGACCTCGATATGAAACCAAATTAAAGTGTTCAATGGATGTAGCCATGCATCTAGGCATAACATGTATCCATCATTGACCGGAGGTTTCAGAAGTTCCATGTGCATGATATGAACACATTAAGCTCGCTGTTCCTATATATATATTGTATTTAAACGATTATTAATTATGATGCAGAACAGCCTGTCAATGCCACAACACAGCTCCAGGATGCAGAGGATGCATAAGAAGAGGTTGCCTTGAATTGAATTGCAAGACTACTGCAATTACTACCATGCACGAAGTACCAGCAGCACTCTCCTTATTAAATTTATATTCTTAGTTTTCCCTATTTAATTTATATTCTTAGATTGGCTTTAATGCCCCTTTATTTCTGCATTGTCTAGGACGTGGACTACGAGTCCTCTTTGATAGGGGATTTTCCTGTTACCCCTTTTAGCTTTCCTATTTAATTACGTAAGTTGTATTTGAGAAGGATTAAGGATGATGGCAAGCTTATAAATACAAGCTGCCACCACCCTCCACAGGACACTTTTTGATTTAATCAATAATAATTCTTCTTCAGAAATAAACTTGTTACTCGTGGATTCGAGTATCAATTATCGTTCGTGGACTCGAACACATTACAATAAAAAGACGTTGTTCTTTTTATACGTTTCGCTGCGTCAGTTGGTATCAGAGCAGGTTAATCGTTGTTCAGATGTCAAACCCACTGAACGAACGAGAAACCATGGACGGCGGAAACCATGAAAACAATGAAATCACACAGGCAGAATTTAGAGCTTTCCAGCACGAAACACAGCAAGCCTTGCAAGCCATACAGGCAACTCTTGCTAGATTAACCACTGGAAATAATCTGCAGCGTGAGGACGAGAGGGTACGCGAGAATCACTGAGAACGCATTGCCCCTGCACGTGAACACAATCCAATTCTACGTAGGCAGCCAGCCTACGAAGAAGAAATAAGTGACGATGAAGAGTATGCTGAACGCATACTGAGACCCAATCGACAGGGTTATCATAACCTGGGAGAACGAGGGCCTCAACAGTTTCGAATGAAGATGGACCTCCCTAGCTTTAATGGCCAGCTTCAGATTGAGGGATTTCTCGACTGGTTAGCAGTGGTGGAGAGGTTCTTTGACTACATGGAGATCCCTGAAGACAAGAAAGTTAAGCTGGTCGCCTACAGATTAATGGGAGGAGCCTCCGCCTGGTGGGAACAGTTACAACTCACACGAATGAGGCAGAGAAAAGGGATGGTTCAGACGTGGTCGAAAATGAGGCGATTGCTGCGCTACAGGTATTTGCCACCAGATTATGAGCAGATACTCTTTCAGCAGTACCAAGATTGCAGACAAGGAGCCCGGACAATTCAAGCATATGTGGAAGAATTCCATAGGCTGTCTTCTCGCAATAATTTACTAGAAACAGACGCACAACAGGTCGCCAGATTTGTTGGAGGACTACGTATGAATATTCAAGATCGAGTTTCAATGCACACCATCTACTCCTTAACAGAAGCCATTAATTTGGCCACAAAAGCAGAAGCACAATTGGATAGGACAAGATCAACAGGCATGCCAAGGAGCCCCATTGAATCAATACAGACGACAGCACCTAAGGGAAGGTTTCCATCGAATCCTTTACCTCCCCTATCCAACTTTGCGAGAGGACCAAGCAGTAGCAGGACACAAGTGACAACCACAGGTGTCGTGCCTCCAGAAGCACCAAGGAATCCTTATTCCAGACCAGCTTCAGACAAATGCTACAGGTGTGGTCAACCAGGACACCGCTCTAACCAGTGTCCAAAGCGAGGGGCAGTGCATCTGATTGAACCTGGAGAAGAAACAGAATTGTCGACAGGAGGAGTAGGAGATGAGCCTGAGTACACCTACGAAGAGGAAGAAATTACAGGGGGGGATGATGGAGAATTACTCTCACGTTCTCTGGTCGTTAGGAGGCTGTTACTAGCACCAAAACTGAAGGAGTCGTCCCAACGACATAATATATTCAGGACCCGGTGTACTGTAAACAGAAAAGTGTGTGATGTTATTATTGACAGTGGCAGTAGCGAAAACATCATCTCCAGAACCATGGTAAAGAAGCTAGGCTTACAGACGGAGAAACATCCCTCACCTTATAAGATCGGCTGGATCAAGAGGGGTGCTGAAACCAGAATAACAGAAACTTGCCGCATTCAATTCTCCATTGGCCGGCATTATGTGGATGATATTATTTGTGATGTTGTCGAAATGGATGCTTGTCACATGATCCTAGGCAGGCCATGGCAGTTTGATAGGGATGTTACTTACAAGGGGAGAGATAATGTGTATGTGTTCATGAGAGGAGGCCAGAAGATAGTATTGGGTCCTTTAAAGGAAGACTTCTCGACAGCAACACCCAAGGTGCAGGAAAGGTCCGTATTACTAGTTGATGGAGGGACATTCTTGAGTGAAACTCATGGGGCCAGTGAAGTTTTTGCCATTGTCATCGGTGGGGGAATTGGAATTGACCCGCCCATCGTCCCAAAAACACTACAGCCTTTACTAACAGAATTCCAAGACATAATACCAGCAGACTTGCCAGAGGGGTTACCTCCCATGCGCGATATTCAGCATCATATCGATTTAATTCCTGGAGCTAGCCTACCAAATCGACCACACTATCGGATGAGTCTGAAAGAAGGTCTTATCCTACAGGAGCAAGTGGAAGAACTGATTAAAAAGGGGCTGGTTCAGGAGAGTATGAGCCCTTGTGCAGTACCGGCCTTATTAGTTCCAAAAAAAGATGGTAGCTGGCGCATGTGCATCGACAGCCGAGCCATCAACAAAATCACCATTAAATATCGATTTCCCATTCCTCGGCTAGAAGATATGCTAGACATGCTAGCAGGTTCGAAAATATTTTCAAAGATTGACTTGAGGAGTGGGTACCATCAGATTAGAATCAGGCCCGGAGACGAATGGAAAACCGCTTTCAAAACGAAAGATGGTTTATACGAATGGTTAGTAATGCCATTTGGATTATCCAATGCCCCAAGCACTTTCATGCGATTAATGAATCAGGTACTCAAACCATTCACTGGCAGCTTCGTGGTAGTATATTTCGATGACATATTGATTTACAGCCGGAATGAATATGATCACCTTGAGCACTTACGGAAAGTACTCACAGTTTTGCAGCAGAATAAATTATATGTTAATCTGACAAAATGCAAATTTATGACCAGCAGTTTATTATTTTTGGGATTTATTGTGAGTGCTGACGGGATTAAAGTCGATGAAGAAAAGATTCGAGCTATTCGGGAGTGGCCTACCCCGAAAAATGTCAGCGAAGTTCGTAGCTTTCATGGCTTAGCCACATTTTACCGACGGTTCGTCAGGGATTTTAGCCGAATCGTCGCACCCATTACTGAATGCATGAAGAGAGGGAAATTTCTTTGGGGAACTGAAGCAGAATACAGCTTTGCATTAATTAAAGAGAAATTATCTTCTGCCCCGGTCTTGGCACTGCCAGATTTTGAGAAGTTATTTGAGGTGGACTGTGATGCTTCAATTATTGGCATAGGGGCTGTCCTATCCCAAGAAGGAAGACCCGTTGCATTTTACAGCGAAAAACTTAGTGAGGCTAGACAGAAATGGTCCACCTATGAGCTTGAGCTGTACGCTGTATTTCGAGCATTAAAAGTATGGGAACATTATTTAGTACAAAGGGAATTCATCCTTTTCAGCGATCATCAAGCACTGAAGTTCATCAACAGTCAAAATAATGTTAACAGAATGCATGCTCGATGGGTTTCGTTCATCCAACGATTCACGTTCAACCTAAAGCATAAATCCGGCCAGCTGAACAAAGTGGCTGATGCCCTCAGCCGCAAAGTATCTCTACTCATCACCATGCGGGTTGAAGTTATAGGCTTTGAATGTCTTAAAGAGTTATATGCAGATGACGAAGACTTTAAGACCACCTGGAGCAGGCATCAGCAGGGATTATCTCCTAAAGGAATGCATGTCCACGAAGGATACCTGTTTCGGGGCAACCAGTTATGCATTCCAAGGAGTTCATTGAGGGAGCAGATCATACACGAACTTCATGGAGGCGGTTTAGGGGGACACCTAGGCCGAGACAAGACCGTGGCTCTTGCAGAAGAACGCTACTACTGGCCACAACTGAAGCGCGATATTGGGAGCCATGTCAGACGATGCCCAACCTGTCAAGCTGCCAAGGGACAAACACAAAACACAGGGCTATACCTACCTTTGCCCATACCAGCGGCACCTTGGGAAGACCTTTCTATGGATTTCATCTTAGGACTCCCACGAACTCAGCGTGGCGCAGACTCAGTCTTCGTAGTGGTGGACAGGTATTCCAAAATGGCCCATTTTATTGCTTGTAAAAAGACTTCTGACGCTGTGCATATTGCCAATTTATTCTTCAAAGAAGTGGTGCGTCTACACGGAGTCCCCAAGTCAATTACCTCAGACCGTGACACAAAATTCCTGAGCCACTTTTGGAGAACCTTGTGGCGACGTTTTAATACCACACTAAACTTCAGCAGCACCAGCCACCCCCAAACCGATGGGCAAACGGAGGTGGTAAACCGCACCCTTGGCAACCTCATCCGCTGTCTTTCTGGAGAGAAGCCTAAGCAATGGGACTTGACGTTAGCTCAAGCTGAGTTCGCCTACAACAGTATGCTCAACAGATCAACAGGGAAAACACCATTCCAGGTGGTATACTGCAAGCCTCCAAGCCATGCCTTAGATTTGGTGTCTCTACCAAAACTTCCAGGACTGAACATTGCAGCGGAGCATATGGCTGATCGGATCAAAGCCATTCAGGATGAGGTACGTCAGAATTTAGAAGCATCTAATGCCAAATACAAATCAGCAGCAGACCGAAAACGACGACCTAAACTATTTAAAGTCGGGGACCTGGTGATGGTCTATCTACGAAGAGGGCGGTTTCCAGTGGGAGCATTTAACAAATTAAGTGACAAGAAGTATGGTCCCTATCAGATTCTACGGAAAATTAATGAAAATGCATATCGGGTAGACCTCCCTACAGAAATGGCAATCTCTCCTACATTCAATGTTGCTGACATATTCGAATATCATCCACCCGACGAGTCACCCTCCAATCTAACCCACTCGAGGACGAGTTCTTTTCAAGCAGAGGAGACTGATGCAGAACAGCCTGTCAATGCCACAACACAGCTCCAGGATGCAGAGGATGCATAAGAAGAGGTTGCCTTGAATTGAATTGCAAGACTACTGCAATTACTACCATGCACGAAGTACCAGCAGCACTCTCCTTATTAAATTTATATTCTTAGTTTTCCCTATTTAATTTATATTCTTAGATTGGCTTTAATGCCCCTTTATTTCTGCATTGTCTAGGACGTGGACTACGAGTCCTCTTTGATAGGGGATTTTCCTGTTACCCCTTTTAGCTTTCCTATTTAATTACGTAAGTTGTATTTGAGAAGGATTAAGGATGATGGCAAGCTTATAAATACAAGCTGCCACCACCCTCCACAGGACACTTTTTGATTTAATCAATAATAATTCTTCTTCAGAAATAAACTTGTTACTCGTGGATTCGAGTATCAATTATCGTTCGTGGACTCGAACACATTACAATAAAAAGACGTTGTTCTTTTTATACGTTTCGCTGCGTCAAATTATGACCAAATTAATTTAACTTTAAACCTTTCCCATTTTTTCCGAGGGCATGCATATAATTTTTCTTGAAGTATTAGTGTACAGTTTCATTGAAAATCTCCAGGGACAGCAATAGAAAACACAAGATCTTTTACACATATCTAGTAAATAATTTTAAAATCAAGAAAAAGAAATGAATTTAAAGTTCCCTCCATCTATATGTATAAAAAAGCTATAATAGTAACCTTTTTGAATCTAATTATTTATTTCCTTTTCCCTCTTCGTGCACAAACGCGGTTTGGAGATGTGGAAAATGATGTTTAAATCAGCTCCTTTTTGTCGCCTTACTTTTTTTTCTCTTTGCATGTGAGACGGTGATAGTTGCTGGACCCAGGCGTCACGATTTTCTTTTTTTCGGTCCCTTTCTTTGCTCAGATTTCTTATTTTTAACCTATGTTTTACTCCACCTAAGTATAGTAATTGGACAAGTAGTAATTAATTAAGGATGGAAAAAAAAATTACTAGAAATTGTCTTCCAACAGTCAAGCATAGCACAACAATAGAGTAAACTCAATTTTTGCTAATCAATGGTTAGAAATTTAGAATCCTTCATCCAAGTTCCAAGGTCAGATATGATCAAAAGAAAATCTAGGTTGTTCGTCAATTTAAATTAAAGGTGGTGCTTGGGTAAAATTGTAATAGTTATTTTTCAAAAAATAGTTTTTGTTTAGAAATATATTAAAATAATATATTTTTTATTTTTTAAAATTTATTTTTTTTACAACCTATCAAAACTACCCAAAAACACAAAAAAAAGTCAAAAAATAACAAAATGATGATTCAATCCTTTCGCCAAACTGTCTCTTCAATACACTAAACTCTATAATTAGAGTGTATTTGTTTTTGTAGTTGAATGCAGTATAATTATACATAAAATTCAACCATAAAAAACTATTTTTTCTATTTAAAAAAAAAAAAAAAATTTGTGAACCTCTCACCCTCAACCGCAAAAACGGACCCATCCTAATCCTTACTCTTGTTTCTCCAATTTACTTTCCCTCCTCGACACCCATATCACCATTTCCGAGCCGTTTGAATTCCTGGCCTCAGCAAGTGTCAAATGGTGCCAGTTTGCACCCCAGTAATGATTGAATGACATAGATTTATGGGTCATACGAATCCATGTACATCAAGGAAGAAACAAACTACTGACATGTTGTCATGAATGCCAATGTATAACTAATTATTCTGATTACAAAAATGCTTCACAGCTTTGCAAAATAAGCCTATACTCGAACAAATAAGAAGACTACAAAACGAGTTTTAATGTCTGCAATATCATAGACAAGGAAGCAAAATTTATGGGAGAGAATGGGAACCGAGGTGCTGGGGCCAGGTCGTACTTTCATTAACCAGCACGTACTGCTACACCGACATTAGCACCAGCAATTTCTATTTCTAGTAAATACAGCATATAAGTATTCAACATCAACATTCTGCTTTATAAGATTAAAATCAGGATCACACCGACACAAATGTTTGACATGGGTAGCTGTTGGCAATGATGTTCTTTCGACTCTGTGATTTAAAAGACGAGAACAAGATAAAATGATTACATGACAGATGCAGCAGAGTCATTTAGAAGGAAGTTTGATATGGTCTCTTCTTCCTGGAAAGGGAAGGAAATGTAAAATTGCACATAAACGTGTTACTTATGTTAAGGTCCACCTCAAATACTTGATGAACTAAACGTAGACTGATTTTGTGCACTTCCTAATCATCAACTGACCTCGAACCATAATAAAAGAAAATGCAGTAGCTTGAACATTTACAGGGTCAGCATGTGAAATAGATTTCCTCCAGAACACAACATCCAGGGGACCAAAAAAGAGCAGAACGTAGAAAATTTGCATACATATCCTCTCCTCTGCCATGCTCCGCGACAAAATGAAAGGTAGAATTTCAACTCACTCATTTCTTCGCATCTTAACATTAATTGGAATTTCCTTGTAGGTCTGAACTTTCTCGGCTGCTCGACGTGTGGGCCGAAAGGATGTCCTTCTCAGTTCTTGAGTTTCAAATCTAGGGACACTGTTCCCTGTTTCAGATTCAATTTTAACAGATAGAACTGATGATGTAGGACAACTTTCATGCACTGGATCGTCATGCAATGGAGGAATATGAAATTTAGCATCATCTGTCTGAAACAAATTTTCAGCTGGTTCTTGTATTTGATCCTCAGATTTAACCCTAGTGGATTGCCTTCCTGTACATATCCTGCTGAAACAAGCATAAAAGCATGTACAAATCCTTCATTTCTCTTAAATTATTTCTAGAATGCTCAAATCAAAAGACATTTGCAAACTAAAACTATATAGGATTCCGGACCATGTCAGGACTAACCTCTTTGTATCAGTATCCTTTTCAGTGGGTTCTTCTCCGGACTTAAACCTAGCAGATTGCCTTCTCAAACAAACACTGTCGGGAGAAATACTAAGCAAACTAAAAACTTTAGAGAAAAACTAAACTAACTCATAAAGACATTTGTGAACTAAAACCATACAGGATTCTGGATCATGTCAGAACAAACCTCTTTGTAACAGTGTTCTTTTCAGTGGGTTTTTCTCCAGATTTAAACATAGCAGATCGCCTTCTCAAACAAATACTGTCAAGAGAAATACCATGCACACTCAGAACTCTAGAGAAATGCTAGATCACTCAGCATGTCAAATTTCAAGCAGCGATAGAGTAATTGCAATACAAACCTCTTCTTCTCAGCATTCTCTTCAGTTTGACCTGGTTTAACAGCACTGGAATCCAAAGCTGCACGGAACCAATATAGAAAAAGTTGGCTTTATAAAGAGTTTCTAAAATTTTGAATACGTGTATAGCATGCTAGTTACATTGAACTTTTGATTGGCGCTTCCTTTTTATGTTGCAAGGTTTATTGTCCTCTGGTTGAGAGAATTGTGCTGCCTTGTCACCTTTGATGGTTTCAACCTACAAGAAATGACAAAACAGGATGAAATACTATGCAGGATACACCAACTTCCCATAAATTCCATTGAGGTCACTTGCTCAAATACCTCATTTCTCGTATTCTGGCTTCTAACTTTCTTTGTTTTCTCCTAAAACAGAGAGGGTTTTAGAAGTCTGTCACCAATATTACTGACAGGTGACAGCAACTTGATGAACGTATTCAACAGCAAGGCAAAAGGAACAGCAGCTAAACATACCTTCAGCTCCAATTTTTTGGCATTAAGCAGGCCATTCTTGCATCCCAACTCATGCTGATATGCCTTAAGCTGAATAGAAATGAACCAAATAGTTACCACATAAACGTTGCAACACAGCAAATTAAGCATGACAATCCAATGGCTTGCATACATAAAAACATACCTTATCTTTACCTGCATTTAGTTCCTGCATTTTAAGGGAATAATTTAGCCTCACCAAGGACTCAAATTTTGATGCAATTTAGATGCGATTAAAAAATTGATTAGTGCATGACATTACTGCTAACATCTGGCTGTTTGCTTGGGCAAGTTGCAGATTCTGTTGCTGTAATTGCTGATAATTGACTCTCAGTTTCTGCAACTCAATTGCACTCAACTCGATGATTTTACTGTTGACCAAAGTTAAGAAAAAATGGCACAAGAAATCACCAACAAGAGACAACAAAAATTAGGGGAAAGAAAGACAAACAAAATCAAAACAAAAAGGATACTTCCTATCTGCAACAAGCTTTGTCAATGCCATGATATCCTGTGACAACGATATTCAACAGGAAAAAAAAAACCAATAAGCTAAATTCTAATCAATACTCAAGAAAACACATCAATACATGTACATCTAGATATTGAAACACTCAAAACATACCCGTTTGAGCTTCTCAACATGCTCTTTACTAACTAAAACAGATTGTGATTTCCCATACTGGTTTCGCTGTGACAGGTTGCTAATATCAGCAAGCATTTTCCTTCGCGCAATTCCAACCAAAGACCCCTTTTCCAGTTTCTCTCCCTTTATTTTGTCACCTGACACATTCCCAATTTCATCGATCACGCAATTTAAGCTATTATACACAGCAATACCAACTCTGATTTGAATCATTACTAATTTTCTCAGAAATCAAACAGCGATGCACAATTCCTTTTAAGCTTTTCTAACCCTTCGCAATTCAAACATCAATAAAAGCCCCGAATTAAACACAACAAATCGATTTTACCGAATAAATATCGCATAAAGATTCATCAATAGTATAAAAAAATTAGAGATTTTGCGAAATTTTACACACAAAAAAATGAAACAAGATTACAGGGAGAAAGGAAAGAGTACCTGCAACATTAATGTTTTCTGTGTCAAGAACCGGAACACCCTCCATGAGCTACAACCCTAGAATTTATCTCTATTTTTCTCTCTCTATAAACCCTAATTCTGTGTTTCTCTCTCCAAAAAAATCGATTTTTTGTGAAAAAGAGGGAAATGGTGAAAATGGAGGAGAGCAGGGAAAACGAAGGGTAGAAATGGAAATATGTATTTGGCAGTATGGGAGGGAGCCAGTTTTATTTTTGAATTCGCTGTCTGAACCTGCATCCAGGCTCCCGAGGTAAAGGCGACGGGCCGTCGTTTAATTGAGTGAAATCGAATGCGTTGAGTAGGCCATGTGGCGTTTTATTATCTGTGCCCGACGGATCCAATAATTTCTTAGCAAGATTTAGGTTTTCGGGATTATATATATATATATATATATATATATATAGTTTTCAAGCTTTCTACTATTTTGGTGTTGGGATTTATTTATTTGAATACAGTAGATCGATATGGAAAATTTATTATTTTAAAAACTTAGTTTTAATCAACATATCACTGACTTAAATGTTCTTCTTATAATCAAATAAAAGGATATATATTTTGATGGTGAAATTTGTTTCTTTTAAAATGATAATATGCCAGAAATTCAGCATGTGATCTCTTTGTAATGTCAAGAGATTATTGTCACTTGGAACTGGAAAATAATTAACTCTTTCTTTTAGTTATTATGGGAAAACCAAACTCAATTAGGAGCATTAAAATTGAATTAATAATTGGTGGGTAAATAAGTTTGGTAATGTGGTGTATAGTATTTTTTATTTTAAAATATATTAAAATAATTTTTTTTACATTGATATATTAAAATCATTAAAAAAATATTTAATTAGATATTTTTTCAGATAAATATTTTTTTAAAAATATATTTCAAATTCATAAACAAATTATGTTTATATTTATGATGCATCCTATGTTTCATATTAAAAAAATCTGATTCCTTTTTACTAAAATCCAACGTTATATTGTAACCTGTCAAAACCAAACGGATACAGTATGTTTATAAATATAGTTGTGGTTATTATTAAAAGTGTTTTTTACTTAAAAATATATTAAAATAATATTTTTTTTTTTTTTAAAAAATTATTTTTGATATTATCACATTAAAATAATTTAAAAATATCAAAAATAAATAATTTAAAATAAATAAATAAAATTAAAATATAAAAACAAACCGAATTAAAAGTAGAGAAACGCACCTAGAGTGGACACTGGACAATGCTGGCCAAGCAATTCTTGGGCTGGGCTATCATATCATGACTGCCCTCCTTTCTGTGTTAAATGGGCCAACTTTTTTTTTTTTTTTTGAAATGGAAAGCATTTTACTGACCTGGATTCGTACGGCGTCGAATTACCCTATACCCTAATTCCTAATCTAAATTGGATGTTATTGCAATCTTTCCCGAGAACAAAAGCTAGGGCTACAGAACTAGGGAGGGCCTTTTCCTAGTTCCTACCCCCTAAATTGCCTTCTATTTTGCTTTGCCTTTTACATCAACAAAGTATATAATATGTGCAGTTTCGTGTTTGCCCTTGAGTTCTTATATTTTTCCAAAAAAGTGACATGTGATAAATGATTCGAGATTTATTCATTCTTAAAACACTAATTTAAATATTCTGTTACAGGAAAAGATTACCATGTATTGACACTAAAACATTATCAGATATTATCACATTATATTTGTCATTATTCAAGAATTAATGGGTTTACTCCACACCTCAATTATTTATTTTTATATATGATCTATATTGCATGATGTTGTCATATCATATGAAACTTATAGATAATATTTGGTTACTTTTTTTAAATAGTAGAGACGAAGACATGAGTTATACTTCATATTTTAAAATTATAAAAGTTGGATTCAAAATTATTTAAAAAATAAATTTACTTTATACTCGTTTTTTCTTTCGTTATACCCCCCCCCCTCTCTCCAACTTTTTGACAAATGCAAAGTATATTATCTCTTACGGCAGTTGCCCTTTTATATATATATATATATATATATATATATATAACAAAAACGAGCATTTATTTCTTGGAATATAAACTTTGGCTGCCGTTATTCTTGTCTACTTTCTCCACCTCGAGGCAATGCGTTGAAGCTTTTCTTGCTGTGGAGACAAAATACACGTGGATATCCACGCTCCTTTGTCTGAGATAAACATAAACTCTTATAATTCTTCAATTATAAAATAGAAAGTAACGACAACATAAAAAGAATTTAAAAGATCCAGATGAGAGGATCATGAGAGCAACTTGCAATACACTCTTCAAGAAATCCACACATACAAATCGATAATAATTCTGATCTCCCTCCTTCGTTCATCTCTTTGAAAATGGAATCCATGAAATGACAGGCGACAGAGGATGGAAAAGAATCACGAGAGAAGATGGAGTCAAAAAAGACTAATGAAGATATGAATCGCGGAGTGAGTCTTATTCAGAAGGTTGAAGTGAAAGCTCACGGGTAGAGAAAGGATGGCAACAAGATCATTGTAGTTTACTTGAAGCCCTCAAATCAATCACCCAGTTGGTTTCAATTCAATTTTTCCTGCTGGGTTTGATGTTGAGATTTGACTTGTTTTCCGTGAAAAGAGAGGCAGCGGCTGCGGTTATGCCTACTTTTCACTAATTTTGTAGGGACTAAATTTAAAGTGAATTTGAACCTTTTTTGTTTCAGCTTACAGAACTTGAAAAAGAACTGTTTTGGGTTGGAAAATTGTTTAAAAAAAATGTTCTGCCATGTGAGGCCTGTGGAGCTACAGAGGTAGCGGGCATGCCTAACGCAGGCCATGAATACTAGGCGAAGAAAAGAGAGAACTTTACTCGTAAGATTGATTCTTTTAAAAGATAAATGTTTTTCTTTTTCAACCATAATACTATTTTTGTGCATCAAAATCAGATTTTAGATAAATCACCTAGCCTACATACTGCACCCGTAGTTTATCTTTTTTCAATTCACATCCCAGATAACAACACAAGAAACTAGTATATTGCAATCAAAAAAGTATAAAAAAACAAGATTTAGGTTATGTGACGCGAGTGTCATCTTGTTTGGCCTGTTTTTTTTTTTTAAATAATCAAAACGTTATTGTTTGAATAAATAAAAAATTAAGTTTTAATCAAGTCAATTAAATCACAAATTAGCATGAATTTTTAATCAAATCCAGACATATTAATCATATATTTTTTTAATTTAAACTAATCAAGACTTTAAATGTAACCGAGTCTCGGGAGAACCTGTAGAGGGATGGTATGGATTTTATAGCCAGAGCTGAAACAAATCCTAAAACATATACTTGGCAGAATAGATCGAAAATTAATGCACTTATTTTTGGCATATAAAAAGTTGTGAGGACATCTCTAGCCATAGCCATCCTCACGTAAAGCATTTATACCTTGCAAGTGAAAGTTGGTTTTGCACATCCCAAAAGGTAAATGGATCCCTTCTTCTAATGTTCTCTTTCTTTCTATCCATAGCACAACTGGCTTTATATCTCTGGACCGGCATGCATGCCACCGCCCCAGAAATCAAGGAGTTGCAGGGATGCAATGGTATACTGAGATTTATACGGTTATTAATTTTAAAATTTATAAAATTAATTAAAGTATATATAAACTAATCTGGTTTCATGTTAATAATAATAAATAAATAAAAAAAAGGAGATGCGCGGATCCTAAAGATAAACTGTAAAGCTTACTTCTTCTGATTCCACCCAGGAAAATTGAAAAGCAGCCGTTTTGCTCTGTATACGTTTTCTTCTCCTCTTCTACGCCCATCATTGAAAAACGTATTGAAATTCGTCATCGTTTGGTTTCTTTTGTGATTTATTAGAAAGGAAAGTGGGTTATTCTAGTCTTATCCAGTCACGAGGGCTGCCAATTGTTGATTATCATCCATGTCTTGAGAAAAAAAAAAATCAGTTAAAAAAAAAAAAATGTAATATTACAAATATATTGTAATCCCTGTATTTCTTTAAAAATTTACTCTGGTCCGTGTATTTTATTTTTACTATTTTCCCTGGAGAAACAACTCGTGTTGTATGAGTGTGTCTTCAATTATTTAGGTATCATAAATTTAACGGTGATTTTGTGAAGAATCTTCTGCTGATATTACACCAGTCATGTTTTTGAATTCAATCATAGTATTTAATTAATAAATAAATTGAATTTATATTTTTTTAAAAATATATAATTTTACTCATTTTGATTTTTATATACCTTCACCGTCTTCTTTTTATTCACTTACATGTCTCCAGTGTAGTAAACAAATATTAATATCTTGTATCCAGTGTAGTAAACAAGTGATTAAATTTTGATTTTTTTTTTTTGTATTAGTTCTAAATATTGAATTATATTTAAAATTAAATTATCGGCGTCTAAAATGATTTTAAACGTGAGATTCAATTAAAATTTCTAAATTCATAGAATTTCAAACATGTATGACGTGTAAAGGTATACAAAATAACCCTTGTGTTTAATGCTTATCATTACACTCCTTAACCAGCTTCCCTTGCTCGATGGCTAATGGTAAGAGCATTATATATATATATATATATATATATATATATATATAATATATATATATATCCGGATTAACTTATATGGATATCGAACTAATTATTATTACTAGATCAACTACCTTTAACAGCATGAAGAAATTTTAAAGTGTAAAATCAATGGTCGAATGCTATTAATCATTGCATTTGGTTACACAATACAGGCCTTATTTGCTAATATAAACTTTTTTTTAGTAAGAACATCTTTTTTAATTTGAAGTACTTAAATTTGATCATGTATCTTATATGATGCATTGATTTAAATTTTTATATCATATTTCTTTACATATTAAAGACAGCAAGATGTGAAGCATTTCAATTTATTGTTATTATACTGATATATATTTAAGGTTAATAAATGAAAGTTAAATTAAAAAATTATCAATCTTATAATCTGATTAAAAAGCTTGTAACAAACTAAATTCAAATTAGAAAAATTTAAAGATTTTTTATTAAAAAGTCTATAAACTTAGCCCAACAAGATAATTTTAAAGCTTAATTCTAATATAAATCCATTTAAAAAAACTCAAAAAATCCCATTTGATGGTATGATTAGTTTTTCTGGTTTTATAGAAAAAAACTGAATTTAACTGAGCTGAGCTCGACTTGAATTTTTAAAAATTTAAATTACTTGATTTGATTGGTTTTTATAGTTCAAATTAAATCAAAGCATGAATAGGTGCAGTGCATGGCACCAAAATAAATGGTAGACCGCAACATGACAGGGAAAGAGGTGAAAAATTGAAAGCACTGTCTGTAAAAGTCAAGACATGATTTGTGTTAGTTAACTAGTCCTTGATCTCTACACACTTTTGTAAACCGGGTTAGTTACTCATTCATCAAATTCAAAAGCAACCTATGTGTAATGGATTTCACCTCGGAGGGAAAAGCCACCGAAGTTTCTGATGCTCCTTGGCCGAGGTTGATAATTAAATGATGTGATCAAAGGTCCCATCGAGTTTCGAAGCATGGAAGAAGCTCAGCCGGTAAAAGGATGTGCAGATCACAAGAAATGCCTGCAAGGTTTAGTCATCACCTTAAAAACATGTTTTTATTAAAATAGAGGGCAAACTATATTTTTATTATTTAATTTAATTTTTTTTTATTAAAATAGAGTGCGGTTTATATTTTTTAGATCGTTTTGATATACTAATATCAAAAATAATTTTTTAAAAATAAAAAAATATCATTAACATGTATTTCAACACGAAAAATTATTTGAAAAATAATTATTATCACCCTACCAAACACGCTCTAAATTTTTAAAACATAAGCTACTCAGCATTCATTATTATTAAAAAAAAAGTTATAAATAAAAATAAATAAATTTTAGATAAACAGTGTTTTGATGAGATTGTCAAGTGCACCGCTATAATTGTTGTTTTTTTTGTGACGAGGCTTGCATTACATGTAATGTGTTTTAAAATTTATGTTTTTCATTCAAGAATTATTATTATTATTTTACATGTAATAATTTAAATCATTTATAAATTTCTTTAAACTATAATTTTTTTTAAAATTACCACCGAAAACACTGGGGATGTGATGGAATTTATCATCACTCGGTGTTTTAAGCAAGACAAGAAGGGTATTATTGAATTGGGCGAAGTGTCTCAGTCTCTGGAGCTTGTCCAAGTAATTAAGCTTGCCAGCCGAAATATCTGACCGCGCTATCATCAGCAAATTTGTTGCCGTTATTAATAATGTGCTCGAGAGCTATCACGTAATACAGTGTGGGGACATTTGCATGTTAGCGTGTTTTGTTGTTTTTAAAGATGTTTTTATAATTAAAATAATATTTTTTATTTTTTTAATATGGATGTATAAAATCATTGAAAAAATAGTAATTCAATATATATAAATATTGTTTTTAAAAGAAACATAAGTTAGTTGAGGTGGGGCTATAATTGCACTTACGTGACGTGCAGCAGCCACTCTTGTTGGGTTTTTTTTTTTTAAATAACACAGATTCAAGAAATTTAAAAGAAAATTACATAATTTTGAAAATCGTTGGGCAAAGGATCGCTGTTGAAAATCATGGTCGCTGTCCATAATAGTAATTTAAATAAAAATTATAATTTAGAATTGTGGTTTCAATACAACTGATGTCTATTCATAGTAGCTATTTTTTAAACAAATCCTTGATTTCTAATTTGTATTAACAATGCATTTATAAACACCCAAATCATCTTCCCCTCATTTTCATCAGCATTTCTATTGTTGTTTTTTTTTTAGACAACTGCCCAAGCTTATGTGTCCAACCTCCGTGTCGCCACAGCTAATGGAATTATCTCCCACACATCACAAAATTTAGGTAAGACGTTAGTATTGTTTGTTTGCTTGCTTGATGCATGCAATGCAGTCGTGCTATTAACGAAATTGATTCATCAACTCATCATTGTAAAAGATATTAATAGACTTGAATATATTATTATACTATGTTTTTTTTAGTTAATAATTATATTTATTATTATTATTATTGTAATATTATTTTTACTAATTGTCATATCGATTTTAAAGTTTTCTTCCATTTATATATTTTCATACCTAGCTCATATAATCATGGTTTAGTATTGTTAGTTAACAAACGAACACGTGGAAAAGTTGTTCAAATCATCTACTAGCAGCTTTAAAAATATACATGGATAAAAACAATGTTTAAAACACACACATTAATTTGAGATTATAATTGACAAATAAAAATAATGTTAAAATAACTTTTTTTTTAATTATGGGTTTGAGGTTTGATAATTTATTGTTTTGTATGGCTTTTGATTATAATGGTATAGACTTTGTGATTTTATTTGGCTTTTAATTATAATGATCTGGACTTTATATTATATAAAATTCTAGAGTGGGCTATGATGCTCAATACCACTTCTATTGACAATAACAATTTATAGACACCCGCTATTGTCATTAACAATCGCCAATGCTAATAGCAAGTGTTTACAACAGCTACTAACATTAACTTTCGTTAATAAAACCATCTTCTCTAGTAGGAATTGAGTCAAAATCATATTACTTTTTAAATATTCTTTCTACTGTGATTTTTTAAAATCTTTTATATCCGTGTTAGAGTGATAAAAATACCCACTCTTCTTCTGCTGCAAAAATTGGCCTCGCATCAGTAACCTATTCCTTGATAGGGTGACACTTCAGCCCACATGCTATCTCTGCAAGGTCCAGACAGTCAAATCATCTTGCAAATAATTGGGACCATTCCTAAAGATTTTGGAGTAATTTTACCTTTTCCTCTTCCTAGGCAAAGGAGAACCCTAGATAGCTGATAATAAAGTAAAGGCTCTTAGTTTTAAGTTTTCAATTTGCACAGAGAGATTACTGAAAAGCTGCAACCTTGATAGCATAATTTAATCTAATCTCCATTTTATTAGTCTAGCCAGGCCGGCGGGGAAGCGGGTTCTGTCTCCACCTGAGAAGTAGGCTTTACCAGTAGATGAGAACAGAACATAAATTACTTGCAGCCATCCCTGCAAGAATCTTTATCCCAAGACAAAATCTAAAAAGAAAAAGAAAAAGAAATCAAACCAGAACGAGGAAAAGAAAGAAATCTCAGCATTTATCTGGACAAGCTCTCCCACACTAAAAAAATTAACCTCTTGCAAGCAAGGTAGGAATGTGAGTGGCTCCCTACACTAGAGAACTAAATAGAAAGGGAGAGTAACATTTTCTCTTCCTCCCATATCACCATCCTCCATGTCTGTCTCCATCACAGCCACCACGCCCCTCCTCTCTGTTCTTCCTTTCTTAGTTGGAGGTATAATTGGAAATAAAAACCATAGAGAGTGACAATTTTATTTATGCCATGTCATATTATTATAATCTTGTTTCATTATATAAGCTACTGCAAACACATCACATTTTCCCAAAATTTGCAGCAGCTTCCTAAGGTTTTTTGGTTGTTCTTCAAGAAACACACATCCACCCCTTCCTTGAAGAATCTTCTTCTACAGAGAAGCACAAGGTTAAACAACGAATACCTAAAAGCCCAAGCCATTTTAATTGCTACTTCGATGAAGCTTCCCAACATCTACATTCTCTTAATTTGCCTGTTTACTTCTTTCTCTCGATTCATTATTGAAACTACTGCCTTCAATCTCACCCTTCCACACCAGCATCCAGACCCTGAGGCTGTTGCTGAAGATGTAAAACGGTGAGACCTTTACAGCCTTCTGCTACAAATCACTAGAAACCCATCTTGTGTTAGCTCATTTTATGGTTTTGCATCATGGTTTTTTTGTAGTTTCCAACATTCAGCCTTTTAGCTAGAGAAAAATGCTAACTTGGGTTTTGCTTCTGGTGTTTATGGTAGTTTCTGTTTTCCTGATTTTGAACAAATTCTTACCTGGGTTGTTCTCATTGCTAGGAGGATCTCTCTTTTGCAGTGATTTTGAGCTGGAAATGGAAAATAAAACCACATTTTCTTGATTTGCCATATTTTCTCAGCAACCAAACAGGGGACAGTCAAACAAAACCCCGTCTGGGTTCTGTTCATTGAAGGTTTCTGTCTCATGGGTGCCTCTCATTTTCAACTCTTTACCGATCTACAACACCAAAACAAAACAAAGTTGTCATTTTTCTTGCTGTCATTGCATTTTCCCGGGAAACAAACAGAGCATACCCTGTTTCCCCTGTTTTTTTAACCTTTCTTTTTACCCAACTCATTTAGCTACATGGCTTATTTTATCTTCCCACTTTTTACATTTTCTTCAAGCCAACCAAATGTTATTTCCATAGTTTTATCACATTATTGATTTTTTTTTTTTTATATATTTTATCTTGCAGGAGAGTCAATGCATCTCTATCAAGAAGGCACCTTTTGTCCATTCAAGAGAAGGGCCAATGCCAAACTGGAAACCCCATCGACGATTGCTGGAGATGCGACTCTAATTGGGCTAACAACCGCCAACGTTTAGCTGACTGCGCCATTGGATTTGGTCAAGGCTCGTTAGGTGGAAGAGGTGGTCAGATCTATGTGGTCACTGACTCCTCTGACCAGGATCCAGCCAACCCAAAACCAGGCACATTACGTTACGGTGTCATCCAAGACCAACCTCTGTGGATCATCTTCTCTTCAAATATGGTCATTAAGCTCAAACATGAGCTTATTTTCAATAGTTACAAAACTATTGATGGCCGTGGCGCAAATGTTCACATTACAGGAAATGGGTGCATAACACTTCAATACATATCACACATTATTATCCACAACATCCACGTTCACCACTGCAAGCCTTCTGGTAATACTAACATAGCAGCATCACCAACTCATGTTGGATGGAGAGGGAGATCAGACGGTGATGGCATTTCCATTTTTGGGGCCCAGAAGATTTGGATCGATCACTGTTCTTTATCTTATTGCACTGATGGTTTGATTGATGCTATAATGGGGTCCACTGGGATTACCATATCAAACAACCATTTTACCCACCATGATGAAGTGATGCTATTGGGGCATGATGACAAGTATGCATTGGACACAGGGATGCAAGTTACCATAGCCTTTAATCACTTTGGCCAAGGGCTGGTGCAACGGATGCCAAGGTGTAGAAGAGGGTATATACATGTGGTGAACAATGATTTTACAGCCTGGGAGATGTATGCTATTGGTGGTAGTGCGAATCCAACCATAAATAGTCAAGGGAATCGATATACCGCACCAACTGATGATAATGCCAAAGAGGTTAGTCTGCTCTGAACTATTTCTCATCATTTAAGGAGGTAGAATATATGATTGATTAATGATCGATTAAGTAAAGTTGATGGCAACATCCTTGAAAAGCAAGCTGTTATCCCCATTAAAAATAAATCTAAACCATTATCAGCATGAGAGTGATCTCTTTGGTGCCTGCCAGCCATTAAAATCCCCTGTGCATGCTCCACTCTCATTTTCGGAACGTGGAGTGCAATCTCTGATGGTGACCTCTTGAAATCTTGACAGGTAACAAAGAGGGTGGACACAAACGAGGGAGACTGGGCAGGTTGGAATTGGAGAACAGATGGGGACATAATGGTAAACGGAGCGTTCTTTGTGCCCTCAGGAGCCGGTCTGAGTGCACAGTATAGTAAAGCCTCCAGTGTGGAACCCAAGTCTGCTGGTTTAATTCAACAACT
This sequence comes from Populus alba, assembly GCF_005239225.2. Lineage (NCBI taxonomy): Eukaryota > Viridiplantae > Streptophyta > Magnoliopsida > Malpighiales > Salicaceae > Populus > Populus alba. The sequence goes on along the minus strand of NC_133293.1, from coordinate 20,545,942 downwards.
CACCTTGAATGCTGGTGTCTTCGGTGACCCTAGGTAAACCTTACTAACTTGGCCCCACTTTGTGCTCTCATTTTCAGCTCTTTGAGCGCCTTTTGTCCGTCGAGGATTCTTTTTATTACTGATATCAGCTGAATTACCTGTTACTCTTAATGACCTTTCCCCTAATTAATTGCATTTTATTAGGTGTTGAAATAATTCCCTCTAGTGTCACTATCCCAGAATCTCAATTGCTGACAGTTTTTCAGGGAAAATCTTTCGGTTTGATCAGTCTTATTCTGTGTGGAGTGAATAAAAGTAGACATTTCGCAGTCTGATTTTTTGGCAATCTACGCCTAATCTTTGTTGAGGGAAAGCTTTCTGTGTTTTTATAGTTAGCTTAACTTTGTGCTTGCAAAGATGGCTTTTGGATCCAGCCAAAAAATTTGATAGGAGTTTTTTAGTAGTATGGTTTTTTTAAATGTGTTTTTTTTCATATATTAAAATGATTTTTTATTGTATTTTTTTTTTGGCAATATCACATCAAAATACTAAAAAAATAATATAAACTTATTTATTTATTTCATGCGAACCTCTATGCGCAAAAACAAACGCCTCTTCTGATAGCGAGAGTCCTTGCCTATATAAAATACCTTTTTTACACTGGTGCACGTGATCATGCGTTTGCATTGGGAATCTAGCCTAGTACCACCAAAAACAGCCTTACAGTTCATTTGTTGGTCTCCACTCTCTCCTGTGCCTTTCCAGTACTGCTACTGCATGGCAAATAGGGTCTTCTTTTATTTAAGTTCCGTGCTTTTCATTTTGTTACCGTTGGATCTCATTGTATCTCGTGTTGGTGGACCCTCTTGGACTTGCTCGCTTTAGGGTTTAGGCCTTAAAACTTGGTTCCACTACATCTTTGCTGAGCATTTGTGGATCTTAGCCGAATTTGTGAATCGGGCACAAGATTTGTTGCATGCGATCCGCTACCGTGTCGCTGTTCTTAGCCCTCGAGCATTATTATGAACTTCTTGCATGAGAGAACCCATGCTTGCATTACTGGAGCCTGTAGTTCTTTGAGACCGGGCTCACGTAAAGGGGCTTCTGGTAGGGATTTTTAATTAAACATGTACTTGAATCAACTCCGATTGCAATTTGTCTCCGGGAACTCCTAATTGTCCAGAAAATGAAACTGTTGATACAAATTCTTCCCTTTGTCACTGCCATGTGGTAGTTTTAAGTTTGCCATGTACCGTGTAGGTTTATATGTCTGTCAAACCGAGGTGTCTAAATCAGGAGGCGTGAAGAAAAATGAGCTTAGTTGCAAAGTCTGGCCTTTTCCTCTAGAGATAGACCCACATAGGGCAAAGAACATATGCTAGTGTGGTGTTGTGTTTCAGTGTTTTTGCATGGGAAGGTGACGCAATTATATTCTCTTGATCTGCTTTCCAGCAAATATGTGTGAGGCCAAGTCCATGGTTTTCAACACACTGTGGTTCCCACTTATTAATTGGTGGGGTATTAACTGGACATCAGTATTGGAAAAGGAGCTTTGCTTTTGACCTAGTTGATGCGCGTTTTCCTGATGCTCGACTTTTGCTTGTTAAGCTTCTCTAATTTTCCTCTTTACTTTCTCTGGTTCTCCATTACTTTTTTTTTTTTTTAACATACATAGGCTATCCTCTTTATGAGTTGTGTTCCTTTTCCCTTTGTTGCTGAAAATGTAGCTGCAATTCAGACATGTCAAGAGAAGCTCTAGCTTAAGCCCCACAGCCCCTTAATCTCACGTGAGACTCCACTCCAGTTCAAATTTGTCTGCTCCATAATAATTATCTGCTGTTGTTTTTCTAATGTCATTGGCTGTCGCTTCTGTTGTGGTTGTCCCATGTAGACCTTCCATGGCCCAAACAGTCTCCTCATATACGACCGCCCCTACACCAACCCTTTTGGCCATTAAGCATTAGGGCCAACCATTTTTTTAAACGCTTCTCTGTTAGATTCGTTAGTAAGCATCATTTTCTATTGAATCATGTCATCATTTGATCTTCAAAATAATGTATTCACTTGTTGGTTTTCAATCATTTGCACAGAGATGACAGTGGGAGCATTTCTACTCCGGGATTCAGCGGAGGTGGGACTAGCTCCACAACCAACACCGGCGTCCAGGGGTCCGGGTCCAGCGGTGGTGATGGCGATTACTTCGGAATGATATTCGGGAGCGGCGCTCCACCACCCACATCTACAAGCTTTATCTTTTTGTCCCTTCTAATTATTTTAATTCTGTGCACCATCACCAACCATGTTGCCTTGGAATCTTTCCCATTATTATCATTATAGAAGTCTAAATTGAAGGAGAGAGAAATGCATCATCAATATTAAAGATTTAAAGGGGAAAATGTCATCACAACTAGTCGGATTACAGTGCAAGCCCTGCTTATTGCTACAATTGTATAGATATAACATCAGATTTTCACTAATACGAGCCCCGTCATGTTGGGTAAAGATGAAGAATACAAACTATGCATGTGGATTAGTCCATTCTTGCTTAACTAAAGAAGAAGCGACTGAAATAAAATTTTGGCAAGGGATGGATAGGATATAGGCGGCTGAGGTGGCGTTTCGGATCTTTTGTCGAATATTTTCGCCATTTTTTTCCCTTTCTTTTCTATTGTCGACTCTTTTTATTTGTCATTGGTCTGTCATTTTCATGAGTTAATAATGTAGTTAACAGGGACTGTCTTGTCGGAGAAACTTGCCAAACCGTCCTAGTAGATTTTATATTACTTTAAGATTCTCGATGTTAGAGAGAGAGAGAGAGAGAGATACGAAAGTTGAATTTCAAAACAAAAACACATCACCGCCGTCTGTGGGAATCGAACCCACGACCACATGGTTAAAAGCCATGCGCTCTACCAGCTAAGCTAAGACGGCATCTTGAATTGAAGACATTTACAAACAAATATGTCAATATCTTTCGTTTTAAGCTTTTCAGTTTCGAATGAAGGAAAGATTCACGAGGTCCTTCACTTCATAACGTGTCTACGGGTCCTTTCAGGACACCATGACTAGTTTTCCAGGGAAAATAACGAGATCCTCCCATAAAATAAAAAAAATAGGGCCCACGAATGCTTTTCGGCCCGTGAGGAAATGAAAAGCACATCACACAAGGGGCTGCTGCCCAACCCAAACCTCAGAATTGCCAAATCTCAACATCAACCCCTCATGGGTTGTTCAAAAGCAACGTGTATCGTTTGCAGGAGAAAGCTGCCAAGGTGACACGCCCACTTTGGCAGCCTTCACTAGCCGCTACAACGTTGAAAAATAGCGCTCCCTCTTCTCTAGCTTCATACATGAGAGCTTGCTTTGCAGATTTGTATCTTTCAGGCGTTCTTCATACATGTTTATCATCGGTACTATTATTAACAATGCTATGTGCCAATAAGTGCGTTGAAGTAGGCCGGTTTATGGAAACATTGACAGATCCGAGATATGCATTGTGGATTCACATGAATGAAGAGGATGGATGGGGTACCGAAAGTGGATTCACAAACAAGCCTTGGAAGCAGATTCCGTCCCTGCATCATCCATGGATGAAGATTAAGCTCACCAAGTTTCTTTAAGAATGAAGCTCGCCATGCATGTTGATCTATTTGCTTCACACAACCTGTTTTATCATCTGTTCAACATAAGCATTCAAAAAATTGATTCCACTGCTTTCTGTTGAGTCTATTGAAGTGGACAAAGCAGAACGCTTCATACAAACATGGATACCCAGGCAATTTCACCTTCAAGGCATTTTCTGGCACTAGAATTAGCATCATGACATACAACTAATATATAAATAATGCACGTGTACAGGATAACATAACTATGTACATACTGTCATAAACTAGAAACCGTCTCCATGATCAGTGCTCCAAGAGCAGCTTCTTTTGGGGAGTACCATAATTCAAGATGCCTCGAGGAAACATACATAAATTAATGGACACCGGTGCAGAGTTTCAAGAGTAGATACTGCTGTTGGATCCTTCCTAATAGTGAATAACACAACAAGTAACTATATACAGAACCGTTGAACTTCAAAAAATAAGTAACATTGCTAGTTTGCAAAGCACAATTACCACCCTCCTTTGGAACTTCCATCATTCCCTTTGTTTCATCAAGAACTTGATGATGCTTTACCCCATGGATCAGTTTGTTCCCCACTTGCATTAGCTCCTTTTGCCTCTGTTGATTGACTCCAACAAGATGATTGACCTCCAACAGAAGCACTGGATGGATTCCAGGTCTTGGCATCACCTCCAGTTGCCCCTGCATCTCCTGAACCAGCTCCTTTGTTCCCCCAGCCATCACCTGGAACACAAGAACCAGATCCTTTGTTCCAGCCACTTCCTTGATCATCAAACCTTTAATTTCTTTTTTGAATTCCAGTCCCCACCAGAAGAATTTGATGACTTCCAGCTGTTTCCTTGACCCCAGGCAGCATAAATATTAGCACTAGCAAGGTCATTACTAGAACTACCTTTGGCCATTCTTGACTGGTTCCAGTCTGAATCTTGGCTGCTCTAACCACCAGCTCGATTGCTTGTTCCACCACCAGAATGAATTCCAGCTATTATGTTGGCCCTTATCGTCACCTCCTTGGTTCCAACTGCTTCCACCACCATTATTTTTCCATCCTCCACCGCTATTGTTTGCCCCATTCTTCCAGCCAAAGGTACTATCTTCAGCAGAACTGTTGTCACTCCAACCACCATTTTGATCTCTCCTTCCTCTGCCTCTACCACCAAAGCCACCTCTGTCCCCTCTACCTCTAGAGCCTCCTCGGTCTGAACCACCTCTACCTCCAAATCCACCCCTGTCAGATTTGCCTCTACCTCCATAACCTCCTCTGTCCGAACCATTTCTACCTCCGAAGCCTCCTCTATCGCCTCTACCTCTAAAGCCCCCTGTGTCTGGATCAACCTTGCCACCAACGCCACCTCTCCAGCCCCCAACACCTGCCCTATTACCATAAGTCTCTGTTTGGCCTTCACCATCTCAGGCTACGGATGAATCCTGGTTACCATCACCATATCCAGAGCTCCAACTGCTTTTCTTGCCCCAACCAGATTCTTGGTTTGCATCACTAGATCCAGAGTTCCAATTACTTTTCTTGGCCCAACTAGAACCTTGGTTTGCATCTTTCGACCCAGAGTTCCAGTTGCTTTTGGTGGCCCAACCAGAATCTTGATTTCCATCAGCATTACTGGATTCAGAGTTCCAAATGCTCTTCTTGCCCCAAGCAGACTCGGAATTTCTTCCTGCATCACTTGATGCAGAGTTCCAACCGCTTTTATTACCCCAGCTAGATTCCTGGTTTCCATCTCTCTTGCTGTCCTTTTCAAATCCAAAAAAAATACTAAGGCGTTCCATTTAACTCAAAACCCGGACAATATAACAAAACTACTCATTTTGTGCACACAAATCTCAAAATAAACCTCGACAATGCAAAACAAATACTAGCTGCTTCCATCTTTCCATTGAATTTTCTGTAAAATTGATTCGTAAATCCTATCTCTTTAAATTTTCCAGTGGATCTGCGGCAAAATCAAGCAAATCCGTTTAAGTTCCAACAAATAAATACTCCGGTATCCTCAATGAACATTTTTACAGCACAACAAGCTCAAAAACAAATACACGGACCAATTTGCACAGACAAATAACTTTTTAAAAACACAAGCACTTTCCATTTTCTGTGAGCAGGTAAAAAGCATCCATAGATTTCATATTTTACATGAGCACTCTATTTTAACCTTAAAGCAACATCATTTTCATATAAGATCAAGAAGCCCCAAAGCAAAAACCTTGACTAAAAAAAAACCACTTCACAGGGATAGCAAATAACTCAAAATTTCTTTAGAAATTCCTAGACTAAAAAAACCTTACAGAAGACCCTAAACCAAACCCTAATGAACCATCGTGCAGCACAAAAACAAGACAAGTAACAAAGAATAAAGGTGAAACACCCCGTTATACCATCTCAGAATCGTAACAACAACACACGTTTCCACTCAAAACCCTAAACCTTACCTGAAAAATCAAAACTCAAACAAAGATTACCAAAAATTTCAACATGCACCGTCAAAAAATACACATTAAAAATCTGTTTAAAAATATGATTACTTATTATATTAAAATATATTAATATAATATATTTTTTTATTTTTAAAAATTATTTTTAATATTAATATATTAAAATAATTCAAAATATATAAAAAATTATTATTTTAATAAAAAACATTTAAAATTTTTAGAAACGCGATTTAACCGTTTTCCAAACGGTCAAGTCACATGGCAGTCTCATTTTCAGTCATAACTCTAAAATGTCAAACTTTACAAATCAAAATTCAAAAACATTAAAAACACCACCGCTTTACCAGCACGACCCCAGGAGAGTCGAACATAAAAATAATCCGAAATGAGAATTTTTTTTAAAACCTTCAATGTCGAAGTTAAGGTCACTATCATCACTGTCGCGATCACTAAAATCAGCTGCATCTTCGAAGAACCGCGCGATTCTTCTTCTTATTTCCACCACCAGTCTTATCGTCATCACCACCACTGCCACGTTTCCGTTCTCCTCCGCCGGAGGCGACAGCCTTACCCGTCCCATTCGACGACATTTTACCGTGACAATGTCAAGGAGTCAGGGTTTTGTCTTTATTTTTTCGTTTTAAGAAAAACAAATGCAGAGAAAAAGATTTGCATTTCTGAGCATGTTTGGGCTGCGTTTCTATCTCTATTTTGTTTAAATTTGAATTTTTTTTTTATTAAAATTAAATGCGGTTTGTATTTTTTATATCATTTTGATGTACTAGTGTCAAAAATAATTTTTAAAAAATAAAAAAACATCATTGACATATATTTTAACATGAAAAGTTATTTGAAAAACAACCGATACCATAATATCACAGACGCTCGAAAGAAAAACAGAGAGACTGTTTGGGTTCTGTGTACAACGTACAAGCGTGTTTGGTGTGAGTGAGAGTCACTGAGCTCTGGCAGTTATAATTGTTGGAAGGAATATTTATTGATTTACACAAGTGATCTTCCTTTCAGGGATGGTAATTGGTATTCTTTTTTTTAACGTTTTTGCACGGGCAAAATAGGAATAAAAATGAGTGACCATTTAGCTAGAAGCATAGATGTCTTAAAATTTGAAACAGGTCTCTTCATGGCCGATGGGATTCATCACAAGAGTTCGTTTTGTGTAGAAAGAGTGATTTTAAAAGTTTATGAACTTTTTTAAATTATTTTTTTATAATTTTAAATTATTTTGATATATTAAAATTAAAAATTAATTTTAAAAAAAATAAAAATTAATATGTAGTTTAAACAATCATAAAATCTATAATCGTAAAATTTGATACATGGTTGGTTCAAGTCATAAATTTAATGGATTGATTTTAAAAAAAATAGTGTTATTTTATAGAAAAGAAAATCAACATGGTTGTTAATGTTTTTTACTCGGATGAATTGAATTGCAAGTTAACTTAATTTTTCAATCAGTCAATTGAATTAATTATTTGTTTTATTTTTTTAAAAAAGTAGATCAATTCCAGCAACCAATCAACACATTAAATTTATCAGTATTTTTAAAACTATAATAACACAAATTTTGAGATCATTTCTAAGTCTTGGTGGTTAGATAGATGAACGAATTTATAAGTTTTTGTGGATATTTATTTTATAGAGGTATTTAAAAATATAGTTATGGTTGTTTTTTAAAAAATATTTACTAAAAAATATATTAAAATAATATTTTTTTATTTTTAAAAATTTAATTTTGATATCAATGCATTAAAATAAAAAAATATTATTAATTTTATAAAAAAATTTAAAAATATAAAGGACACTTGAGTTAACCTCGGTACTGCAATTTATGCCAATTGCCAGCTCTCCTTCTTGCACATCTGGAAAAAGTCGTTTGTTTCGGTACTCGATGGAACATAAGGAAAGTGGATTTCTCACCTTTAAGAGAACTTTTGGGCCTGTAAATGCAGCAAGCATAACTCATTCGTTTGCCCATTTTAATTTTTTTTATTTATTGCTATTAGTTGCTGTGCTCTTGATCAATCTGTACACAAAAAATTAAAAAATAAAAACGAGTCTCAAAAATCCATTGTGACTGACAAGATAATTTAACATTATTAATTATTATAATTTCTTCGAATAATTACGTTATTCAATTGGTAATAAATAAAATATGGATATTATCAAAATCAATCCAAAATCTAATTGACCCTAGTTCCAAATATGTTTTTATATTATATAGATATATTTATAAAAAATTTAGATTTGTTTTTAATACAATATAACATAAAGATATTGACACAAGACACACATATGTATAAATTATAAGACTATATAAACCGGACCCAATTGATCAAGAGACTCAGACCGATCCAAAAGAAAAAATTAATAGAAAAAATAAACTGGCGAAGTTGATTAAAAACCTGAGTTGACTTATTGACACGGTTAAATTTAGTTTGATTCTCCGAAGGATTAAACAGCCAAACAGATCATTAGCTCATGGTAAGGTAGAGAGATTTTATATAGCTTTGTAATAGCTTTTACAATTTTAAAAGATACTCTAATTACAGAGGATTTTTTTTTAAAAAAAAAAAAAACGATTTTGATGTCCGGTTAAAAAAGAATTATTTTAGTTTCTATAAAATTAAAATTTAAAACACAATTACACGTGAAATCCAATGTTATTTAGCTAGCCAATCTATTTTTATCAGTTGAGAAAAAACATTAAATACCACAAAAACGAATACCGAAAGAGCTAATGCATTACCACATCCATTGTTCAGACCAGGCTTCCACTGATCGAAATCAAATAGGGTCAGATGCAAACCCGACTCGTTGTGGCAAGATACAGAGTTCAGTGAAGAGCTCACACCCCAAACGGTAGTTTAACCATTATTATTATTATTGTTAATACACACATATTATAAACTTTATAAAACAAACAGTGATTAGCCAAACAAACAAGCATCACGGTAACTTGGTCCCTTCAGAAAAAAAGCAGCAGTAAAAGGATGATATAGTTTGCATATGCACTCATTCGGTTTCGATTAAGTTAAAAATGGAAGCCAACCAAAAAATCAGATCTGAATGCAACTATTAACCCGGACGTACCTTTAACAATTGCGTCATCCTACACAAGACTTGACAGATTGAAAATTAAAGACAGACCATCCATCCTACATCACAGATTGTTCAAACTGATTGCGTAAAATACAGCATGGATCTACAAGTTTGATAACACTGACCACAAGCAAACCATTAGTAGCGCTCAAAAGAAGACGGGTGTCCTCCTCTGCTGGGGCGGTCATAAGGTCCTGGCCTGTTTCTGTAGCTGCTCCTATCATTGCGTTGAGGCCCTCCACTTCCATACCTATCATTGCCCCCTCGTGGACCAACATCCCTATCATAGCCTTTGTCTTTGCCATAACCATTTTGTGCATAGCGATCTGACCCACCATACCTATCCCCAGAAAATCGATCTCCATTTGGTGGGTACCTGCATGGTTTACGAATTAAGAACCACACTGTTTATGAAAAGTAAAAGGCATAACTAGTTCATCATGCTACATAAGGTGCTGGATAAATGAATTCGTCCAGGGATGTCCCTAGAATACAAAAAGGGTAAAGCCTCACAATCGAATTCCAACACGCATATTTAGAAGCAAACGGCAAAATTAAATATTAGGGGTGGCAGAATGATAAAAGCAAGCAATTACTACAATACTAGGGATAAAGACACAAAGCATGCAATACCATTCTAGCATTTTCAAATTCTCAAAACTTAAGGTACCTGTCACTAGCATAACGATCACGGCCCCCATACTTGTTGTCTCTACTGTCAAAACGATCCTTATCACCATAGCGTCCCCCATCATAGCGGTCATCTATGTATCGATCACGATCTCCTCCAAAACGATCCCCACGGTCTCCAGCCCCTCCAAACCTAGAACGCGAAGAGATTAAACCTCCACCACCACCCCTGCCACCAGCTGAAGGGCAATCTCTAGCCCAATGCCCTGAACGCCCACACTTGAAGCACTCATCTTGTCCAGCAGGTCTGTCTCCTCCCCCATAGCCTCCCCTGCTTCCAGTTGAGTAGCCTCCCCTGTAGCCATGGTCTGAATCATCTCCTCCTATTTTAGGTTGGGCCTTGTTCACTGAGATGACACGGTCACCAAAGTCCCGTCCATGCATCTCCCTGATAGCATCATCCATGGCTCGACGATCCGCAAATGTAATAAATCCAAATCCACGTGGACGGCCTGTATCTCTTTCCAACATAACCTGCAGAAACACAAAATAGGAAAACGTGATACAGAAGGCAATTATATGAATGTAAGAAAATCAGGCAGTAGCTGAAGTGCAATAATCATACTATGCAAAGGATGACGCAGCAACACTTTTTATCTGATGCATATTGAACATGAAGGGCTAGAATGTATATATACTGCTATACAGTGAATTCACTTTATCATTTTAGCAGTGTCAGGAAAACCTGAAGCTGTGCACACTTAAAGCAGGAGATGATGAAAGATCAATCAATTCAGGTGAAACATGCTGGAGAACACCAGCTGATGCGATTGGATTATTACATGACGAGAATAAGAGGATGCTATATGCTGTCTCATGCTATTTAGGAGATACTATTTCTCTTAAAACAATTATCAGACTCGAGAGAGCTTTTAGATTGGACTGTACCAACACAATACATTACTCCCTTTATTTCGCTATGTTGGTCCATTTTCCTTTCAGCACAATGATCAAGGAACAGCATTGAATACACTTCATATGTACTCATTTTTATTCTTAAATCTTGACATTCGGCTATCAACTATGGACAAATTTTGGGACAACAAAAGGAAGTGGATTTGGGCCAACAAAACAGGTCAGGGAGTAACAATAATGGGTGACAAATATCATTCCATCTTAAAACTACAGAACACAAAAATAACATCAGCTCAACACCAGCAAACAAACCTGCAATACTGATGCAAAAGCACATAAGTGAAGTACATGACTGAGTGATTGGTTTTAGAATGTGCTATCAAATGTGTTATCATCTTCTCTCAACAAAAAGGGAAAGGTGGGATCAAAAAACAAACAGCACAAGATTGATTTGCATGAAAAAATAATCAGGAAGAAGATGATTGATAGTCAGGTAGATAACTTACTTTCACTTTGTTATATGGAATAGTAAGGGATCCCAAATGTTTGATTTTGCAAAGAGTTCTTAAGGAAAACAGAAGAATCTTCAAAACAGTAACTGATATCTAGCAAGTAGACCTCTGACCACTATGTTCCACAGAATCCAAGATAGGGGTTCCATAATAACCATCGCATACCTTCCATAAACTTGAATGGATCAATCTTCATCAAACATCCCACTAAAGATGGTTATCCCTGCAAGTATTCTACTGAATATGATTGTGTTCCAGCCTAGGTCATCAAATCTCACTAAAACAAAATCCCAAAATATAATTTAAACATCATATCAATCTAATGGCTCTCATAAAACCAAATTATCCACCATGAAACATCTCAAACTAATCAATCCTTCACCAATACAGAATGGACATCACCATTTCCATCATTCTGGATCCTTCTTCAGTAGCTCATCATTCCGTTGGCAAGCTTACAAAAGAATCGACTCTACCATGCAATCAAGAAACAACATTTTTTTGTTAGTGCATCTGCCACGCATTGAATGGACAAACAGCAGGACTTCTTAAACCTGATTCAAATAGTCAATTATGCAGTCGTGGATTTGTCCAAGTCCTCTCAGGTGAAACCTTATTAACCAGAGAACTAGGACTACTGTCAGGTGCTTTAATGTTGAAAACTTTCAGTGCTTGTGCTAGCAGGTGGCCTGTGTCCATTCCTTCCATTGGAGTTACAAAGCAGATAAAGAGCGGTGAAAACAAGGTGAGAGAGAGAGACAGAGAGAGAGGAAACAACTCCAGCAGCTAAAAACTACATATATTCAACGTGCAGGTCTGAAAAGATCCACATATAAGCATTTCCAGTTTCCAAGAATAGACAGCTCTGCTACTAACTGTTAAAGGCAGATTTTAGATTAACAAAACAGTCACTGGCAAGCTACAAGGCACCCAATTCTGTATTGCCAAGAAGGCACTGAATCTGTCTTCTTCCATGCAGAATGCAGTTCCGATACATCAAAACAATAAATAAGGCTTCCAACAGACACAAGTAAATGCAAGGGATTTGCAAACAAGCAAAGCCCACGAACAGGGTGATCTACATATGCTGGAATGCAGGATGCAGTGTGCGATTTAATCAATGTTAACAAGCCATATCCATGGTCTGAAAAATTACCCTGAACACTGAATGGATAGGTCCACCAACAGCAATCTTGTTATCGGTAATAAGCAAGAAGCTGAATGCAGTTCAAAGATGAGGAGTAAGTGCAAGGATGAAAAGCTGTACCCTCAACTCGAACAGCACTAGCATGGTAAAAGGATCCATTTCCATGCAGAAAGAGACAGCTTTAACTGCTTCACATGAGTTGCAGCATCAAGAATGATGATGCATCAGAACTAGGTTTCTATACTTGGGACAACCATGAATGTATCTCACCCAAATTACATATCAAAGTCAAAATTCACGCATGCGCACCATAACAAAAGAGGTCAAAACATAAGGGATGCAGCATTTCTGATTATCAGCGGAGGAAAAGTCAAGTCAAGAACGGCGAAGAGACAAGATGACATAGAAGTCCTAACAGAAATTTCCCGAATGCTATACCATAGAGTAATAATCAAACAGCACTGGGTAACCATCGAGAATCTCAGAGAATGAAAGCATGACATAAAAGCCCATTAACAAACATCCAATAAAGAACCGCATAGACAAGTGTCCAGCTTGAAAAATCTTCTCCCACAACCTTTTTGATGTTCTGGTCCAACTAGCATGGGAAACACCAACTGAAAGAGAATGCACGTGATCCTTGATAAAATAAAGCTCTTCGTGTAAATGAAATTTCAGCTAGACTCCCCAGTACATCATCCATGAATCCAGATCTACTGTAACTGTCAAAGCCAATCAATCACTTAACCAGAAAAACCACAATCATGTTCATTCCCACCTTTTCCAACAACATATCTTCTTCAAAAAACAACTCTTTACCCCGATAGCCATTTTTAAAAAAAAAACCAGGTGTATTTACTTCAAAATTCCACATATCCAGAAACCACTGCTACATCCTTGCTTGCAAAACTAAAATGAGGATCCGACCAAACTAATCTAATCCATCAAACAAATGTCGCTGTGCTTCAGCAACCACTCTGGTGGAAAAATATCTCTAAACACACAGCATCTCAAAAGATCATAAATCAGCAAACCAAGAACAACAAAGGAAAAGAATTTAAAAGATGGAACTATAAAGATAATTCAGAGAAATTATAATTATTATCCTCAAAATCAACGAGAACAGAAACGGAAACTTGAATAAATAATTAAAAAAACACAGAGACAAACACACTTTATTTTTTAAAAAAAAATTATTTAATTAAAATGACCTATAAAATTTCAAATTTTCACAACTTATTGCCCCTCGTTTTCTCACCACCCAAACAGAATTTCTTAAGAGAAGAAAAACAGTACCGTACCTGACTCTCAACGATTTTTCCAAAGCGATCAAACGCATTCTCGAGCTGCCGTTCAGTGATGTCCCATGACAAACCTCCGACAAATATCCGGTTCTCTTCCTTTCCGGCCATTTCTCTCTCTATATCATATAAAAACTGCGCAAAACGATCCCCTTTTCGGCAAGAAATTGAACAGGCGAAAGAGAGAAACAAGAAAATAAGAAACAAGAGAAGGAAAGAGAAGAAATTTGTTACCTTTTTTTGTGCCTCACCGAGCTCGTGTGGAAACCCTAAAAAAAATCTATGATTTTTTTTTTTTTTTTTTCTGAGAGAGACTTTATTGGTATCTTCCTAAAGATGGACCCTGGACCGTGGGCTTATATTAAATTTACGGCGGGCCTGTACTCTTGGCCCACATAATAATAAAAGTATATTAGATGTAAAAAAAAAAAAACAGATTTTATTGAAATTCATACAATCTTTATAAAATTTATAAACACGATAATTTCTCCTTTTTCATGTTTTGTAAATGGAATTCGAATTTAAAATAATAAATTATTTTAGATCTAATTTAAATTATTCAGCACTAAACAGAAGTAAATTCGATAAGTTTATTTTTTCCATTGATTCTCGAATTTAAAATTTAAACTTAACATCTCATCTCATCATGTAATTGATTTATCTAGACCGTATAACGGTCTAAGATTAATGCTGTACGACTGTCTTTATTATTAGTGTTTAGGAAATGTATTTTCATCAAAATTGATATAAGTTAATCTAAATATATTTCTCTTTTTCTCCTGTTGTAAAAAAAATGATGTCATGACTGACGGTTTTTTCTTACAGGAATTTGACAGAGAGAGATGATGGTGAATGGAACAGCATTGATGTCTGTTCGAACCCTCATGTGTTCCTACATTAGATTATTTCTCTTGAACTACTCGTTTTTTTGTTAGTACGAGAATTAATAATTTTTATAGGCTTCTTTTACTCAAATGTTTTTGTTCATATTTTCAGTGTATTTGAAATTGTAGATTATTTAAAATACTTTTTGTTTAAAGATATATTAAAATAATTTTTTTTATTTTTTAAAAATCATTTTTAATATTAGTACATCAAAACAATTTAAAAATATATAAATAAATAATTTATTTTAAACAAAAAAAAATAAAATTTAAAGGAATATAATTTACATCCCAATTCCAAACACACCGTTAATATGAAACAGGTAGTTTAACTTTTTGTTCATATTTTTCCTCGAAGAAAATTTCTATAACTTGAGATAAGATGCATCTGATTCGGGTATGTGAAATAGATTTTGTAATTACAACATGGTACATGGACTGAATTGCAATGAGAGATTATGATTTTCCATTTGATGAAACAGTGACAATAATAGAATTACACATTAACAACGTTAAATAATTGCATCTCAAGAGATACATAATTTACACGACTGTACAGGAAATGAACATGTATCAACCAGTGGTTGCAATGAAATTTGTAAGAATTAGGAAGGTGGTGTAGATTATTCAGGAAGAAGGGGCAGCCTGGTCACACTAGTGCCACCGCTTCCAGTTAATGATTCCAAGCTTGCCTGTGAAGTTGAACTAGATTTTGGAGGTCTAGATGTTGTTTTCTTGTTTGTCCTCATGGGAAGAATCTGCAACCTAGGGTTAACTTCAGTGCCTGAATTTTCTGCTGTCAACTGATAGCTTTCCACGAGCTCTAGCTGCCGAGCAATTATTTCAGAGCGTCTAGGAAGAAGCTCCACTGGCTCTCCGCCAGGGATGACAATATACTCAATTGCCAGGCGAACCTCCTGTAAGAGAGAAGGAGAGGAGTTCATACAAGAATGCAACACCCGAATGCTTGGATTTTATGAAACAAAATGAGAAGACAGAAAGCAAAATGTTCAAAGGAATTGCACCTCCAAGGCATCAATCTCTTCCAAGGTAGGTTTCCTTTTTGGTGCATCATCTTCAATTTCTATGCCAAAAGAACTTTTGAGTGGCTGTTGTAATGAAGAGCCAAGCGATTCCATTCCAAGAATCATACGAAGTGCCTTCACCATTTGTGCCATGGTATTTGACTGCAAAACCATGATAACGTTAAATAGACACCATCCGTTAATATAGGAAGATTACAATATTCTTGCAATATTTTTTCAATGGGTAAAATTTTAATCGCAAGTCGTAACCTTCTATGGAACATTTCTGATCCTAAAGCAAAGCTGGCGTGCAAGTAAATATATCATCGTTAATGGGGGCTCGTTCCAAGTTCCAACATAAATAGTGAAAGTTGTTAAGATATCATGTTGTGACAAGTATAACTACTTCAAAATTGAATGAGAACAAACGATGAGCAATACCTTGATAACAAATACAGGTAAATGGTGGTATTTAGCAACACCACGGATCCATGGGTTCTGCTTCATTTCTGAACTGGATGCTAGTATTGCATCTGCTGCTCCAATGTCATCAGTCACATCTATCTCATTCTCTATCCCCATTACTTTTGCCACTTGTAGTAGATCAGAATCAACAATCTAAGGCACAACGAAATACAACAGAATGATTGTCAATGCCATCTTTCAATTTTGATATTACCAGGAAGTTTGTCACTCTTGGAAATATTCTTTTGAAATCTGATAAAAGATTAAAACTACCTGCTCTGAATTTTTTTGACTCCCTAAAAGCAACTTCGAAAAAATCACAAAGCAAAAGAAACTTCAGGAAGGAAACTTTGACTAGTTTACCTTGCAAGTGTATACGCATACTGGTGAATTCCTCTTGCGCTCAGTTCCACTGGATTTCCATGTTTTGGATCGTTTTGGATGATAATCTTCATCTTCCTCGTCAGACTCTACTTCATCACATCTTTCTTTATCACTAGTTATCACCTCAGTTTCTTCTACGTAGTTCTCTTGAAGTATTGAAATGGACTTGAGAGAATCATCACTTTCTTCTATATGGTTCTCTTGAAGTATTGGAATTAACTTAAGAGAATCATCAACCTCAGTATCTACGTGTCGGATTTCAAACAGAGGAGATTTTCCTATTACAGAAAAGAAGTTATGCGGGTACAACATATTGTAATAAGAGCTTCCCAATTTAAAATATGACATACCAGCCAATATAGCATCTACTGTTGCATCTAATCTGTGATGAACACGACACTCTGTTCTAGTTATCATCTCAACAGCACATGTAAATGTTGGAGGTCCTTTCCTCTCAAGAATTGTCTTCTGCACTTTCCTTTTCCTTGCTTCCTCATCCCCGAGAGTTACACTCTGCACACAAATGAATGAACATCGGATTAATCAGAAACTTTTATGCACAGGGATCCCCTATTTATGTGACACCATACAAAGTGGAACCAAGTAAAAATTATGTTGATGGCACAGTCAACAGACAGCATAATCTTGGTAGAAGTATAAGCACATCAACATGAGATTGTATAATTAAATAAAAAAGGTTTAATCATACCTCTATGCCTCCAACAAGAATCTGCAAAGAAGGATTCTTTATTATGTTGTCTATGGTCATTCCATGGGCTGTTCCAACCAGCTGAACTCCACGTTGAGCAATAGTGCTGGCAGCTAAGGCTTCAAGCTCTGTTCCAATCTCATCAATTATGATGGTCTCGGGCATATGATTTTCAACTGCTTCAATCATAATCTGCATGGAAGTTCATGAAGTGATGGTATAAAATAAGTAAAGCTTATAGTGATTTGTGCAATATCACAGCAATGAGGCTTTTTGATGCTCACATTATGCTGCATATTAACATTTGGAACTTGCATCCTCCTTGCACGACCTATTCCTGCATGAGGAACATCCCCATCACCCCCAATTTCATTTGATGTATCTACAATTACAACACGTTTCCGCTGGTCATCT
Source organism: Populus alba (assembly GCF_005239225.2). Lineage (NCBI taxonomy): Eukaryota > Viridiplantae > Streptophyta > Magnoliopsida > Malpighiales > Salicaceae > Populus > Populus alba. Next base: position 20,528,382 of record NC_133293.1, on the reverse strand, counting down.
GCCAACATTCTGGCTATTTCTCTGTGCACACCAGAAAAAATAACAAAAGAAAGCAGGCATTAACACAGGGTTATATGAAAATATTTGAATTCTCAGCACCTCAAAATATTTGAATTCTCAATCTCTCAAATTTATCCTAAGAGTTTCTATAAACTTGAATGACTAGACCATCTCCATTTATTCTCTTTTTTCCAGTTTTCCCACTACAGATTTTTTAGCATAACATATGGGGATCCAAGTTCATGATAGATGGAACATTTAAAGTTAAAGGAAACAAAAATAAAAATGACAAGTGAAACTGGATAAATTATCATAACTAGTATAAAGAATTCTCAATATTACATAGTTTTTAAAGGAAGCATTATACAAGAACTATACACATGCATGTGTTCAATAGTACCAATCTAACATCCATTAAATAATATTCCAAAATGAAATTCATCTCAGCATCTCAATTCTACGAACATGAAAACACCAATACCTGATTAAGGTTGTTTTACCCACTCCTGGACGACCTATGACCAAGATAGAACTTCCCCCCTCAACCAAGTCACGGATAATTTCAGCACTTCCAGATATAGCACGACCAACCCGACAAGTAAGGCCAATAATTTGCATCTTACGGTTTCGAATGGCACTTATACGATGCAAAGAACTATCAATACCCGAACGGTTGTCATCAGAAAAATCACCAACCTAATCACAAACAACTAGCTTCAGACAAGAGTTTTACTACAATCTCCTCTCAACAAAATCTTAACAATAACACCATATTTCATGTAGATGAATCAATAACCAGAATATCCAATCACACAAATGTCACTATTGAGATTCCTCGACAGAAAGGCATTGTTGGATCACTTTCATTCTACACAAGCTTAAGTAAAACATACAGTTTTGGATTTGCACTACAAAAAGTGCATACACATGCACACAGTGTCACTAATTAGCTATAATACAAACATAGAAGCTTCATATATTAAAAGGCTAAAAGGGTGTCAAACCTCACAACCAGGTAATATATAATTATTTATTCACACAAATAATGCAATCATAGGATAGAAATAAAAAAAATAAGTCTGGCAAATTAAGCAATGTCACGATAAAAAAAGTAAACAAATCATTTGCTTAGATAATCTTCCATATAAAACAAACAAACTAATAAAGACACCAATAAATAAACTTACGTATAACTTTAATCAAATCAAAACCTTGAAAAACAAACTATTAAATTCCTTCTTAAATGTCACCTTTGATATAGCATGCTTTAAATCCTCATGCCTCACTGGCTGCTCACAAATGACAAAATCCCCAGATGGAAATCTGGCAATAGGCTTCCTTCCCAAATCCATTACCACTTCAATCAACTCACCAATCTCTCTGTGCCCAGATAACCCACTCTTCATTCTCAACGGCAACAATTCAAGAAACAAATCCAACTCGCTATTACTATTCACTGAACTCGAAGTAGAAGCGGAATTCTCCAAATCGATCACCGGCCCATTTCCTGTCCTGTACCGATCCCCCGGTCTCCGTATCTCCGAAGCCCGTACAACCGACGGTGTGGGTGACTTTGAGGAGGCAATTCGACGCTGCACACCACGTGTTTGACGAAATGATGAAGTGATTGTTGAGAGGTAAGTAAGTGTTGTTGATAGTGGGATTTGCCGAGCTGAATAACATGAGCTTTGTAGATCAATGAGTAAAAAACGCGAATTCATTGATGTCATTTTCTTTCAAGGTTTCTGTTATTGTTATGAGTCGTCTCTTGTTTTTCTGTTCGGTGTTTTCTGATTTTCGCTTTTTTTGAAGCGGAGCAGAATGGAGAGGGGGGGATTTGTAATGGAGGAAGATTCGAAGGGATCTCCTCTTGGATTGGAGAAGAGAGTGGAGTCCACAAACAAAAGTAGAAAGACACTACAGGACAAACAACTAACGACCGCTCGTGTAAGAGAAATGAGGGGACACGTGGTGGCTGCGGACCACATGTTCTAGCAGAGAGGAAGTTGGTTTCGTGTTGTGTTTGGAGACTGGGCTCCGTTGAATGGAACTCTCAAGGTGAGGCCCTTCTTCAAGCCATCTTATTTTTTATAATCGGTTAACTTGTTATACTTATAAATATTTTAAATTAACTAGTATTTTATTAAATTATTTAATTGTAATTTTAAGATATATAATGATTAATAATTATCATGTCTCAGTAAAAATATTCTTATTTATATAAAGTAATTTTTTATTTCTTAAACTCGTGTGATACATACACGTTTTTCTTGTGAAAGTGCAAAAAAATCTATAAAAAATTATTAGAATAATAATATATATATATGATAAAATAAATTGTATAAAAATATTGAAATATAATTACATAAAAATACTAGAATACTTGTTGTGTGATTAAGGAATACCAAGAAAAACTATTATTTCCATGAAACAATAAACTCTATGGAAAAGTAGATGTGTTTTTTGTTTGCAAGCAAGGTCATCATAGTTTCAAAATTCAAATCCATTTTTTTGAAATAGTTTTTTTGTTTCAAATTAGTGTGTTTGTAATTTTAGTACATGGTATTTTTTTTAAAAGTATTTTTTGTTTAAAAATATATTAAAATAATATTTTTATTTTTTTATTTTTAACATCAAAATATTAAAACATAAAAAAAAATTAAATTGATTTATTTTCAAATAAAACACATAAAAAAAATAAAAATTAACGAACGTATAAACACTCACTAGAATATATATTAACCAGTATCAAACATGCATTTGATTTGAATATATAAAGCCTTGCATGAAGTATTTTAATCGCTGTGTTTAAAAATAAAAAGGATTTAAATGCGAATGTTGAAAGACTTTTCTTTCCTTTTTGTTCAAACAGCAATCTTCAAAGCGGGCAAGGGAAAACACGGGGAAAGGACAAGAGGAATTTTCCGTCTGCTTGAAGCATAATTCCTTTTCAGCCAATGAGATATTTTCTAATGCAAAAGGATTCTTAAGTACGGTGGCTGGCTGGTCAGAAAATTCTTGAGTTCGTGTAGAAGTCTCTCTGCCATACTAATAGCATAAAAGCGACATAAAATAAATTTTTTTAGTTGTTTATAATTGTTTCCCATAGCCCTTTCAGTGACTTCATGTAATTGCAATATTGTAATTGTTTAGGAATGTGCAGTATAAAATCGTATACGTCTCTTTAAAAAAAAAAACTTTTTGTTTAAAAATTTTTTTATTTTTTTTTTTATTATTTTGAATATCTAATATCAGAAATAATTTTTAAAAATAAAAAAAATAATATATTTTAAATAAAAAAACTATTAAATTATCATTTAGTATCTAAAAAACACTTTAAATTATATACCAACAAAAATCTATTATATATTATCTTGTTATGATTTCAAGGCAGAAAAAATATAGAAAAAGAATAAAACTGGAGAGGACATGTCCTTTTGTACTTGTGTTTATAAAATAAATTTATTTTATATCCATGTTTCAGATTTTTAACTAATTATGTTTTATTTTTTACATGTTTTTTTTTAAATACTAATCAAACATTAACTTATAAAAGTTAGTTAAAAGAATATATTATATTTCATTTAATTTGAGTATGTTTTTGAAGTCATAAGTCGAATTCCCATTGTCATCACATGATGGCTCTCGTATTTCATTTAAGATTAACAATAACGAAGCTTATGACCATGGAACTGTTTTCTTGAAGCTTATGACCATGGACCGGTTTTCAAACGAAGGCAAGGAATGGACACTGACAGCGAAGAAGATGGCCACAGCCCACGGGAAATGCTAAAAAAATTAAAACAAAACAAAAATGGACGCCCATGCCCACCCTCTCCAGTAACTGGGCCTCAAGCCCCCAGCCGACAGATATGGGCCGCCTCGAGAGTTTCGGGCCTTCCCAGCCTGACCATCAATAGCTCAAGAGTTAATTGTAAATTAGACCTGTAGTTCGTCAAAATGATTTAATTATTCCCTGGGATGAGAGAAATGAAGCAATAATCCTTTCGATTTAGCCTCCATCTTTTACTGTTTTCCAAAGGATGCACTCCTTTTCTAGTAAAAAATCAGAATTATGAATAAATTTCAAGTTGCAAAGACAATTGAATGAACTGAAACTTGCAAGGACTTCAATGTGACTACATGTATGATCTTAATTAAGTAACTATAGTAAATTTAAAGGTCAAAGGTCAAAAGTCCTTGCAAGTTTTAATTAGATCCTTTAGCTAGATTAGATTAATATTTAAAAATATTGAGATTTTTATTTTCTTGTCTATCCATTAACAAAAAAATATAAATATCTTTTCTTAAATTTATTTTCTTACTTTGTCGAGTCACTAAATTCATAAAAATGATTTTATTTATCTATGTGTAAAAAATATAACCTTACAAAAAAAGAAGTTAAAACAATCCACTACAAAAAACATTGAAGCTAGCTATATATATATATATATATAACTTGTATTTAGAGAGTAAACTATTATTAAATTGTCATATATATTAACAATTATTTTTAATAACATTTAAATTAATCAAAAAATCAAATCAACCTCTGCCAACTAAAAAAAAACAATATAAAAAGATGAAAAGGCCCTAATATTAACATTTTTTGTTTTTAAAAGTGACATAGTTTCTACACCATGACTTTAAAATGTAAAAAAAAATGCATTGCCTCCATGCAATCATTTAAATTTTTTATTTTTAAGGCAATACATTTATTGCACTCCATATTTAAACAGTAAAAAAATCAAATTGTCCCTAATTAATTTTATAATTATTAATAAATAATTAAAAAAAACCCATGAAGATGTTTTTTTTTTAAGTGTAAAATGGTAGTTACACTTTTATGGTTCGGGCTGTTTGGAAACGCAGTCCAACCTGTGTTTTCAAAATTTTGAAATTTTTTTGCTTAAAATTAATATTTTTTAGTGTTTTTGGATTGTTTTGATGCGCTAATATAAAAAATATATTTTTTTTATATATATAAAAAATATTATCTTGATACATTTCTAAATGAAAAATACTTTAAATCGCAACCGTTACCACAATCTTGAACAGTCCCGAACCCTCCCGTGCAATGTCTCTGGAATCAAGGTCCAAAGCACTCATAGTCTACAAAGAAGAAGAGGGGGGAATTCTGGTCATTAAGGGTGTATTTGACATTGTATTTCAGAAGTGTTTTTGAAAAAAATTAAAAAATTTTATTTTTTTATTTGCTTCAAATTAATATTTTTTGATATTTTTATATCAATTTTAATATGCTAATATCAAAAATAATTTTTAAAAAAAAAAAAAATATATTATTTTAATATATTTTAAAATAAAAAATAATTTAAAAAATAACTATTATTACACTCTTAATCACTTAGAGTTCCCCTGGGTGCGCTAGCCACGTGAATCAACTCCATGGGCTGGAAATTATATACTCGAGATGCTCAGAAAAAGAAAACAATAAGTAAGCTGCTTCTGAAAATTTTAGGGATGTTTAATATTTGAATTTAAACATCAATTTTAATTGGCACAATTATCACGGTAAAGAGAAATCGGAGAAATTGAAAGGACCGAATCACCGTTGTTAATATTACTACTATAATGATATTTTTCAATTAGTTTGTGTTTTTGACAAACAATTTTGTTTTTTCATTTTTTTTTATATAAGTATGGCATATTTAGAAAAATTAATAATTTTTTCTCAATGTTAATTTAAAGTTTTAATCTAAAAAATCAAATAATAGAACAAACATTTTTAATTCCCACCACTTAGTAGTGAATTCCCACCACTTAGTAGTGTTAAACTAACCTCTTATATGTAATTCCCGCCACTTAGTGGTGCGTAATAGCAAGAAAGTATGCATTGTATATTGCTTACCACGTCTCCCCATTTCTAGTGGATTCCTTCCGTGTCTCTGTCATTGTTTAATTTTTGAGATGATACGATGTTTTTTTATAGAAAAATTGAATTTTTTAAAATTATTATGTTTTGTATTTTTATTTTGTTTTGCTCTGTTAATGTTAAAAATAAATTTTTTAAAATAAAAAAATATCATTTTAATATATTTTTTAAAAAATAAATTTAAAAATAACCCCTGATAACCAAGTGGTCACAAGTTTGAAATCTCACTATCCTTATTTATTTAATAAAAATCAAGCACTAGGTAGTTTGGGCATGTATATGTTTTAAGCCCAAATAACTTTCACTTGAGGAAATGTGTTAGAGAATAATATAAATCATGTATTGGGATCTTACCTAACAGTTTAAACTGTTAGGTTGAGATGATTCTTTGACGTGGTATCAGAGTCTTGATGACCAAGCGGTCACGAGTTCGAATCCCACCATCCCTATTTATTTGATAAAAATCAAGCACAATATTAGAAAATAATATAAATCATATCTCAGGATCTTATCTAACAGTTTAAGTTGTTGGGTTAAGATGATTATGACATGATATCAGAGCCTTACCACCTCTATTTATTTATTTGATAAAAATTAAGCACAACATAATATAGGTATGTGCAAGTTTCAAACCCAAAATGTTTTCACTTAAGGGGATGTGTTAGAGAATAATATAAATCATATATTGGGACCTCACCTAATAGTTTAAACTTTAGGTTGAATTGGTTCTTTGATATGGTATCAAAGTCTTGATGACCAAGTAGTCGCGAGTTTGAATCTCACCATCCTCATTTATTTGATAAAAATTAAACACAAGGTAACCCTAAAAGGTGTAGCTGAACTGATCAGACACTGAGTTTACTCCTCAGAGGTCACCAGTTCGAGTGCCACAAATCTCAGAGCCACTAGAGACTTACATGGTCGTTAACTTCAGTGTCTTGGGGGATTAATCGAGTGCACGTAAGCTGGCCTGGACACCTACACGGCTACACCTTGTGCTTGATATTTTATCAAAGTAAATGGGGATGATGAAATTCAAACTTGTGATCACTTAGTCATCAAGGCTTTGACACCATGTCAAAGAACCGTCTTAACCCAAAAGCTTAAGTTTTTGACTTGAATTAGTTCTTTGACAGTATCAATAATTTTTTTAATAGTATTTATATTAATTAAAGGACGAAATCAACCCCTCCAGACTTATTTACTAAAAAAAAATAAAATAAAAAGATGAAAAAACTTGGATTAACAATTTTTTTTTAAAAAAAGTGATATATTTTCTACAAGTGCCTTTAAAATGTAAAAGAAAAACTGTATTGCCTCCATGCAACCATTTAAATTTTTTTTGCTTTTCAAAGCAATACACTTATTACACTCCGCATTTGAACAGTTAAAAAATCAAATTGCCATGATTAATTTTATAATAACTAGTGGATACTTATAAAAAAACCGTTCTACCCTCAACACTAAGAAGATTTTTTTTTAAGTGTAAAATGGTAATTACACTTTTATGGTGAACTCTCCGGTGTAATATCTTTGGAATCAAGGTCCAAAGCACTCATATAGTCTGGCGCCCTAAGTGAGTGGGGAAATTCTGGTCATTTAACAATTATGACTGAAGAACACCGATCGAGTTCGCCCTAAGTGCGCTAGCCACGTGAAGCAACTCCATGGGCTGGAAATTATATACTCGAGTTGATCTCGGAAAAAGAAAACAATAAGTAAGCTGCTTCTGAAAATTTTAGCCATGTTTAATTTTTTAATTTAAACGTCAATTTTAATTGGCACAATTATCACGGCAAAGAGAAATTGAAGGGACTGAATCACCGTTGTTACTATTACTACAATAATGGTATTTTTCAATTAGTTTGTGTTTTCACTAAAACAATTTTTTTCATTTTTTTTTATATAAGGATGGCATATTTAGAAAAATTAATAAATTTTTCTCAATATTAATTTAAAGTTTTAATCTAAAAGATCAAATAATAAAACAAACATTTTTAACCATTAAACTAACCTTTATATCTAATCCCCACCACTTAGTAGTGCGGATATCAAGAAAGCATGCATTGTATATTGCTTACCATGTGTCCCCATTTTCTAGTGGATTCCTTCCGTTGAAAAATTGTTTTTTTTTTTTAATAATTTTTTATTTGATATTTTTAGATTGTTTTGATATGAAAATAAATATTTTAAAATAAATAAATATTATTTTAATATATTTTAAAATAAAAAATATTTTAAAAAACAATCTCTATAATCGATTCAAATTATTGCATGCTAACATTCACCCTATTACCAAAACAATAATCACCCCATATTTTTTTTGTGGTGTTTGAGATTGTAATGTATAGTATTTTTTTTTTTAAAAAAAAATTCTAAATATATCAAAATAAATCTTTTTATATTTTTTTAATGTCTGCACATAAAAAACATTAATTTAATATTTAAAAAAATACTTTTAAAAAACATTTAAAAACATAAATAAGTTGTGTCAAGCTCTCTCTTAGTATGGTTCTTTTTTTTTAACATGTTTCATAAGCACCTTAGCATCTCTTTATTTTTTATTTTTGTCCTGATATTTTAATTGATATTTATTTTATTTTAAATAACTTATAAAAATTAAAATTTATTTCAATTTCATTCTCATTTGATTTTTTTTACTTCTCTTTGTTTTTAATTTAGTCCTTGAGTTTTTTGTTAATATTTCTTTCATTTGAAATAACTTATAAAAATTGATTTTTTTTTTCAATTTCATCCTCATTTGATTTTTAAAATTTATCTTATTTAGTCCTTTTAATTGTTATTTATGCTATTTGAGATAAATTTTTATAGCGTAATTTTTTTGGCAATTTCACCCTCTATTATTTTTTTTTCTATCAGATTTTATTCTTATTCTTTTGATTGTTTTTTTTTCTTTGCTAAATTTTCTAGTTTGTTTTTTTTTTACATTCAATTTCATCCTTCAACACTAAAAGATTTAGATTTGAGCTTCTTAATTTACTTTATTTTAGAATTTCATGAATTCCAATTTAAAAAATTAATCCACTTTAGGACATTCACTAGAGGTTACTTTTTTTTTTCAATTCTTTTAAGCTATATATTTTTTAGATTTATCCTTTGATTTTTATTTTATTAAAGATTAAGCTCATTTTTTTCATATGTTTTTCACATCTTTTGTTTTTCTTTTTATTTGGTTGGGTCTAGGGTCTTTTTATGTTTTTTCCTTAGATATATTTTTCTCAAAATATTTTTTTTTCTTTAATTAAATATAATTAATTGATTAAATATAGATGAATACTTAATTCATTGTGTTTTGTTTGGTTTGGTTTTATATATTATTACTCTAATGAACCTTGCGATTTTTTTTTGATGTCGTCTTGTATTTTTTTATAGTTAAATTTAAACTAATACAATTAGTTCTTTTGTTATGAGCAATGTTCATAGTCAAGTGGTGGTAGGACTCTAATGATTTTTTTTTTCCATGTATGATATTAATAGTTTATTTTTTTTATTTAGTGACCATTCCTTTTCTTTTAGCTAGTATAAATACACATCTGTTCCTTGGTTACGATCATAATAGATTGGCAGAGAGCCAACCCTAGTATTCATCTCCAGTGCCTCCCATCTTGCTACCTAGCTACCTCTTTACACAAACCTAAAACATTTTATTCCCTGAAAATCCCAGATTTTGTCTTGCCAGAAATGGGGACTCAAAGAAATAATCAATACATGACAATAATACTGTTGGTGGCAATTATTTTTGTATCATTTTCTAGACATGCTTTGGCAGCGAGGCCATTAGATCAAGGAGCTGAACAGTGGTTAGTGAAAAATCTTACACTTCAATCTCTTCAAAGGGGTCCAGTTCCACCTACAGGGGGTTCTCCATGCTCATATATTTCCGGCAGAGGGTGCTTAGGTCAACCCAGTGGCAGAGGTTGAAGATTTTTTTTTGGAGGTCTGCTCCTGTCAACAATTTCATCTACTAAATTTTCAAGTCAAAGTTAGAATAAGTAATCCAGCGAGTTCTGGGCTTTACGCTCGGGAGAATTTCCTTAATTTCACTGCTTTTGGTTTTGGAAATATATCTGTGTGCTTGAACATCTGTGAGCTGCAATAATATCTTACGTGATTATCAATCTAATATGTAGTTTTGAGCATTTTTATGAATTCTGGCGATTTCTGCAAATATCACTGATGAACTGAAGGAAATCCGATTGAAAATTAACATTTCCAATGCTTGATGCCTCGTCCATTGAGCATAGGAGATCAAGAATATTTCAACATTATTCGTTCACATATAAAATTGTTTGTTTTCAAGCTCCGTGCCTTTGATTTGGATTCTCTGCATTCAAACTTCTAATCTGCTCTTCAATTATCATTTATTTATTTATTTTGTAAGCAATAATTATTTGATTGGGATTCAAGAAAGCTGATAAATACTTTAAAATATCTAAAACATTTTATTCACTAGAATTGTCAGATTTTTTCTTGCCACAAATGGGATCTCAAAGAAACAATCAATACTTGACAATAATTCTTTTGGTTGCAATTATTTTTGTGTCGACTTCCAAGAACATATTGGCAGCACAACACAGTTGCAGTTGATCCGATCTCTAATTGATTCCCACATTTACACAGTTGCAGAGAAACGAATGTCTGTTACATCTGTAGGTCTCTTTCCTGTTATCATCTCCAACATCCCCGGAAGTTGACACCTCAGTTCCCGTACTATACTCTGCAGTTTGTCAGCGTGATCAATCACAGTTTTTTATGACATTTAAAATTAGTAGTAAACGGAAATAGAGTCGATCTTAAAAATATAAATTTAATCAGATGAAATTATTCAATATTGTAGTTTTACTACATTCATAGGTATTTCAGGACATGGATTTGTGCCTTTTGTTGGAAGCAACATTGATCAAGTGAATAAATATGTATGCAAGTTTTAAAAAATAATATAAATTATATTTTGAGTTTTATTATGAAAAAGTTTTTTTATATGGTATAAAAACTTTTAGAAACAAGGTATGTTATCATACTCAAATATATAGCTAGGAAATAGGGAAGGAATGGGTGGGCTTCAAAAATGAACGCAGACAAATTATACCATAAATGAAAAGCTAGTGTAAGTTTTGGCCCAGAAACTGTCAACTTTGCGTGAAAATAGAGGGCCCTTGAAGTCGTTTTCTTCAGTATGAACTAAACAAGACACCCTGCGTTTCCCTCATGGAAAGGGACCTCCTCAGAGTTGAGTTCAAAGTCCACGAGATTCCAAAATTCAATTAAGATTGTTGTTGGGATATTAAAAAAATATAAGTCTTAATTTCCAATTCTTCAATTCACTTATAGAATAGTTTTTTTAGAACTGGATTCTAGATCTTAATTTGTTTTTTTTTTTTAAAGATTCAACTTTGATCATACGAGAAAGACTTCTACATCTAAATTTAAAATAAATCAGAATATAATAAATATTTCATTATAAAAAGAATATTCACAAGCTTATAAACCATTGTTTTTATAATGAAAAAATGTCATCAGTGTTTTTTAAAGTGGATGACTGAGTTGATGATGCAGATGCTGATGAACAGGTGTATGAAGCGGGCCACGTCAATCTTCCTTTCGAAACATTGAAGAATATTTCTTATGATGCTGTCGATTTGCTTAAGCTACGGGAAGAACAGATTTGATTCCTATGAACTATGAAGCTGATTGCTGCTGGGATTCTGGAGAAGGAAATGGCAGAGGCTGGAGATTTGATTTTTTTATAATTACAGTCTTGTGTTTTCCCGGGCCATCTCTTGGTGTCTGGGTCCCTTCTTTTCTTCTGATGTATCTGTCTTTTGGTGGTCCTTTGGGCTGCTTGTTTTCCCGGGCCATCTCGTGATAAGATTAGCATTGTAAATAGAACCTGAAAGGAGCCGATCGCCGGTACTACTGCTGTCACTACCAGAAAGAAAATTGATAAATGAAAACAGAAATATCAACGCTATTGAGCACTTTCGCCATTTATCCTGTGATAGCGACGGTTGTGATGAACTGGTGATGACCGTAGTGTGACGGTGGCAATGATAACACTTCACGGCTTTTTATCGAAACAAAAACCAAGAACACGAAGTCGTAAAGAAGATCTTAGCTTTTTTGAACGGAAAAACAATGCACCTGCATTGTGTCCTTTTACATTTCGACAGAGAAGATGAGAGAATTTGTCGTTTCTCTTAAAGAAACTTCTTGATCTGAGTTTAGCATGCGGGTAGCGCCTAGCTGTACTAGAGAATCGGAAGGATAAGATATGCTGTCCAGAAATGGCGAGGGCCCTAGCTGAAGTTAGGATCTCAATCCATTCCAACTCGTCCATGTAATTTTAATCTCAAGAAGAATTCTAGCTAAATTAATTAGATTATAAATTTATTTTATATATATATATATAAAATATGTTTGATTTTTACGAAAATTAGTTAAAGTATATACAAGTTGACTACGAACGTCTATATTGATAAAAAAAAAAAAAAAACACTTAAAAAAGAGACCAAATTGAATCAATGTTAAAATAGTGGAGTAATAGAAAGCAGCACTTGAAAAGGTTAATCATATTTGAATTTAAGGACCAAAGATTACCTTCGTTAAGGAAACTTGGAAGAAGCGGGTCTTTAAGAGCAAATTTATTAAACCCGATTTGATCCATTTCTCAACTTAATCCCTGGTCATGGATGAGTGGGTGGATCCAGAGCAATTTAAAATAATTTCATTTCATTATTATTATTTTTTTTAAAAAAAAAGTTAAACCTTGTTTTAAAAAACTTGAATTAGATTTCACAAACAATTAGTTAACTCATGATCTTATTATCCAATATATATATATATATATATATAATTGTGTATTGATTACATGTATCCACGTTAAAATATTTATTTAAATTTAAATTTTTTAAAACTATAAAAATACATTAAAAAACTTATATATATATATATATATATATATATAATTTGTTATAAAAAATTAAAATATCTCATCCGCGGCTGTAATTTCTGGTGACCGGATCGCTGTAATATTACAGCGCACTGTGAGAATAACCTTGCTGGCATCATTATTCTGGGACACATTCTTGTCAACAACCGCCTAGCGTCATCAACAAGATTCCTAACATCAACCATTGGTCAGTGTCCTGAGAAATGGCAGTGTAATGTCATTTAGCATTTTCGTCAAAAATCTTGTGATAGTAATGGTTGTGGTGAGCTAGTGATGTCCGTACGGTAAAGGCGGCCATGATAGCATGGCTTTCATCAAACAAAGACCAAAAACAAGAAGTCATGAAAAAGATACTAGCTTTCTTAAAAGAAAAAATAATGCACCTGCATCATTTTTATTTTTTTTACATTTCAACAGAGATAAAAGAACTTGTCATTACTCCTGAGAAATTTCTTGATCTGTATTTAGCATGCGGTTAGCGGCTAGCTGTACTAGAGACTCGAAAGGATAAACTGTACGGAGACGGTGAGGGGCCCTAACTGAAGTTTTAACATCTCAATCTATTCCCAGCCCATCAATACTTTTCTAACACCCTCCTCGATCTTGTTCCGGGACACAGGTAAACCATCCCCTTCATCGAGTAGTATTCTGTAGACCTCCCATTCCCGATCGTGAATCATGTGTCTCCCTATCTCTACCTGAGAAAATAAAAGATTGCATAAACTGTGAGATAATCTTGGATAGAATCATGTGTGCACTCAAAGAAAGGAAGAAGAATGGTACCGAGAAGATGCGGGTGTTTAGGGTCTTCAGAGCCAGAGTAATGTCGTGGAAGACGAGAGGCCGGCCTCGGCCAGACAGCTCAACAGGGTTTGCAACGAGCAGCTCAGTATCAGGACCTCGACTAACCACAGCAAGTCTTACAGGACGCAGAAGCTCCATTCTCAGACGAGAACACAAGGCATTCTGTTTGTTGGGGTCAACTATCTTCTTGCCATCTGCTTGCATTAAGAACAAGTCCACCTCACAGTTTCCTTTTCGGTTCGCAAAGAAACGCCCATAAGAAATCTGAGATAAATTCATGTTTCACATATAAATATTATTGGTAACCAATGGGAGACTCACCAGGAAAGAGAAGCATTAGGGAACTTCCATTGCTCAATGAAACCCAGAACCTTTTTTAAGAGTTCTGCACCAGGTTCCATGAGCAAAACCATGATGATTTTTTAGTATAAATAAAGGCTATCATCATCAAGTACATATAAATAGTTCATGCTTCGAATTACTTACCTGGATATGATAATCCTTCAGTGTTCTCATTATATCGTAACTGAGACCCTTGTGATCCTTGCAGAGAAGTTGAATGAGAGTGTGCGCAGGGCTGAGGGTGTTGTCCACTGTAACAGAGACAGGATTGGGAACGAGAAAGCCACTCCGGTGTTTATTGGGAAGCTCCAAATTAAACATGTCTTCTGTGATTGCAGGAGGAAGAAATGATTGAGAACATGCAGTAACTTCTGCCCCAGCTAATTCGATCTCACAACTAATCAAGGCCTTCCCTAACACATTCTTCAGATAATGAATTGTTTCCTCCTGTCTCATTTTTGTGCGAAGAAGTTCCCTGATAACAAATGGTCAAATTCCATAGATTAGCAAGTGAAAAGAAAGAAAACCATCAGATTCTCTCTCTCCAAACACACAAATCCATTACTTATAAGTGCACATTCAGAGTGGATAGCATTTTTGCAGCTACCGAAGACAATTTCTGGACTCAGAAGTTATAGCAGTGTGGTTTTCATATTGCAAGTAGCCTTGTTTTTCCTTAGGGAAAGCATCCATAAGGACATATAATTACAATAATTACACTTTCAAAAGCAGATATGGAATAAAGAGAAACAGAAATGTATAACCATAGTTGAGTAAAGTTTCAGAGAATGACCAACCTATTATCTGTGATGAAAAAGAGGTCCAGCACTCTCCCATCTGGAGCAGTGGACACCTTCACTCTTTTTATAGTTAGCTCCAGCTCCCATAGAACCTCAGTTACATCTAAAAAGGGAAAAAAAATAAAAAACACACCTAGTTAGCAAAGATTAGTAAAAGGAGATTGTTCTACATCCTGTGATCCTATATTAAAACACAAATAATGGATAAGAATGCTCATTTATAGAAGATAGGGGTAAAAGGAACAAACATAATTACAGTACAGCGCAACGTCGACGTCATTTTCCTTTATAAGGCAAATTAAGAGAAAGATCAGTGCTTTCCTATATTTCCAATAGCAAAAAATTTCTGGCCGAAGGAATTCATTAAGTCATTCCCTTTCCATCCAATTCAAAGTCATCCTATCAGAACAGAGTAACTACGCTATGAATCTCAATGCTTCCCGGTGTCAATCAGGCATACATATAGAGAAACAATATACTTCACGTAGCAAGACTCCTTCTCCCAAGTTCTCAAAAGATTTCAACAGGCATACATTTTTAGAAATAATATACTCATAAAGCAAAGCTCCCATGTAGGCAGAGCCGATTTAAAAGTTGGCACAATTTCTCCAGAAAGAAATTTTGGGTTACCATGTAAAAGGCCCTCACGGTCATAAGAGCACCAGAACTTCAACAGAAATACATCCGGCGGCTTTGGCTGTTGGTTCTCAGGCTTGTAGTAGTCAAATTCTGAGGTTGAAAAATATGACGGGCACACCTCCAATAGCCTCTTCTTCAACAAATCCCACCTTGTGTTAGGCTTCCCCGCCACCCAAAACACTAAATAGCACCACTTCCCGTCCGTTTGTGCATCTTCACCATACAAAATCAATTCAAAAAAACTAATCAACTACGGATTAGGAGAGATTAAGGAAAAAGTGTACAAACAATAAAACTCCAGGAGCAATCTCATGTTTCATTAACTATCTCAAATAATGATATGAAATTGGAAAAACAGGAAGGAAAAAACAGTTAGATGCATGTATAATTTACCATGAACCTTATCTTTGATATCAGAGAAAACATCAGCAACCTAAATATGCACAATTTATGTTTCAGTATGACAGAAAATGTAAGATTAACTACCTACTTTTTCAACTGCAAATCCCAACTACCTCCTTCAAAGCAGAGATAAAGGGGCAGGGTGCCAACAAGAAATATATTATTTCCCTTTTATTTAGTTCTCCTTCAGATATTCGATCAAAACACCAAATTGATCATTCAGCTACAGAAAATTTACAAAAACATAAGAGCCATCGTTATTTATTTTCTCATTAATAATATTAGATCCCGACAGTAAAATAAATCCAACCAATAAAATCTAGAAAAAAAGAAAACACTCAGCAATCTTTTTCCTACAAATCACAGTCCCCAACTAAAGTAACTCAAAATTAATGATTTCAAAAACATTAAAAAAAAAAAAAACTTACCTTCTCTACAAATGCTTAGTCCAAAAAGCAAGATAACCCTGCACAAATCACAACCAAGTCCAGTTTTATCAGGACAGTTCACAGTAATCACAGCCGGCTCTCCAGGCTTCTCCGCTTGACTTATCACAACAACATCCTCGTGCAATATCCCCATTCTCACTACTTTCTCTCTCTATTCTCCCTCTCTTCTCTCTCTCTCTCTCTCTCTCTGCCTTCAAGGAAAAAAAAAGCAAGATTTAACAAGAAGGGTTGCTTTTGTTTTTGTTTTTTTTACATTTTGGAGTTTCCCTCATCCTTTTCGGTATTTGTTTCTAGATACTGTGTTTTCTCTTTTTTGCTGCGATAATTCAAGACTTTTGAGACCCAAAAAAGTTAGCAGAAACCAGAGTACTTTAACAACAAGAGAACTGATGAATGTATGTTGGTTTCTAGTGCGGAAACATAAATATATCAAAATAAATAAATATATATATATATAATAATAATTTAAAAAAAAATATTAAACTTTAGTCAATCTTGTTTAAACCGCAATTCAAAATAATATCTCAACTGTCTTTTCACAGGGTTTCAATTTCTCGTCCCTTTTCGTAACGTCGAATACAACGATATTATAACTTAACTCTATGTTTTTAGTCCTTGTACTTATCAAATATATTATTTCAGCTCTTATACTTTCACAATTTTCAATAATAACTATAATTTTTAGAAGTTTTTATTGTCACTCTCAAATCTGGCATCTATAAACTAATTGATGGCATTATTATTATTATTATTATTGAAGACTGAAGAGTTAATATTGAAAAACTTACTGTAGTCAGAGTTGGGTATTTCTGAACATTAGATACTGAAATAGAGTTTTTCTTTTTTTTTCATTTTATCTGCTGCTACCCGTTGAAACTGCGGATCTGTTTGAAAGTGTGGTTGTGATTGATTTTTAAAGTGTTTTTTACACTGAAATGCATTAAAATGATATTTAAAAAAAAAAAATTATTTTTAAAATCAACACATCAAAACAATCCAAAATATATAAAAATAAATAAATTTTTCATTAAACTAAATAATATTTTTTGAAAATATTGGTTGGCCCGCTTTTCCAAACATTTATTTAATGAAGATGCAGCCTATTTTTAGGGTTATAGCTAAATAGCGCTTAGTTAAAAAAAATAATTTTTTATATACTTTTGATAATTTTGAGCTACTCATATTTAAAATAATTTTTTAAAATAAAAAATATTATTTTAATATATTTATAAATAAAAAATATACCAGAACATTCTCAAATACCCCATCATATGTTGGAGATTATTATTATGTTTGCAACAGAAGAGTCAAACCCGCCAGTGACGTGTGGGTGTCCGAGAATTTCGATACCATTGGTAATTAGCGAGTTGCTTTGATTAGCATTGCCTAAAAAACGGAAATTTAAATTACATTGCTTAGAATATTCTTTTCTATATCTGAAAAACGATTCAGTCCGTTTTTTATTTTTTAAATAGAGAAAAACACTGTCCTTTTATATCTGGTTTAAATTTGCACGTTTTTTTTATTTCTTACCAACAAATTTATTAGGAAAATGAGAATTCAACACGTGTCCTGACAAATATTATCCAATTCAGGATGCCATTGAAATATTTCACAAGACTATGTCGTTTTAAAACCATGAAAATCCTTTTTTATGATCTTAAAATAAAAGAAAAAAAAAAGTTAAAAGGAGGGTATTTAACATTAAGGAATGTACTAATGTCCAATAAACGTGCCGATTCAAGCGGAGATTTTTTTTTTTGGATCCAGTTGAGATTTTTTGCCCTAATTTACCTCACTTATTGCACGTTCTTTATAGGTCTTGCTTGCAAAGTCTTCGAATTTTTTTCCAAATCTGCGTGTTTTGAGTAAGGTTGTCACTTACGTTTTGTTTCGTCTAAAATAGCTAAAATATTTTATATTTTTCAAAAAAATAAAACAAAATAAAATATGTTTTATTTTATTTTAAATCTCAATCTGTTTCGGATTTTTCGGTTAAATTTTAGCCGGGGCATTCCGATTTCATTATACATGTTCCGTTTCATTCTTAAAAAACCATTGAATTAAATTAAACCTTGTTCAATTTAATTAATTAAACCACCCAAATATAAAAAAATCTTTTTCATTACTATTTTCAATAATAATAATATTAATAATAATAATATGGAAAAATTATTATTAATATTTTCATTAATAATGATATTAATTTTTTAAAATTAGATTTATCACTGATATATATAATTTATATTCATGTTGTTTTTTCATGTTTATACTTTTTAGAATTTAAGCAAAATAAATGATGCTTTAGATTTCATTAGCCTTGATAATATTGACCTAACTTTATATTTAAAATATTTGTATTAAAACATTTTACTTTCATAATATTTTAATATTTTATTTAAGTTGAATTACTTTAAGTTAAATATTTATTTAATCTTGACTATTTAGAAATATTTTAAATTTTAAAATTATATTTGTTTGGCATTGTGTTTGTATTGCATAATTTATAATTAAAAAAAAAATTATACAATCTCAAAACGGTATGCCGAAACACTTAAAAACTAAAATAATTTTAATTGAAAAAATAAAATATGTATCAAAACGGAATTGACAGCATTTTGAGGTAATTGAATCTTTCCTCTTAATATCCACGAATCAACGTGTTTGTTTTGCTGGATTTAAAAGGCAGTAAAAAGTCTTTACAGGGTTATGTAGAGAGATTGAATTTAATTTATTGTTTGCTTGGTAGAAACTCAGCCCATCACGCTAGCATAATAGCATTGTTTGAATTTAATGCTGGGACTGTGGCGTTGATTGTTTTTACATTTTCTATAACGGGGATCGGTGCGAATAATATAATGATTTTACAGTTTTTTACTTTTTATGATGCATTTCACACGCACGAGTAAAGTAAGCAGTCATCTCATTCTTGAGCAGGTGCGCTGTTATTATTTCCATGGAATTTCAATGCTATAATAATAGTTTTTTAATCCCAAATAACTAAATTGTCGATATACTAGTTCACATGTTATTTTAAAAGCAATAGTTTTATATGTATATATATCCCTATTATTTAAATTTCCATTTTTTAGGCAATACTTGTCAAAGCAACTAACTAATTACCAATGGTCTCAGATTTCTCGAACAACTGCATTTTGGTGACTGGTCTGACTCTTTTATTGCAAACATAATACATATCCGGCACATGACCGGGTGTTTAAGAATGTTATAGTAATTTTTAAAAAGAAATATTTTTTATTTATAAATATATTTAAATAATATTTTTTATTTTATTTATTTAAGTTTAGAACTAACATCTTAAAATAATCTATATATATACATATATATATATTAATGTTAAGATTAAATTACATATTTCCCTGTGAATTTATATAACTATTCCTTTTTAAATAATATGTGAATTCACTATACTAACAATTTAGTTAATTGAACAGTTAAAAATATATTACTACAGCATTGAATTATATAAAACATACTGACAATCTTTTACCTTTCTTTTGGCGGTGGAGAGCTTTTTCCATTGAATTTATTAGTCATCGCAAAAATGAATGGGTTAAATAATTTTTTTATATTTTTATTTCACAGTGTAAGTTATTTTAATAATCTTAACAACAACAAAAGGAGACTTAAAATTTAGTCAAGGAACTTTTTATTCTTTAACTTGATTTTAAAACAATTAAATTATGTCATTACCATCGGAATTTAAAGAGTTTTGCATTTAATTTAGGGTTTCTTTTATCCTTTATATTTGATTTTTTTTTATATAGTTATTGGATGTCATTAGGACAACAGCAATATAATTTTTGCAAATAAAAAAATTTGAAAGCACACGAATCCACTAGGTTTGGACGGTGTGTGTTGCACCATCCAATAGCCAAAACCTTGCTTTTAATATGATGGTTGAAGCATCTCGGTATTCTCTCCATGTATAAGGGAGCACGCGTGTTTTAATTGTTAATGATTTGGTGTTTGTGATCTTTTTTTTTTTTTTTTCCATTTTCCATCTCTTGTACTCATGCTAAATTTTTTTTAAAAAAATGAATGAATCTAAAGTTTGTTGTCCTCAAGATTTTGTCTCTATTCTCTTTATTGTAATTTTTTTATTTATAATATTTTACGAGATTAATGGTTTTTTTCAATCTCATTCTTAATATATTTTTTAAAATGTCAAATTTATTTGTTTTATTTCATATGTTTTATGAAATTTCTTTTATATATATATAATTTCATCATTCTCAAGTTTTTTCTTTCCCAGACAAATCTTTTTTTTTACATGTATATTGCTTCTATTTTATTTTTTTTTACATTGTCAGATTTTTTTGGATTATTTTTTTTTATATTGTTTTCATCCACTAATATTTAATTGACGGGGTATTTAACTGCCTAGTCAAGTCCGATTCTAGAATTTAACAAGTTACAGATTTAAGAGATTAATTAAGATTTACAAAATTGACACGGGCTTTCTGGTTTTTTTTTTTCTTTTTTAAAGTTTTTTTTTCATCTTCCAGTATATATATTTTTTCATTTTCCACAGGATTCTTTAGTTGTTTTGAAAATAAAACAGATTATCTTTTTATGATTTTTGTTGAATTTAGTTTTTTTAAAGAATTTTTATTTTTAAATTAAATAAATCAATTAATTTAATCCTCAAGCATCTAATTCTTCAGAAGTTGAGCTTTTAGGTTGAGTCTGGGTCAAGAATTTAATTATTATTTTTTATCATTGTTAAATTTAGCTTTTTTAAAAAGGAATTTTGTTTTTAAATAAAATTAATTTTTTTGATTTCATCCCCTGGCATTTAATTTGATGAGTGTTGAGTTTCTTGAATTAACTTGGATCTATAATTTAACGAGTTATGAGTTTGATATATTAATCTAAGTTTATAAAGTTTCATCCAGACTTATTTGGTTTTTTTTCTCATTCCATTCACCTATATTTTCTTATTTTTTTATTAACTTCTTAAGAGATTTCTTGTGGTTTTGAAACTTATTATAGTTGACTCTAGTTTTTTAAAAAGGATATTTACTTTTTAATTAAATTAAGTCAACTGTGTGGAAGTAAACATGAGAAACTCGGCTCATTATATTTTATTTTACCTTGGTTACTATTTTATAGTGCAGGCTACCTCTTTAAATTATCAAATTCTTAGATTTTATTTATTTATTTTAAAATATTCATATCGCATGAATATAATTTTTTATGCTTACAAGCAAATTAACCTGCCCGTATTGTGACGCTGGCCAATTATCTATTTGTGTGCGTGGTCAGCAGGAAGAAGTGGTTGAACAACCAGTAGTAATTTCCTTTTTCTAGTTTTAATGCTTATTCTTGAATAAATTCACATGCAACTAAAAAAAATATTATGCTGGTTGAATTTTAAACAAATAAACTAAATTTAACAATAGCGAGTTTAAATATATCATTTATATCAAAATAGTATATTTGTAAAAAAGTTATCTCTTTACCAAATTATATCGACAATAAAAAATAAATTAAGGAAGTAAATGGTAATATCAGTAAGTATACGTGACTGGTACTGTGATGTAAAGTATTTTTTGAAAATATATGTTTGGTATTTTTTAAAAGTATATTGTACTTTAAAGTATATTAATATCTTTTTTAGATTTTTTTATTTTTAATATTAATATGTTAAAATCATAAAAATATATTTTTTTAAAAAAAATAAAATACACCCAATAAAAACAAAGGTTGTCATGCTTCCAAATACTCACTCACTATCAGAACAGAACCACCACCAGCAGACGAAGCTTAAAAAAACAAAGCTTTGTATTTTGATTTTTGACTCAAGTTTCTTTGCTGGAGCCCACTGGTTCCCGTAAGGCAATGCTCGGCCAGTTCTTGGCTTTATCTCCTTTAAAACCAATGTGAATATTCCAGGCAGATTCCAAAACTTCATTACATTCTCGTTTCCGGGGATCCTGGAACACGATATTTACAATCGAGAAACGAATCGTATCACGATATATTTGGTGGGTCTTTGGTCACCTACCACCCATCCGTTTTCTTACGCTACAAGGTTTCTGCCACGTGGATGCTTTCTGTATTGCCCACGCACGTGCTGGATTAAAATATCCTGTAACCTGTTAACTGCCCCCGTTTTGCTAGGTAATTGATTTACCAATCAGATAGCGACATGTCACTCCTTTCTTTGATTTTGGGGCAAAATAAAGCATGACCCCCACGGTCAACCTGTCGAGGAGGTTTCATCTGGTCCTTCGGCTGCTAATAGTTGATTCAATGTTACCCTATTTTTTCAAGCGAGCCTGAGTATTTTAAAAAATATACATGAATGACGTGTGAATTGACTTGCAATTAATGGAACAACTTTTTAGTTAATGGTATTTATCAGATTTAAAATTCTATTTTTTATTTTATAACCTATGATTTATAATGATTTAATTCAAACCGACCACATAAATAATCGTGAATTACGCAATTCCACAGCCTGACAAGTCATTTTGACTGATTTGCCATGTTGTTATTTTAAAATCGACCACGGTGGAACAAGTCCAAAGCACTCAATGAAATTGTTAGCTAGAATGACATCTTCAAGCTGTTAGCTATCTTTTGATTGGTTCCTAGAAGTCCAAATTAAAAGTAATTTCAACAGTTGTGTGATATATTTCTCATATTTTATTATAATAATAACAGTATTTTAATAAGTATTTCAAAAGCAAAGGAGAAGAAAATGAAAAAAAGAAAGAAGTCCGCATGCTTGCACACACAAGCATTTTTCAAGGAGCATGCTCTTGCATGCATGATTTAATTATATCCGTGTTTATAAGATTTGATTGGATTAAGGTTTCGAGTTGGCTTAGTAAAAAATAACATAGTATCAATATTTTTTTGATAAAAGAATAAAATTAACCTAGTTAAATATTATCCAAATCATTGATTTTGACTGGTCAATGTTTAAGATGGTTTGATAGAAAAAAAACCTAACGCGTACAAGGTTCTATATAAGTATATCACTGAATCCATTTATAGACCATGCTAGATGTAATAACTACGTCCATGCCATTTTCGTCGCAAGCTATTGAATGAAAAAAAACTATGACCTGGCAAAATAAAATTGTTTTGGAAATATTGAGGGTTCAGCTCATAAATTTATTATTTTTTTAGAAGATATTAGCTTAAATTCACAAATTTTAGTACCATTAAAAATTTATATAATAATTAATTTTATGACCTGTAGAATTAATTGAGATACGAGTAAGCTGGTTTGGATATCTATGTTAATAAAAAGAAAGTTATTTGAGATAAACTTTAAGAGGTAACTTAATTGATTAAATTTCAAATTTGTTTTTTAATAATTATGAGTTTGAGTGCTCTTAGTTTATTGAAAATTTATATAATTATTAATTTTAAAATTGATAAAGTTAATCTAGATATATACAAATTAATATGAATAACCACCTTAATAATAAAAATAAATGGCAAGAAAAGGCAAAATTAATTAAACCACATGATCCAACTTTCAGAAACCAAATCAACCGGCATTTGCGAGGGAATCTTGCGATCACCAAATTTCCATATACGTTTTTGTCTTTAAGCCTCGTTCCTGACATGGTGTGCAGCAATATCCCTTTAAATTAAATATTAACGATAATAAATCTACTAACAATTCGAGCCACACAACCGCTAGAGTGAGGTGCTAGGTTTACTGTTCATATGAACAGTAAACACGCACCTCATGTATTTCTGTTTTTAGTACAATAAAATAATGATCAAGCATAGATTTATAATCAAACATTCATTCATTGTTTTTTTTTTTTAAAAGGAGTATGTAGTCAAACAAATCCAGAAGGTGCTACTTTCAAAGGGGGACAATCAATCAGACAACCTTTTTTTTATGTATTAGCTTAACAGAGAGAGAGAGAGGAGTTGGTTGCCTGGTATCTTATAATATAAGCCGAACCTACGAGGTGGACCGTTGGATCATGGCTTCCTCACCAAGAACAGAAAACACACTCTAACAGTCAACGTCGGCAATATTATTTTTCTCACACGGAACGGGCTGCTACTCCTTGACCAGTTCAGGTTTCTTGCTGCAGAGGCAAGAATGATTCCCACCCCAACAAGTTGCTGACAAAAGCATCTCCTTAATTAGTCAACAGAGAAATTCCTAGTTGCTACTGCTGAAGTGAACAGCTTGACATCCTACCTTAACCGATCCACTCCTCGTACTGGGCTTTGAAACTTTCACAAAGCCGAGTCTACAGAGATGAACAGAAGAACTAAATAAGGCCCTTCTTTATTGATGGATCAGGCCAGAAGGCTGAATTTGCCTGCAGCCCATAATACCATGGATAGACCTTTTGTTTCAAAATATATTAATATTTAATTTATTTAAAAATATATTAAAATAATATAATTTTTATTTTTTAAAAATTATTTTTAAAATAACATATCAAAACAATCTAAATATAAAAAAAATTAAAATAATTTTTTAAAAAAATATAATTTCAATCATATTTCCAAACATTATAGAATTTCTTAATACGTGAGTGTTCTTTTTTTTTTTTTTTCCAAGTATGCTGTAATAAGTTAACATTGAAGATATTTTAATTAAAATTTATTTTTCTGAATTTCTTGACATTGAACTAGATAATCTGATTATTATTAACTTCAGATGGAATTCCGAGCGACAGTGAAACAACATATAAAACCAAATTTAACAGCGATCCTTAAAAGCGGGTGCACTTGTTCGAGATAAGCTCTCACTCGGCACCTCCAAGGTTCAGCGGCCATTCAAGCCACTGACGTAGCAAAGCTGATGCCATCCTAAATAGGACACGCGCCCCATTACGTGTCTTCCATCGAAAACATAACCTTTGCATGCACCAACGTTTTCACTTAATTCCTCAAACACCCTTGCTCCTTTCCCATTATTTCCATCAAGCCAGAATAAATTCACCACCTTATTTAGAAATTACCATCACATGGATCAAGTCATAAAAGCAAAAACGGGTTTCTGTTGATTCAAGTATTGGTATAATCTAACATAGTTAATCTTCAATTATAAATAATTAATTGTGAAAAACCCAATAAAAAAAACTCATAAATATATTATCTAAGAACTATTTTATATAAATCAAATTATAAAAATATGATGGAAATAAATTTATTGATTCAAAAATCAATATAAACCTGATATAATTAATCTTAAATTGTAAATAATTAGTTATACGAGAAATCAATACAATTCACAATCATTGATTGTAACAATGTACCTGAATGGATTACTTACTGAATTATTTGATTTATTTTTATTTTTAGATCTTATTGTACCTGTCATATTATTATTATTGGCTGCTCATTTATATCACATGATTAACTTCATTTCTCTATACAAGGATAAGACAGTAATTAGATTAGCCACATCTAGAAAACTGAAAAAGAAACGTCAAATTTCTTTGCACTGCCATTTCCCTTACACCAGAGCCCTCCAAGAGCAAGAAATCAACAAGAAGATATGATCCATAAAACCCCAGCTCTAACATGCACTGCAATCCTTGCAGTACTCCTAACCTTTTCACCAGTAACAGTTGCTGTAACTGATCTCTATGACAACCCACAGGACCCAACAATCCTCCAAGTCACAGGCAATCCTGCCCTTGACAACAGGAAGTTCATGAAAAATGGTCTTAACCTTCTGGGAACTGAAGAGAAGTTCAAGATGTTTATAAAAGAGCACAACAAAGAATATGCAACTAGAGAAGAGTACGTGCACCGCTTTGGGATCTTCGGCAAGAACTTGATCAGAGCTGTTGAGCACCAGGCACTGGACCCCACTGCAATTCATGGGGTCACTCCGTTTATGGACTTGACCGAGGAGGAATTCGAGAGAATGTATGCTGGTGTTTTGGGTGGTGGTACTTTACCAGTGGAGAAAGGTTCTGTTTCTTTCATGGATGCAAGTGGTTTGCCTGATAGTTTTGATTGGAGAGAGAAAGGAGCTGTCACTGATGTCGAGACTCAGGTACAGTTTCTACTATATTGGAGGGCTAATTTTCTAAATTTTATTCAGCAGCGCTGAAAAGGGCTGGGGAGATGTGCAAATTCATAGTTTCTACATTTGTTTATGTGCTTGTGGGTCTAATGCAGGGTTCCTGTGGATCATGCTGGGCTTTTAGTACCACTGGATCTGTTGAAGGAGCAAATTTTATTGCAACAGGGAAGCTTCTCAATCTCAGTGAACAACAGCTTGTTGATTGTGACAGGGTGGTTAGTTTCCGATTCGCCCTTTCAATCTCTTATTCTGATCACCTAGGTACCATCACAGCTAGCACCAATAATTTTGGTCTCCATACATCACCTCAATTTGGAGAGGTTTTATCATATAGATCAAGGCCTGAAAGCTCTATTATATATGTTTGGTCATTTCCTCGGATTTTTGCGCAGTGTGACAAGACAGACAAGGCTTCATGCGACGATGGTTGCGGCGGAGGACTCATGACCAATGCCTACAGGTATTTGATTGAAGCAGGGGGGTTACAAGAGGAGAGTTCATACCCTTATACAGGTAAAAGTGGCGAATGCAAGTTTGATCCTGAGAAGATAGCTGTAAAGGTTGCTAATTTCACCAATATCGCTGTTGACGAGAACCAAATTGCGGCAAATTTAGTTCACCATGGACCTCTTGCAAGTGAGTTGCCTTCTATCATGAAGAGTAGCATTTATGGATACATATGGTTTCGTCTTCCATTACATTATATCATCGGTTGCGATATTACATCGTATTTGTCATTTGCATGTCGTAGTCAGCGATAGCCGATACTGATAAACATTTTATCTGGGAAAATGCAGTTGGATTGAATGCAATATTCATGCAAACTTACATCGGAGGAGTCTCCTGCCCACTTATCTGCGGCAAGAAATTGCTCAACCATGGTGTTCTTCTTGTCGGGTATGGTGCAAGAGGGTACTCCATTCTTAGATTTGGATACAAGCCGTATTGGATCATCAAGAACTCATGGGGAAAGCATTGGGGAGAGAAGGGATATTACCGGCTTTGCAGGGGACATGGTGTGTGTGGCATGAACAAGATGGTCTCTGCAGTGGTAACCAAGGTTGCCTAAATATACCCATGCAAACCGAACCAAAGGGTCGAGAGAAGAAGAATAAAGATTAAACTTGGTGTGTCAAATCTAGTTAAAGTCTAGCTAGCTACTTGTTACTAATTTGCTCCTTAAAAAGGATAGCCATGAGTGTAAACAGGTTATGGATTATGCACTACGTAATCAAAATACCATGCTTTGCCCTTTGGTTTCCTCACCAAGCTTGAGTAGTTTTGGACCTACCAAGAAACTGTTGAAAAATATATTATTTCATTTCAGAAATGCAGAGGAAAGGTAAAGTTTGGATAAAAAACCCATTGTCTAAGCGCAGTTGCCAACATTTGTTCAGTAAACGTGATCCTGTGGGCAAATGGCCAAGCAATGAATTATCTCGCCATCAGCTTGAACTGAAAGCAATGTTATAAATTCATTTTGGGAAACAAAAGAGAATGTAGTTTACTGTAGAATAAAAGTAAGAAATTAATTAGTCAGATCCCTGTCCTATGGTTTTAGAGTGCAGGAGTATCTTGTTCCCTCTTTCTCTCTCTAGGTTTTTTACTTGCTCTTTTTTCACGCTTCTCCTTGTCCAGAACCATCTTCTTGGTGGCCAGACAGAGGATCATTTTCTTTGATTCAATCATAAAATTTGATCCTCTGAGACTTCAAGTTGTTTTCGATGTTTGACTACAAGGAAGAAAATATTACCCGTCATCTTCAAGTCTTTGCACCTTGGAAAAAAACGTCTTGGCCACCATCATTTCATGGAAACTGTACTATATATTACATCCTGGTGCCATTCAAATTGAGTACGACTTACAGCATTACGGGCTGAAACAACAAAACAACTTTACAGATTTAAAAATAACTTTAGTAAAAAGATTATTTAACTAATTTTATTTTTTAATATGATATATTTTTTAAAAAATATTAAAATAATAATATATTGGATTGACTTAGATTGATATGTTAAATCCATGACCCGAATTATAAAAATATGATAACTTTATAGAAAATAAATCAAAATAAATTATAAATTTTAATTTTCAACACTATAATATTAAAAAATAAAATTAAAAAAAATTAATTAAAAAAATAATTTGAATTCACATGTAACTCGAGTCATAAAAATTTCCTATCAGTTAAATATTCGTTATTCTAGATTTTTTTTTTAAAATGGGATATGCTGTAAGTTATACACGGAGCAAGAATCTAATCCAACATGCTGCTTCTATTTCTGTGGTCACATAATATCGCATTTCCAGTGCGGAAAACGTCTCCATGTTTCAATTTAATTTTTTGTGTATTTGGTGGTGGCTGCATCCGTCCCTGCTGCTGTGCCCCCGGTTCCCAGCTGCCTTGAACGTTGTTACTACGAGTCCGCTTACAAAACTTGATTATATTTTTTCATCAGCTTAAATTAAAGTTCGAAATGATTTAAAGTCAAATTTAAAACAAAAGAAGTAAATGATGACACCTGTCATTTTCCACACTAATCACTCTAGTAGTGGAGGACCTTGACCTGTGTTTTTTATTTTTGGTTTTGTGGGGGATTACCTAAACCTTTTCTTTTATTTGTAATCCACAAGTAACTATTAGAGTTAGTAAACGCATCCATCCTGGAGGGTCGAGCCCATGCAAGCCGAACCAAAGGGAAGGAAGAAGAAGAAAATAAAGATTAAACTTGGTCTGCTAAATTTGGTCAAGTCTAGCTAGCTATTAGAGTGTGGATTTACATCGTATGGTGTGTTTGGATGGAAGATGTGACGGTTTTTTTTAATAAATAATATGTATTTTTTGTTTTTAGAAGATATATTTTTTATTTTTAAAAAATGTAATATATACTTTTAAAAAATTATATCTTAAAAAAAAACCCACACACCTCCCATCCATCCAAACAGACATGTAGTGGTGCCAACTATGGAAGTTGCTTTAAAGTTGGTTCATGATCATAAATAGTGAGGTCCGTGCAATAATTTCTCCTTTATTATTATTATTATTTGACTAATACAATTGTCTTACTCAGTTTTCTAATTTATATTTACAATACAATCCATGTCTTACCATACAACACCTGTCACAAGTCACAAGACGAGTAACTTGCACTACTTTTGTTGACTCGTAAGTCTACTTGCTCATGACTTTGAACATTCGTAATTGAACAATGTTTTCTGTCTGAACAAACCCTAAGCCTCCATCTATCCTTTTTCCTACGTATTTGTATCAACAGAGGAGCTCTGCAAACCACATCCTCATCACTAAAATCTCTAGATCAAATTAAAATTGGAGTTACCAAGCATGAGTCCGTGCATGTTTTGGCTTCTTTTCCTGCAAATAATGCATCTGATCTCTTCTTCCTTCTCATTATCTGGAGGAGGAACAGACAAGCTCTCCCTGTTAGCTTTTAAGGCTCAAGTTACTGATGATCCCCTCGGTGCACTCAGCTCGTGGAACGAATCCTTGCATTTCTGTGAGTGGTCAGGCGCTAAATGTGGACGCCGGCATCAGAGAGTTGTAGAACTTGACCTCCACTCTTGCAAGCTGGCGGGTTCCCTCTCCCCTCACATTGGCAACCTGAGTTTTCTCAGGATACTAGACCTGAGCAACAACAGCTTCAGCCAAAATATTCCACAGGAGTTGGGTCGTCTGTTTCGTCTACAGCAGTTGAACCTCGAAACCAACACATTCAGCGGTGAAATCCCTGCCAATATCTCGAATTGCTCTAATCTTCAGTTGATTGATTTACAGGAAAACAACTTGATTGGCAAAATTCCTGCAGAACTGGGGTCGTTATTAAATCTGCAAGCATGCCTTTTAGCAACTAATCATCTAGTTGGCGAGATACCGCTTTCTTTCGAAAATCTCTCATCTGTTGAGATTATTGGCGTGGGGGACAATCATTTGCAAGGAAGCATTCCCTATGGTATCGGGAAATTGAAAAGGTTAAGAAAATTGTCTGTTCCCTTAAATAATCTGAGTGGTACAATTCCCCCGTCCATATACAATTCCTCTTCTCTTACACTTTTCTCTGTGGGGATTAACCAGTTTCATGGGAGTCTTCCTTCTGACTTAGGCCAAAAGCTTCCAAGCCTTGAAGTGCTTGTATTCTATGCCAACCGATTCAACGGACCGATACCCGTTACTATCTCCAATGCCTCAACTCTTTCTGTTATTGATTTCGGAAACAACAGCTTTACCGGGAAAGTTCCCCCATTTGCAAACCTGCCTAATCTACAGTATCTTGGTATTGATTCCAATGAACTTGGAAATGGGGAGGAAGGTGATCTCAGTTTTCTCCAGAGCCTTGCAAACTACACCAATTTGGAAGAATTGGGTATGGGTGATAACAATTTAGGAGGAATGTTGCCAGAAATAATCAGCAACTTCTCATCACAGATCACAACATTGTCCATGGGAAGAAATCAAGTGCGGGGAAGCATTCCAGTTGATATTGGAAACCTCATCAGCCTGGATACTTTGATGTTGGAAACAAATCAATTGACTGGCGTTATACCAACTTCCATTGGTAAATTAAAAAATTTGCACGGTCTAAAACTCATTGAAAACAAAATCTCTGGAGATATCCCTTCATCTTTGGGCAATGTTACTTCATTGTTCGAACTTTATTTATCTGCGAATAATTTGCAAGGAGGCATCCCATCAAGTCTTGCAAACTGCCATAATTTGATGTCTTTAAAGCTTGCTCAAAACAATTTGAGCGGTCCATTAACCAAAGAAGTAATTGGTATGGCTTCTTTATCCGTGAGCTTAGACCTATCTCATAATCAGTTGATAGGTCCCCTTCCCTCTGAAGTGGGCAGGTTAGTGAACCTAGGATATCTAGATGTTTCACATAACAGGTTATCAGGTGAAATTCCTGGAAGTCTTGGAAGCTGCATTATGCTAGAATATCTGCATCTGGAGGGGAACTTTTTGCGAGGGTCTATTCCGGAGCTTTTGAGTTCTTTGAGAGCACTTCAATATCTTAATCTCTCTTACAACAACTTGACTGGCCAAATTCCAAGGTTTTTGGCAGACTTCCAGTTGTTGCAGCGTTTGGATCTTTCATTTAATCACCTCGAAGGTGAGATGCCTACACAAAGAGTTTTCGGGAATGTAAGCGCAGTCTCAGTTTTGGGAAACGATAAGCTTTGTGGAGGAATATCTCAGTTGAATTTGTCCAGATGCACGTCCAATGAGTTGAGAAAACCAAAATTTTCTACCAAGTTGAAGCTGGTAATTTCAATTCCATGTGGCTTTATCATTGCACTCTTGCTGATCTCTTCTCTACTTATCTATTCCTGGAGAAAAACAAAAAATGAGCCTGCTTCTGGAGCTTCGTGGGAGGTCTCATTTCGGAGAGTGACTTATGAAGAACTCTATCAAGCAACTGGTGGCTTTTCCTCATCCAATTTTATTGGTCGAGGTAGTTTCGGGTCTGTGTACAAAGCAATTCTCGCACCTGATGGAATGATTGTCGCAGTGAAAGTATTCAACCTGCTACGTAAAGGAGCTTCCAAAAGCTATATGGCAGAGTGTGCTGCCTTGATAAACATCAGGCACCGAAACCTTGTCAAAGTTTTAACTGCATGTTCTAGCCTTGATTTTCAAGGCAATGATTTTAAAGCTCTGGTTTATGAATTCATGGTCAATGGGAGCCTGGAAGAGTGGCTGCATCCAGTCCATACATCAGACGAGGAACGCGAGCAAGGAAACCTGAATCTGATTCAGAGGTTAAACATTGCAATTGATGTAGCTAATGCCCTTGATTATTTGCACTACCACTGTCAAATGGCTGTTGTTCACTGTGATTTGAAGCCTAGCAATGTTCTTCTTGATGGTGATATGACTGCTCATGTTGGAGACTTTGGATTGGCAAGATTCCGTCCAGAAGCTTCAGTTCAATTGTCATCAAATCAGAACAGCTCTATTGGTTTAAAAGGCACTGTTGGCTATGCTGCCCCAGGTAATGCCAGACAGATTTTACATGATTTATTTTAGTTTCAAGTGATTAGAATAATATTCCATTGGCTTGCATTGACGAATTGATATAACTATTTTCCCCATGATAACAATTATTTCTTCCAAAGTCATAAACATCCCTGCACATTTCAGCGTCCTGAAATGCTTAAAGAAGCAATAAAATTAGTGTCGTTTTATTACTAGTTTCCAGGGTTGTTAACAACCATGCATATAAATTTTAGAGTACGGTATCGGAAACGAGGTGTCAACTTATGGGGATGTGTACAGCTACGGCATCCTGTTGCTGGAGATACTTACCGGAAAGACGCCAACTGATGGCTCGTTCAAAGAGGGGCTGAACCTGCACAAGTATGTTAAAATGGCGTTGCCTGACCGTGTGGTGGAGGTTGTTGATCCCATACTTCTGAGAGAAATCGAGCAAACAAGCGCTAATGCCTCTGATGGGATGAAGCGTATTGGAAATGACAAAGTTCTGGAGTGCTTGGTTTCAATTATGGAGGTAGGAGTTTCTTGCTCGGTAGATTTGCCAAGAGAGAGGACAAACATCAGCAATGCCGTGGCTGAACTGCACCGAATTAGGGGCATTCTCCTGGGAACCAGGAGGCATGGATAGAGTGATATCCTCGTCTCAGCAGATGGTAAAGCCTTATCATTGTATTGATATTCATTCTAAGATTATTCACAACCAGACTTACCAATGGTACATTAAATTGATTGCTACTTCACACTCTGTTTTTTGCTGTAGATGACCGAGGTGATCAAAGTGGAAAATGAGAGTTGTTCGAGAGGCCAGAGGGAGCAGAAGTGCCTGTTTCCTGGAGTCGAATAAAATTGCAACTGCACACTGGCCATCTATAAGCACTAGCCTTATTTTGTATGCTTCTATGTCTTTGTTTGCTCGGGGACTTTAATATTATGTGTAATAGAAGTCTGAACCTGCAGCTGTGAATTTACTGTCTGCAATGAACCGGTCGGTTTCTTCACCATTCTTACAATCCTTTCTTGCATTTCAATTTCTGTCAACGTGAGGAAGAAATTTATGTCGGAGTTGAGGATGAGCATGTTTCCATGTGCCTTTTCGTTCAAGGGCTTGCCCTCTCATTTCCTTATTTTTCTTGCTATTAGTTATATGTAATATATAATTAAACGATCAAAATGGAAGAAAGAAAAATTGACAGTAACGAAGCCACCTCTCTTTTTTGCTAAAGGTTTCGTTTGCATTCGAGCTCATTCAAACGTGTATTTAAATTAGATTTTAAATCATAAATTTATTGTATTACTTACCGAACGAACTAAGTTTAATAACTGGAAGATTATTTTTAGTTGCAGGATTTATAGGATTTAAATCTTCCAGACTTTGCGGAGGTTATTTAACCACTGCCACGAGCAAGCCAAACAAACTACGTGGAGGAATATCTCATCAGCTGAATCTGTTCAGGCGCACATCCAATTAACTATTAACTAAAAAACTAAATAACATGGTTGTTTTAGGGTCCCTTAATCCACAGTAAAATGAATTTCAGGTTATTAAAATTATTATTTTACTATTCAGCCTTCAATTTATAAGGTTTTATTTTATTAGTCAAAATCTCTTCACGCTATTAATTTAACATTTTTTATTTGTTTGGAGTAATAATATTTTTTTATTTTTTTAATAATATAATTATCATACTAATTTTAAAAATTTAACAATAAGAACTTTCGGTACATTTAATAAATAGATGAATTACTCCATTATACTTACTATATAAATTGATTTCAGGGCTTGATTATAACTCCATAATAGTTTTTTTTTTATTATTGTTATTGTTTAGTACTAGGAGCTTTTTTTTTTACAAATTAATGAACAGTGAAATTACTATATTACTCTTGTCATTTAAATTTTTTAACCCTAGCTTCAGTGGCTTAGTTGCAATTCCATAATAATATTTTTCGTTATTATTGTTTAGCATCAGGGGTATTTTTATTTTTGTACAAATACAAAAATAAAAAGTTATTGATGCGTGTAAAGTTCTTTTATTTTTTGACTGCTATTAAAGTTCTTGTGCTTCAACGAGTGACCTAGAAAAAAAAGTGGCTATTAAAGTTCATGAGCAAATCAACAAAGCTGAAAACTTCTACCAATATCATTTTTTGATAATTGTAATACCTTGTGGCGTTTCCTGGAGTAGCGTCAATGATCTCTTATCTACTTTTATTGTTTCTTGAGAAAAAAAAGAAAGATACGCGTATTTCTGGGGTCTTCATGGCAGATCTCATCTCGAAGAGTATCACACAAAAATCTTCTTCAAGCAACCAAAAAGAAGAGAAAAAAAAGGAAAAATAGGAACAAACAAACAAACGCCCACCGTGGGGCTCGAACCCACGACCACAAGGTTAAGAGCCTTGCGCTCTACCAACTGAGCTAGACGGGCTTTTATGTATATATTTTTTTATTGTTTTATTTATTTAATGTTTACAATTTCTCCCGCCTAAGGTATGTGATTTTTTCCAGTTAATTACTTGCTTAATAATGTAACCTGAAGCAATTGCTCTTATAGCTAGTTTCTTTTAAAAATCATAATGCTTTTTTTCATTTAAATTTATTTTATTAAATTTATTTTTTCTTTCATGTCTACAAAATTATTAAATTTATAAATAAAAAACAGGTTTGAATTATATAACAAAAATAAATTATACTTTTCTGAGTTTAGAAATATTAAATATGATCAAACACTCCCTTCGTAATAAAATCAAGTTTAAATGGATAAACCATAAAAAATAAAATAAGATCAAATAAGAGATTAAAAATATTTTTCATTAACAAAACAATTGAAATTCATGGTTTAAAATATGTTTTAACTTTCATTATTACAAAAAAAGTTCTTTAATAAAACCAGAATCGCTTAGAGATGTTAACTAATTAAGGAACATAGATAGGTTAGAGGGAAATAACTAATTAGAGCTAGCGTATATCTTTAACTTGTAACTTTTTGACTAATGATTAGTTATATAAATAAATATTTATGTAAGTTTCATGTGAAATATTTGTTCTGGGCAGTTGATTTTAGACTTGGTAGCTAGAAGCATTCACGATTTGTTTTAGGCATGGGATACAAACTATGGAAATTTATAAAAAAAAATCGTGATACTAAGAGGAGTATTTTGAGAATTACATATTTTTTTGGATTGAATTTAATTAATTAGCAAATAGTATTATTATTTTTTATTTCTTATTCTTCAGGATTTCGTTATGCAGTGTATTTTGGTCACATTCTACAGAAAATTTAAAACAATGCAAAAATCAAAAGAAATCAAAGGGGTAAGAGAGCCCGAGAAACAACGTTAAATTATTTTCATGGAATTTTTTATGCTGTTGGTTTTAAATTGGGGCTTCTTGACAATAATATTTTTCGTTGTATTGGAGATGCTTTCTAGGTGTTTGATGATTTGTCTGTAAAAAATACCATGTCTTTCACATACACAGCACCAAAAGAAAGTTAATCTTGTGTTTTCAACGGAGAGTGAAACTAGCAGAATTGCAAGCAACCCCTAATTTTCACACTTTAACTGAGAAATTTAAACGAATTCTTTCCCAGCATGAACTGCAGGGTGATCTGTGAAGATTGGGGAGGAGGCACTGTGGATATGATGATATTAATTGTTTTAATTATTGCAAGATGATGTCATTCACATAGCGTTTCATTATTATTTTCGGACATCAAAGATAGAAGTTGTATCTTTATTTTTTTTATTTTGAAAAAAATACATTTTATTCTTAAAATTATTTTAGAGATATATTTACTTCATATATATTTATATATATATATATGTCTCTTCCATTATGTTACACTAATCAAATTAATATAATTTAATTGGTTAATTACAATATTCATGTAAGCACTGGAAATTAATACTGAAGACAAGAATTAATAGTATTAAGGTATACAAAATTCAATTTTTATTAACTTTCTTGCTTAGATAAACAAAGAATTGCATGTAAAATAAATGAATCAAAGACTGTTATCCACTGCTCTTAGTTCATGCATAGTTGCAAAGGCCAAGAACACATAAGTTCCCATTGCCGCCGCAGCTATTGTTGCAAGCCCCGCAATGTCTCCTATTGAACGATGGATTCACACACTTTCCATTACAGCATGTTTCATTATACTTGCACTTCTTCCCACATAAGCCGCAATTTAGACGATCGGCTAACACATTAACACACTTCTTCTTGCAGCAGTGAGGTCCTGGGCTTCCCTTAGCGTGACAAATCCTAGGGAACTTGTTACAAGTTAGTCTTCGATCTTTCGGTTTCTTGTGATGAGCAAGAAAGCGGCTAACTCCTCTATTTTGGCGAGGAGAAAAGCTTTCAATCACTTCGTTGTCAATATTATAGTCATGAACTTGATCTTCCTCGAGTGGAAATGAAGCAATGTCGAGGACAAGAGATGTGATGATGATGATAAGAACAAAGAAAATGTGCAGGAACTTCATCTTGAGAGAGGAGACCAGGAGATGTTGATTGGGTTAGCGTTCGAATGGAAGAAGAACACTCGGATGAGGGATGAAGAAGGATGATAGGAGAGGCGGTATTTATAAGGGAGAGGCTTTGAATTCGGCATGTTTCATGTTACTTCGTAAGTGGAGCGGTCCAAATCCAACCCTATTAAACAATGAAAAGGTGGAAACACTTTATTCCATCAAGGCATGGTCTTCTTCCTGTTCATATATATATATATATATATATATATATAGAGAGAGAGAGAGAGAGAGAGAGAGAGAGAGTACATTGTTGAGGTACGGTGTTCAATAACTAGAGTAGTACAATAGTTAGGCAAAGCATGGTTCTCGTTCCTGAATTCACACGTATAGTACTAGTAAACAAGGAATGCTTTGTTTAATTAATATAATGAACCTTTATTACACGGTTTAAGTAGTCAACAATATGAAATATATTGTTAAAAATTAAGAGCACAAGTCAATCCCTGATAAAAAAAAAGAAAAAAGAAATAAAGCGCAGATTAATTAATGCTCGTTTTAAGAAATCAGAAAACGTGAGCAAAATATTTATTAAAGATATCATGGAGAAGAAACAGAGATTGTTAGTTTGCAAATGTGTAAAACTACGTACCTGTCTAAATAAACAAACAAATAAATAAATTATCTTTTGGACCAGATATATTATCTTGGGCAGATGAGCTGTAAATTCTGGAGTTGGGCCTTATGAGATGTGAACTCGCTTTGTTGTGGAAAAATAAAAGAAGTCCAAGAAATTCGGAAGCCCATTATGCTACCAGAACCCAGGCCATATAAGTTAGGACAAGCCAGCTAAGAGCTATCCATGTGGTTTATGACAATCTGATTTAGGAATGGCGATTATTACAATTTTATTCTGTTCGTGCACTACTACAGCGTTTGTGTATATTAATTTATTTTATGTTTAATTATAAATAATACGTGGATATTAAGTAATTGAATGAATATTCAAAATCATAAATAGAATATATATTTTTAATTCTTATTCAATAAATAATAAACATAATAGAAACTAAAATCATAAATATTCATTAACATTCTTAATTTTATAAGAAATTTTCTTCTCAAGCTAGAAAAATACCGGAGCGTGCAATTATCAGTTATGTTTTTTCTCCCTTTTTTTTTTTTTTTTCCCTGTTCTTGTTAATCCTAGCATAACAAAGTTTGTGATAAATTGGGGGCGTCTCCTTAATTGAATCCACAATCTCAATTGGATCCCTAATCTACAAAAGATTTCACAATTTGACCCTTCCACCAACAAATGTGCCTGAGCCTTTTCTCAATTTGGTACCCAGCCAGTAGGCAAATTTAGGCATATTGGTCGAGGGAAGGATCAAATTAAGGTTAAGATTGGGGACCAGATTACATAAAACACAGGTTGGGGATCAAATTCAAAAAAAGCTTTTAGATTGGATACTAATTTGAGGTCATCCCTAGTTTGAGTCTCAACATGACAAAGGCACCGGAATCCCACGACCTTTTCTTTTTCATTAATAAGTCGAACGCGAGGAAAACTACTGTACCCTTCAGCTCTTTACAGGTCACCCCACTTGTCAAAATCTAAACAGGCACCGTCAAATCTTAAGAACTTATGATGATCCAACGGTGAATAAATTCTCAGAAACCCGACTCAAGTTTGACCAATTGACAAACCCAGAGTCAAAGTTAAGTCAGGTAACTCGAGTCATATATAAGAAGAGCCTCTCTCCAATAAACATGTAAGGAAAAAAAACCACCCAAGTCCTGTCTCTCTTTCTTGTCTAGCCATGGCTGACAACGGCCATGGCAACAGTTACTTATCTTTTGGTTCAACAAACAGACAAGAAAACATCGGTACAATGTTAGCGTCCTTACGTATAGAAATTCGACCACAAGAACAAGGTGGAAGAGAAGTTCCATTTATGTTTCGTTCTTCCAGATCATCAACCACTTATGGTGATGGTGATCAGAGTACTCCGATGGTGATTGACAGTGAATCTGTAGAAGGAGGAGGAGAAAGAGGAAGCAATGAAAGAAGAATAGAAGAGGGAGATGGGTTTTCTTTAACAAGGAAAGAGAATGAGCGTACTGTTGAAGAAGCAAAGAGAAGAGAAGATATAGTGAAGGCATATGATTTGGATGGATTGAATTGTGCTATTTGTATGGAGCCTTGGAGGTCTGAAGGTGACCATCAAGTCAGGTTAGAAAAAGTAACTGATCATGATTTTACAAGGGTTGTTCTTTAAGCCTTTTATTAATGATTGGTGATCAAAATTTGTGAAGTCCCCCCCCCCCCGATAATAATGCACAAAGTAATCAGTGACCATGTTCTTGAATTTATGATTAATGATTGTCAACTGAAGATGATTAATTTCTGGGTTTTCTTGGAATGTGAACTTTGTTTCAAATATGTGGTATATAAAGCAATTAAACTGCAGATAATTGTGATGAATGCTAAATTATGTTGTTATCTTGAAAAATGGGTTCATATTTTTAGTTTTTCAACTTTATTTTATAGTTTATTTTGATTGTTGCTCAATGTATTTTGCCCAATCATCTAACTTAAATGATTAAATGTGGCAGCTGCCTTCCTTGTGGACATTTGTACGGTTTTTCTTGCATTAGTAAGTGGCTTCAACGACCGGTGCCTACTACGAAGGTATACTCCTGTCATCTACTGAAAAGTTTATAGAAGCTGTCATTTATCTCTTTCTTGATCCATTGGTGCATTTCTTCTTCGTAGTGTCCTCAATGCAATGCAAAGTGCGAATTCAAGGATATTAGAAAGCTATATACAACACCAGTGGTAGTTATTGATGAAGGGTTACAAAAGGTTGTACTCGGGCATTGTCTTTTGGGAATGACATTTTTTTCTGTGTAAATATGTAGAAATATAAACTAAATAAAGATTTATCTTGCAGAAAGTTGAATCTCTTGAGGATGAAATTGGCTCCCTTAAGACAGAGGTAAGATAATTAATGACGATAGTTATGATATACAAAATACTCTATTTTGTTTTTGGATGTTTGTTCTAGTTTGTCTGTTACAAGAACAGCAACTAATATTCTATAATTTCCCCTCTTTTATATGCAGAAATCTGATTTGCTTGATATACAAGATAACTTGCTCGAGATACAAGATAATTTGCTCAAGTTATTACGCAACCTCAAGGAAGTATGATCTACTTTGATGGCATACTGCTTAATCTTTTTAATCAGAATTTCAGAAATTGTAGAGATATTTCTAAAGAGTATGGGGTAGTTAGATAGTCGATAAAGAGTCAGTTATGGTTATGGGCCTCTAGTCATTGAGAGAATCTTGTTTTGTCTTCCAATTGAAATCTTTAACTGTGATTTTTAATTCCTGGATCTAATTCTCGTGGCTTAAGTCCTGAATGCTCCAATGTCTTAAAAATCAGTTACTTTTTATGATACTAAAAGTAATAACGCCGTGTTATCTCTTTCCTATCTTAATTTCCTGGGTGCATCACACTGTTGTTTCCTACTTATTATGGTATTGAGTTTCTTAATGATCTACTTTCTTTTAAAAGTATCAATAACTTTCTCCTAGCAGCCATGCTCTCTTGATGCATCAAACTTTTTCTGATTCGAGCATGCTGTATCCTTACATAGTAGCTTGTCTTGGTTTCTTATAAGGCTTTTCTCATTCTCCCCTTTTCTGTCCTAACTGGCTTGATTTTGGTTTTCCAGAAACCAGCTTGTACAGAGAACACATCATTTGAGCAGATGGGAAGTAAACCTCATCAATTCTTTAATGCAAAAGAAGCTCAGGGTGTACAATCTGGTAATCTCTCTGCATGATTAACTTAATGAATATGATTGCAGTTCATATATTTTTCATTTTCATCTCTGTTGGCTTCCTTGTTCAATCAAACTAAGATTTCATATCTTTTTGTGCAGTTCATCTTTATATTGAGTGTTTTGATTGACTAATCCATTGCCTGATAAGCACATTCATATGGAAGCTTGTTGCTAAGTAATAGGAGACACGGCTGAGTTATGTAGTTAAAATTGCATGACAATTCAAAAATATACATTAGGAGTTGTGAAAATGCAGATGATTATGTACAACCAGTAAAAGACTTACTAGTAAAACGTGGATTTAAAAAACTTAAAACGTGGATTACAAAAAGTAAAGATTCATTTTTCAGTCTAATTGTATGATTTCTCCCAAGCATTTTACAACTTGTTAGCCTCCAAAGCAGATACACATATATATTACCTTCTTGATATCTGGTTTTTACCATCTTTAGTTGTAGAAGGTTTCCTAAGCATTGTGAATTGAATCATTCTTGTGAAATAATGCAACCTTCCTATTCCTTAATATTTACAAACAAATTGTATGTGTGTTTTACTGATCTGGAAGAAATCTGCGATTCTTCAATGAATCTGATATTCTAGTGTGTGACAACATGACAGAATTAGAGGTTGATTTTAATTGCTGTTATTCGATAATGCAGGATTTTCCTTCGGCTCATATTTTTCCAAACAACTCCTCCATTGCAACTTTAAATTACAGGTCTGGAGTTAATTTTTTTCATTTGAGTGTTAGACTGTTAGTATGAAAGGCTAATTAAGAGTTTATAATGCAATGGTGATCGTGTGTTCCTAGATAATGTTTGAACATTATATATGACAAGAAAGAATTGGAATGTTGTCTGATAGACTTTTACAATATCAGCCCATCAAGTTTCCCCCCATTTTGTTGAATATGTTCACTTAATATGTTCTTTTCTCCCATACATGGTTGTGGTCTTTTAAATCCCATGGTTTCTCTTAGTGTTATGTTTCAAGTTGTTTCTTTTGTTGAATAGTTGCTAACCTTGACAGCATGAGCTGGCCATAGAAGGTGGAAGGCTGTTTGCCATGGACTTCTCTTATCAAAATCTGATTCTCGCTCGAAGAATTGCTGGGATGGGTGGGATGCATATGCTCAACAAGGTAAACTTCTTGGTTGAACAGGGAGAACAAACCTGAGTCTAGTAACATTCACACACATCTGATTTATACTGTTTGAGGTTTGATGGGTTCAAGGTTTTTTTTTTTACAGATTAACTTGATTAATCCTCGTGAAAATGAAGATATACAGCTTCCTCCTAGCACCAAAGCTGTCAAGGATATACAAATTTCTCGTTGTGGTAGACTCGCCCTTTTGGCTTCACTTGGGAAGAAATTATCAATACTTAGGTGAATTATTGTGTCCTTTTGTTCATTGAGTTCATTTTTTGGACTTCTTTATTGCAACTAATTGAACTCGAGCTCTTTTTTGTTTTAGCATGGAAAGCAACAATATTGTCGTGACCTATAATCTAAGGGTTTGGCTTCCTTGACTATTTAAATTTTCCCAATTTAACCTTTCTGGATATTCCTAACCCTACAAGTTGTCTTTCCAGGTCCCAGCTTGGTCATGTTCATGGGATCTAAACAGCCCTCATTACGTGTATGCTGGCTTACAGGTTTGATACCTAATTGTGTATAGCATTCCATATATTTTAGTGATGTAATTCACAATATTCGAAAGATTACCATATTCTTAGTTTTATTGCTTGATATTATTGAGAGAGTGAAAAGTTAGATGGCACCATGCTCCTCCACTTCTTAAATTTTGTTAGGATTCCAGCCTTGAGTCATCAGATGAAGCCCTTCTCTTCTCTCTGTTTTCTCTTCCACTTGGTAGCCGTCCATCAGATATTTCAGTTATTTGACGTTCTACAACTGCTTCAATGTTATCATTTTTTTATTTTTAATTTGCAGAATGGTATGCTTTTAGTATTTGACATGCGCGGGACCCTGAATCCTCTGCAGTCCATGGTTGGACCAGTGCCCGGGCCAATTCACACTATGTACCCCCTTGCACAAAACCCTGTTCTTGGTTCCAATTCTCAGAAACTGCTTACAGCTTCCTCTTTGGGACCATGCGTCTGGAACACTGATGCTGGAAAAAGGTAGTCAACTTGAACTTCATTTTCATAAATAATTTGGATGGCTATTCCTGACTTGCCTTTACTTTTGCTGAAGGCCATTTCTGGTTCCTGGATTTGAAAATCAAGGGATTTGCACTTCACTTGCTTATGGTCCATTAAGCGATGACATTGTTGCTTCATATCATCCCAAATCCAAGAAATCAAATGCCACGGT
Source organism: Populus alba (assembly GCF_005239225.2). Classification (NCBI taxonomy): domain Eukaryota; kingdom Viridiplantae; phylum Streptophyta; class Magnoliopsida; order Malpighiales; family Salicaceae; genus Populus; species Populus alba. The sequence continues at coordinate 20,485,346 of NC_133293.1, read as the reverse complement.
TAATTCCCAATGTATAGATCCAGATTCATCCCCTTTTCCAGGATCAGCCACGCTGTGTTCTCAACTTCTTGTAAAGAGAATAGCTGATAGCCATTATCGTAACTTGGGATCTACATCTGCCTATTTAAGCAATGGTCAAATGGCAAGGACTGCGATTATAAACATGCAGAATTGCTTCCCCTTGTTTGCCTATGGAGATGAAGCAACCCGAGGATTGAGGTTGAAGGAATTACCAAGTTTCAATGTGACCCAGAATCTTAAACCACATCATCACCCCATCCTTGATGTGAAGTATGCGCATAACCAGGACACAGGTATACTTGGCTCTGTGAGCGAAGACAAACTGCAACTTTTTTCTGCGGAACTGTTACAAAAGAGGTATGTTTATCTGATGGTAACCTACACAACTGCTGCAGCTTTGTAATCTGAGGGGCATAGTTCACGGACTCTGTTTATCTTATGCTACCTTTTTCAATGATCAGGTAGAGACTTTTGGAGCACTTTCGACGTCTCTGTTTACAATTTTCTCGATGAGTCACAAGATACAAGAGTAGTGAATCTAAGTATATTCAAGCATATGCGATGTTCTTGTAAATAGATAGCCAGTTAGATTGTACATGATGTGTATATTATACTAGAAGGGATACATACATCTTAGAAAAACATTTGGTGGGAGAGATTAGCAGAATTAGAACAAGTGCACATTGCAATTGTGCTTGAATGTATCCTGGGATTCAAGCAAGTGGCTTTTGGTTTTGTTTTGTGAAGGGACTACTTGTTTAGTATTTCAGGTGTTTCTAGCATATTTATAAAACTCGGTCCAATCCTGCTATGCAATCCATTGATTTATTTTTTTTTTAATTAAATTGATGTTATTTCATTTAAAAAATTAGAAATATTTGTTGGTTGATTTTTGTCCCGAGAGTTGACTCATCTAATTCACAATTCGAGTTTTGGATTGAATTTTATAACTATGATTCAGAGCTCATTTGCTTCTTCCCTTATGATTTTCTTCTTTTGTTTTTTTAAATGAATCTGGTATGGGATTTAACATGAAAAAACGATGCATTTCCATCTCACGGAGAAGTTTTAAAAATGGAAGGAGAGATGATGGGCAAATTTATCAATTGTATTCTTCTTCTTTCCCCTGTAGCACACGACTCTCTCTTTCTTATTCTTACATTAATTTAAATTAGGACATACGTAAATACTTTACTGAAATTCACTTGTTAAATGAGATAGTGCATTTATGGAAGCTAATTAATTTATAAACTCTCTCTCTTGCCCTCAAACTCTCACTGAAGTCCCCATTTCCTTTCCACTGAGATCCACTCAGCTATGAACTTTCTCTCTGTTAGAAATTAATTTTTTTGTTTTGTTTTTTTTAAGTCTTCCAAATTGTATGGAAAAGCAATTATTTCATTAACATTCATCATCCTTATCTTAATTACTTTCTCCCTCTTCATCGGAACCGTTGATACCAGATCATACTTTCCCCCCCCATCAGATGGAGCCCACCACTTCTCCTGTACACTCGCCCACACACAATCCTCTCCATTTGCTCCTCTCGAAGTCTACATGTACGATCTTCCACGTCGATTCAACATCTGAATGATGGAGAGGAGGGAGGAGGGAGGAGATGACTCGCCTGTCAATACAGCGGAGAGTAGTTGCCACTGTGGTCGGTGAATGCGGGGGGGTTAGCATAGTGTGGAATACTGGTTGATGGCTTCGCTTTTGGGTAGTGGTGGAGAGGGAGAGGAGAGGGAGGCGGTTAGGGTTTTGGATCCGGGGCTGACAAGTACCTTTTCCTTTCCCGTTACAATATGGTTCTCTTGACATTATGACGTGCTTTTGCAACTATTTATTGTCAGATGAAATTCAATCACCAGATTGAATGTGCCATGTTATATCATGTTTAATAGCCTCTGGCCCTTAATGAACAACAGAATCTCCCAATACATTTGGGCGTTTTAAATGGAAGATCATTCTCTAGAATCTCCTTTTAGAGAGAGTGCCATTGGTGTCATTTTCTCAATACAAGGTAGCCCCGAGTCATTTGATTTCTTATCCAAGTAATTTCTGTAATTTTTATTTCTCATTCATTTTCATTCATGAAATACCAGTCAACTAAAGGGATGCGTTCATCAAAGTTCTGTCTACACTCATTGCTGGAGAGACTCCTTCCTCGTTCATCCACTAAAGGCTTTTCGATGCTATTGTTAGCCACTGTGTTCCAATCATCATGGGTGATCAAATCGAGCTCCCCTGTAAGGATGAGATTGACTACAGCCAATTCTAAATTTTCTTCTCTATAAACGAGGCAATACAACCAGACTACATGGTTAATCAGCTCCGGCAATTTCCAAAGGACAGATGGATTAAAATGTGGAGGCAGTTTAAGAAGATCTCCCATCACTTTGAATTCCAGTACCCCCCTAATGAAAGAAGATGCAGTCAACATGTTATGGAAACAGGTAAAGCGCAAGCTTCCAGGGGTTCAACTTGCTGTACCTAGAAATAGGCGAATGAAAGTTCCAGACTGGTGGCGACGAAGAAGATGATTCCGGAGCTTTCTTACACAACACTGTACATTCACAATATTTTTTTCATCGCGCGCATTGATAACCCTTTACGGGAATAATCTGAGGCAGTTACAATCACCACCTGTCATCTGCCATTATACAGATCACGATATGTTCACTTTGACTAATCAGCATCATATCAAAGAAGGTTCTCTTTTGAAGATGAAGACGGGCAGCAATGCATCATTGCCTCTGTGATATTCTTTTATTCATTCCCAACAGTTCAAATGTGAGTTCTGAGTGTGAAATGACCTGCGGCTATAGACATTCAGAATTTAGCAGGCAACCGTTTTTGTTCTGGCGTACTTGTTCTTCTTGATGTTTGTAATTTATTTAATGGAAGAGATGAAACCTTCCATTCACGAGGAGTTATCTGGCAGAAATTTGTGTTTCTTTCTTTTCAAGTTTCATTTTGTTTTAATTCAATAGCTTTTTTCATTGCTTTGCGGTGTCAGGCTGCGTATTACTCTTGCAGTGAGCAGTGAAGTGATGGAGAATTGTTTCCTGTTGTTTGCCTGTAGAACCTGGAACCGCATCATCACTTGATCGTTGATGTTAAGCATCTTCTAACCAGGGCACATGAACATTTAGAAAGATAAAACTTGTACCTTTTCTGCAAAACCCGATACTAGATATGTATTGTTCATAAAACAAGATGTTGCTTATGGTCACGTGCCGAGGAGGGGTTCAGGACAGAGCAGGGGAAGAAAATGCATGCATGGTCTGGAAATGTCAGCATTTTAAGTTTTGGTCCTCCCATGAGTATCAGATATTCTCCTGGTAATCTATCCTTCATATCTAGCCAAATGTAATTTTTTCAAGGATTTTAATCTTTTGTAAAGTGTAATTTAAGGAATTTTCAAGGAAAATCGAAAAAAGAAAGAAAGGAAAATATTTTCAAATCGTCGAAATTTTGATGGGTCAAAAATGAGGGAAGTTTTTGAGGAGGAAAAAGATCCGACCTGCCGGATTCGAACCAGCGACCTAAGGATTACAGATACCACTACAGTCCTCCGCTCTACCAACTGAGCTAAGGTCGGTTTATTGGAAGTAGTTCCAGATAGAATTTATATACTAATTTCAAAAGAGTTTTGACCCCGTGGGATGGTGAGTGAATGTGGCATCAAAGCACTGTTACTTAGGGGTGATGGTTTGTTCAAGCAAAAGGAGAAATTAAGATAACCTTCTTTAGTCCTGGAAATCTAATAAACACAGTAACTCGATTCAATTTGATAGGGTTGCTTGTCGGTGAAGGTACTAATAAAGTGTACATTTTCAATTCATTGGTGGTGAGGGAATTTTACTTTTTTCTTTCTTGATTTTTTAATTTTAAATCTTAAAACTAATATTTAAGATAAATTTTGTATAGAAAAACTTAATTTTAATCAACAATTAAGTTAGATTCTAAAATACCCTTTCTTCAAATAAAAAAAAAATACTAATAAATGATATAGATAGTTAAAACTGCAACAAAAATTAAAATATAGTTAAATATAAAATAAGTTATACTTCAAACTCTACTTTTAAACCGGTTCGAGATTGTGATAACGGTAACGATTTAAAGTGTTTTTTTATCTAGAAATATATTTAAAATATATTATTTTTTTATAAAATTATTTTTAATATTAACACGCCAAAAATGATGTGAAAGTAAAAAAAAATTAAATTTTTTTAAAACATGGGTTGCACCATGTTCCCAAACATACCATATTCAAGTATTTGATATTATGTTGTAGAATACATTTTAAAAATTATTTTCAGTTAAAAATATATTAAAATAATTTTTTTAATTTAGTTTTTTTAATTTTAAGCATCAATACATTAAAATTAAAAAAATTATCTAAAAATACAAATTTAATATTTTTTATATGAAAATCAATTTAAAAACTACTTTAACAAACAAGCTGTTTCGAGGGAAAAACAAACACTCACTGAACATAATAAGTTTCGAGATCCAATTAATTTCTCATGCAATGAACTTTTTGCTGAAATTGCTTAGGTATTAATCCCCACTATACCGTGACTCCTCACCAAAAACTAGGTTTCAAGTTCAAACCTCCTTGTCCTAAATCTAGACGACAGATTTGCGAGCAAAGGGCAGATAGAGTAAAATACGGCATGGATGGGTACAAGTTTGAAATGACGAAGACACCCATTGATTATACACCTTTCATCGGATTGAGCAGTAGGTGAAGGGCATATCAGTCACTATGGTACAAAGACAATTTAGCTCATCCACTCCAAATATTCCAAATCAAATCCACGTCAGCTGGACAGAGATATTAAAAAGACATTTTTTACCCATCAGGGTTTAAAATTAAGGTAAGAATAAGATTGCATTAAATATTAAATAAAAAACTTTAATCGAGATATAGATAATCCAAGTCACATTTAGTCTTAAATTTTTAATAGGAAAGATGATCTGGAAATATTTATATTTGTTAGAAAAAAATTAAAGCAAAAGGATAATGTATACTAGAGAGAGAAATTTTAGTGTGTTTTAGGATTAATTACCAGTACGCGAGACGGATATAAAATGAAAAAAAATATATAAAAAAATATTTTTAAATATTATAGTTATTCCTCGAACAGTCTGAGCCGGAGAAAATGACTTCAACTTTTAATATAAAGATTATTATATTATTATTACCATACCATGAGCCAACAACTATCAGAAGTCAAAACCGAGCGTTCTCCTAATTTCCTCCCCCCTCTCTTTCTCCCTCTCTAAAATAAACACTTTAGATTCAACACTAAAAGAATCCAATGCGTTTGTAAAGAATCTGCAGCGAGGTATGGCCCAACCTTTTCTTTCTTTCTTTCTTGGTGCAATTCTTTTTTGGGTTTTCGATTTCTTTTTGCTCAAGATTACGTTTTTAAACCATAATGGGTTTGTTATTTCTAACAAAAAAAGAAAAAAAGAATGGCTAAATGCATGCTTTGTTAAATCTGGGACATGTTTTTGGGTTCTGGATATGGTTTTGAGCTCATGGGGTTTGTTTTTTCAAGTCTTGTGTCTGTTTTGTACGGTCTGCTTGATTTGTTTTCACATTTTGAGCACCTATTGGATACAGTATCTTTGCTTTTTTTTTTTAAAAAAAAAAAAAAAAAAAAAAAAAACAAGAAGAAAACAGGAAGAGCAGTGTAAAAGTAGGGAAACTGTGGCTAATGTGATGAGCAAAAGAAGACTGGCTTTAAGAATGCGAAAGTTAGTTAATTGAATGATGCGGTTCTTGTAATCTATTGTGTTAAAGATTATTTGATTTGTAGAACGAGGAATTGCATAGTAGCATGGTGGAATTTGAGTTGAATATTTGGCGCCCAACTTAGTGAATTGTGCTGTGGAAAGGTTGGTCTTTTGTCTTGTTTTTTCGTAGTGGCTTGGTGGGGATGTGAAGAGCTAAATGTAAATATATGGTGATTCCATTTTGTGGGTTTATATTTGGAAAAGCTGATACTTTTGCAACAGATCTGAATTTGTGTTGACTGTGAGAATAAAATTTTGTTGTGAATTTAGATGAAAAGAACATCTCTAATGATGCCTGACAAACAATGATGTCTTTGGTTTAAGCAACGCTTTACATGTTATGTGCCCGCAAGGAATCTTATGTTAGAAAGAAGGATAGAGGATGGATATGGATACTGATTAGACCAAGGCATCTGCTTTTCTACGGTGGGACTTCTGTTGTGTTAACATGAGTGGACTCTGGAACTTTTATTGATTAATTTAAAGAAAAATTTAACAGATTATTGATTTTGCAGAAAGAAGAGAAATATGATTAATGGAAAAATTGGCTGTAGTTTAATATTTAGTCCAGCGTGAAGAATGTGGTTACTTTTTTCCAGCATGCCACATGGTATTCAAGTGACATTCTGACTCGTATTTCCTTACTGTTTCCTTTCTTTTTTGATTTGCCAATCACACAGAAGGACTTTTTTTATGCTAAGCAGTTGTTCTGGAAGCCGTGCATCATTCCAAGTAGCTATATCTTCTGATAAATCCCTGAAGGAATTTTTTAAAGGGACTACTAGTCAACAGTTGTTCTGTTAGTGCTGTAGGGAATGCTCATTCAGTTTAAATCCAATGGACGTAAATCCTGTACGCTCCCATTCAAATGAGAAGCAACCGTTAGAGCATTCTACATCTACCAATGGAGAACATGAGCACACAGAAAAAGAGAAGAGTGCTTCTGTGTTCATCAATCATGGTGAGTCTCTTGCCTTAGTAATAAATGTCAGCAATTTCACTAGATTCATCTCCTGCCTAGCATATCTTCATCAAAACAACTCACTTGGTGATTTTGCTTGACACAAGTTTTTTATATAGTCTTACATCTGCAGGTTTTTAGGGTTCTTGTATATGTGAGTTTTTATACTTCCTTTTTTCAGAGTTGGGAATCACTTTTGCATGGTAACATATTTTTAATTAGAAGTGGTGTTGGAGATTTCTTTTGCTATGTAAACTATACACATGATGCCAATTGAGAATCTGTGCTTCTTAAGGAGAACGACTAAAGAAGTTTATTTCTCCAACCTTGACTATCACGGAGTAATCTGAGTAAATACTATTGACTATGTTCTGCGCAACATAATGCCTGGAAACTTTTGGTATTCCCTTCTAAATCGATGTGTCATATAGGTTTCTTTGTCTATTCATATTTGTCCTTACCTGTTTCTTTCATTGCATAATATTCTTTTCTATGAGCATAACCTGTCCAAATTAACTGTCTAGCTGCAATTGCATGGCATGAGAGCAGAAGAAAGTGGACTGGAGATCAATCTCAACAGCCAGAAAGAATGATTAAGGACCCAATTATAAGGTAATCATTAAAGCTTCTTGAATGCTATGGGCTCTATTCATGCGGCCAAGAGATTTTAACATCTATAAGCCTTGAAGCTCTTTAGTCTGAATAATTTCATATATGGTGTTTTCATAGGTGCATGAAGTAAAACTTTTCTCGTCATTTAATAGGGAAAGAATAAGAATAACAATTGCACTTCCCTACCAGGGTTAATGGAGACTACTAAAAGGTTTGGAGAGTGTGATGAATTGTTGGACATGCATTTTGCTGGCTGCTGCCCTCAGCCAAGAATAAATGCATGTACCAACTTAGTTAAGTAGGGAGTTGATGGATTATTTTGATCCTTCCTAAACCTATATGAAAAAGAAAAGAAAAGAATTTTTAGTAAGTGGCTTCATAAGTAGGACTAACAACATTACACTGGCCACACCGCCAAGAGAAAGTTCAGGCTTCCTAGTTAGTTTGTGTATTCTGATGACTCATGTTATCATGTGTGGTCTCTGTTGTTATTTTTCCCCTTAACTACTGCGCTAATGTCTTCCCAATTTGTTTGTATATTATGTTGGTTCATGACATTATGATATTGTTTATTAATTTTTTTTCTTGTACCTACTCAAATTAGTGATCATTACCGCTTATGGTCCTACCTAAGTGTGAACCAATATGAGAGAATATAAGAAATACTATCCTTGAGCATTTTTCACATGAGATGGTGGATCAAACATTGCATCCTTGGAGCCACACATGCTGGTAGATGAAACATAACAGCAGAATTTTTTTTCTGGCAGCTGGTCAACAACCTATGAAGATTTGCTCTCAACTCACGAGCCCTTCTCTGAGCCAATCCCTTTACCAGTAAGCTCTCTTCTGACAAACATACTTACACTAGATGAGTTTTGTTGTTTATAGGTTTTGAATCTTCTTTTAGTCATGGTGTGCATGAGCATGTGCAGGAAAGATCATGGTTAGAGATTTTGGACTGGTGATTCTTTGAGATCATTCAGAACATTCCACTTAGTTTTACGCTTATTTTCTCAAGCAGTTGTTGATCACAATTCAATTGATTGTTGAATTTTGCAGGAGATGGTAGATTTTTTAGTTGATATATGGCATGATGAAGGCCTCTTTGATTAAATAATCGATGACAGTGTTTTAATTCTACTGTAACGGAGCCTATAGAAGGTTAAGAATACAAAGATTTTTGACAACCCTAAAAGGCAGCCTGATTTCTTGAAACTGATTCTTCCATGTAGAATCTGATATGGAAAGCCATGTACCTGAAATTGATTTCAAATTAGACTAGCAAGGAATTTTCATTTCCTGCTTATCCTCACCTGGATTACAGATCCCAGATGTAATTTTACTTTCGTTGGTAGCAAACATCTCGCGTATTTAGAGCATATTAAAACAATAAAAAAAAAATTAATTTGAAGCTTTTTAAAAAGAAAAAAAACAAATATTTTAAAAGAGTTGTTCGACTACAATGCTAAAATGATGCATATTCACTGTGAAAGCCATTCATTCAGTTCTTGATAGCATTGGCATCGCATGGAGAATGATGCACACCTTTGCAAGTTAGGCAATTCCTTCCAAATTTTTCATGATACTATATAAAATTGCTAGTGATTCAGAGATATATAGCTGCAATTTTCTTTGCTGATATTAATATAAAACTAGTTCACGACAATGTAATGGCATTGATATTGTCTACAAAGTGTTGCAATGTCGACAATGAACATCCATAAACATCTCTGATCTTGCTGTTTTTTTTTAAAACCCACATGGTAGAATCAAAATTTGTCGCTGATTCTTAAAAAATATTTGTTTTTTTTTTTCTCTTCAACTTCTCTGTTGCCTCTAGGAGATTAGCACTGTGGGATGGTAAACAGATTTGTTTCTTATTTTATTATCTCAAGTTCGAATCCAAGAGAAAACCTTTTTATGAATATACTAATATGAAGAATAAATGATTTGTCTGAAATGAATTAATAAATGACTTTGATTTATGGATAACCAAAGTTAAATTCACCTTCCTTGTTAAGGTAAAGAAGAAGATCCATCTTACAAATAAAAAAAAAAAAATACAAGAGGGAAGATCTCTTATGAAAAGGGCAACATGGTTTCTTTGTCGGTGATGATTTAGTATTATATTTTAAATAGAAGTTGGGAAAGTTTAATTTTTATTTATTTAAACTTATTTTTTTTTATTTTTGAATATATATCTATATTAAAAACAATATATTTTTTAAAAATATATTATTTTAATATATTTTTAATACTCTTTTAATACATCTGAAAAATCCTTGAAAAAGGAGTCAAGAATTATCTTCAAGATGTACCACGATGTTATTTCACATCTTCCATGATTTTCTTCCATCGTTCCGGTAGCAAGGTCCTAAAATCTAATGTAGTTGAGGTTTTTTAGAGAGTAACCTTGGAAAAGATTTAGCGTGTTTGACAGTGTGGTAGCGGTTGTTTTTCAAATAACTTTTCGTATTGAAATACATGACAATGATGTTTTTTTCATTTTTTTAAAAATTATTTTTGACATCAGCACATCAAAACAATTTAAAAAATACAAACCGCACTTAATTTTTAAAAAAAAAATAATTTAAAATTTGATGAAATACAGATACAAACACAATGTCAAACGGTGTATTTAAGCTAAATATAGCATTACTAGCACGAATTTGATGTTCCTCCCCAACAAAATATCTCTACCCCTTCCACTTCTTTATTCAAGCCCACTTTCTTCTGTTCCAAGTATAACTTGGATTGTCGCACCCGGAATGATCTTCACCATTCATAACCTTGACTTCAAGAATTCCAATAAACTAACGATCATGATCTCCCATCTAAAAGTACTTGATCAGTATACACTATGACCCACATTTCTTGGTCAAAACTCAAAAGACTAAAGTCTTGAGACTCTTGACCATCATTCGAGACCTAACAAATTCATCAAACAAAACAATCAAGTTCTTCGCTAGTTGTTAGATTTGCAAAACCCTCAAAATGAATCCATAAAGTCAACAGATAATTTCAGAACACACACACACAGAATAGTCCCTTGTGTATACAATCAACTTGCGTGCACATTTCTAACAGTGGACCCTTTCTCGCGTAATCAAAACCCCTTCTATGATTCTATCTTACCGCCCGTAATCCAAAGCAAAAGAGACACCGCATCATCGTCAACACCAACACGTCGTCTCCCTGACGTTTCCCTTGCTCCCTAACACAGGGTGAAATTGCAATTTAGTCCTTGTATTTATCCAGATATTCCACTTATATTCCCATAGTTAAATGTTCTCGTTGTGAGTTCTAGATTCTCCAATTTGTCGGATTGTGCAAACATTATTGAATGCTAAAAACATCTAATGAGAGACTGTTTTCTCAATTCTTCTCCACCTTCTAAGACCACCTCGTAATTTATGATTGTTTCTGAACATTATTGATACGGACATAATTTTGATACATGGTACAAATGTAATATTTTATGCAAGATTATCCCATAAAAAAGAGATCAGGCATGAATTTGGTCATATAAACGGTTTTTTTTTTTAATCTTGTCTAATAAATGCATCGAACACAGATACAGATAAATTTATTCTTGCGTTTCCTTGCTTTAAACTATACTAATGTACTTTCCTCGATGAGGGACCACCTAGGTAGTTTTTCATTTCACAACTAAATATAATAAAAATAAATTAAAATGAATAGATGAGACCTAAGAAAATTAAAAACTATAAAATTATATATTTTAGAGAGTTTAATAACTAAAAAATAAAATTTAGCTCGAAAAATTGTTTGAAGCTTATCATGATAAAGCTAAACATAAAAAGAAAATTTATTTTTTTGAAAATCATTTTTCTTGGAACATTTCTCAGAAACAATTCACTTTTAAATAAATAAACAAGGCATCAAAGGAATTTTTAAACGTGAGATCCAAACGGAATATGAAAAAGTAATAAGGATTAAAATGTACTTTAACCTACTAACAACTAATATTTCTTGAAACGATGGCCTTTAAAATGGTGTTTTGGGTATGAGTGTATGACCGTTATTTTTAAAATATAATTTTTTTTAAAAAATATTATTTTTAACATTATTAAATCAAAATATTTTTTAAATAAATAAAAAATTTGAAATAAATAAATAAATTTAATTTTTAGAAAACGCCACGCGTTCCCAAAGCCTCTGATAAGACTGCTAGTTTTGCCACGTATAACCAACTAAAGTACACTTCCTCTACATAAAGATCCTGCCTTTGTATCTGTCACTCCATTCCTCGAGAACCTGAAAAATGGAGAACCTGAATTTTCTTTCTGTTATTCTCTCCTCACTCATCGTGATATCGCACGCGAGAATACCAGAAAATCCTTATCTCAATCTCGAGAGGTCGAATCTCCCGTCTGTACAAGCAGGGAAGATGATAAGGGAGCTGAATTTGTTTCCAAAATCTGAAGTCAACGTGATCGACGGTGGTGATGATGGTGTTGGTGCTATTAGCGAGTCACGGTATAATAAGAGGATTGTAGAGAGGAAATTTAGGTTTCCTAATGTAGTAGGTGACGAGGAAGAAAGCTTTACCGTTGATGATTTGGGACATCATGCTGGCTATTACAATATTGAGCATTCTCATGATGCTAGGTATTTGATTTTAAAAACCCTAGGTTTTTTTTTATTTGGTTGTGTTTGGGGAGATGGGTTATGTTGGTTTTTGTGTTTGCTTGTTTTGGTTAAAGTTTTGTCTTTTTGGGTAAAGGTTGAATATTTGAGGTTGGTGTTTAAGTGGATTGGTGATTATTTGAGATTTTTTTATGTGTTATGTAATTGAATGTTTGATTTTGCTTGAAGTTTTGTGTTTTGGGTAAAGGTTGAATTTTTGAGGTTGGAGATTAAGTGGATTAGTGATTATTTGAAATTTTTTCTAACGTTTCGTGTAATTGGATTTTTTATTTTGTTGAAAGTTGAGAGAGTGGAATATTTTATTTAGTTGGTTTCCGATGTTGATGATGATGTAATGAATGTCTGATTAGGTTTTCATTTTGTGTGGAGTATAATATTTCGGAGGTTTTTCTTTTAAAAAGTTTGTTTGTTGGTTTCTAATTACTGGTGACTTATTGGTGTAATTGTGGTTTGTAGGATGTTCTACTTTTTCTTTGAATCAAGGACCAGCAAGAAGGATCCTGTGGTCATTTGGTTGACAGGAGGACCAGGGTGTAGCAGTGAATTGGCTATGTTTTATGAAAATGGTCCTTACACTATTGCAAATAACCTGTCACTTGTGCGAAATGAGTATGGTTGGGACAAGGTAAGATGCTGTTAAATCTTCTTAAGCCGATGCCATAATTAATATTGGACTATAGTTTCTTAGTCTTTTCCTTCTTGTTCCTAACCTTTTTTAAAGTTTGCCATAGTTTAGCAAATATGATTTGTGAAAAATCATATCATGTTATGCCAAATGAAGCAAATATCCAATTTCTTACCCAATATTATTAAAAGTGTGTTTCATATTGTGTATCATTTAACAAACTTTGGCCAGTAATTGACCTAGGGTAACAATCCATTGATATGTCCTGTAGTTATGTGCCCTTGAGATCAAAAAAGTTAATCTTCGATAAGTCATATCCAGTTCGTTCAAGAACTGAAGACTGCAAGAATCACTCTCACACGTTAAAACTGAAAAGTTCAGCATAATAATCATCAAAAGCTCCGAAATTGTGGCTTACATGAGTTTAAATAGTTCTTGAAAAATTAACCCTAATGGACCTCTTATGTGGACTTATATGAAGTCCACTCAAAACTGGCCCAAAACCCTAAATTAAAAAGCCCATGACCTGATCCAAACAAGCCTTGGATCCTAGCTGAAAACAAACTATTAATTAAGCCCAAACATTAAAGAAAATAATAAAAATAAGTAACTTGTCATTAAATACCACCAGCCTTTCTTTCCTTGTGTAGCTAGGATGAATAAGGAATCCTTATAAGAAAAGGATTCTGAAACATTAATGAATCCTTGCCACACTAGGAGATTATATTGCACCTCATTAAAGATCCTTGTGGAACTAGGAAATTCCCAAAACCAGCTCCCACATCCTTGGAGGAAAAGAATCCTAATCAAATAGGAAGTCCACAAGTCAAATGGAAGTAAATAACAAAATCCGTACAGCCTCTGTTGACCAGTATTGGGGTGCCTTCCCGAACTCTGATTGACCTGCAATTTTAACCCAAGGTAGTAAGATATGTCTGGAGAGTCCACATAAAATATTAGCCCGATCCAATGGTCGGATTGAGAATTATGACTGTTGCCGTAAACCTGGACTGTTGCGCTTTTTACGCCAAAATCCAAATCTGACCTTACTTGGGTCGTATCACAGGGCTGAACCGTATCACCTAGGCTCCCAGTTGCACTTTCTGTGTCCTGGATCACTGTAACTTGGTTCTTAGTGCATTGGTTTGGTCGTGATGGTTTATTAGCATATACACGAGGCACAAATAAAAATAACGCTGCTTTCTGGGGAAAAAAAAAATGGTTTGTCACTAGCACTATTAACTCCACTGCTGTTCTCTATTCCTTTTCATTAACGAGGTTGGAAAAACTGCAACTTGCCTGCTTGCTGACAAGAGAATTAACATTTTGCTATGATGATTTTGCAGGTGTCAAATCTTCTATATGTTGACCAACCCACTGGTACTGGATACAGTTATAGTAGTGATAGGCGTGACATCCGTCACAATGAAGGCGGAGTGAGTAATGATCTATATGACTTCTTACAGGTTAGTTATCCTGTATTTCCCTGTGATAAGAAATGAGATAAAGCATGATAATCTGGTATCCCATGAACTTCTAATATATTAATAGCTTGAGGAAAGAACTGTAATTGCTAAAGTTTTACTATACTGAATGCTAGTCTTAGTTTGGGACACTAAACATACACTGTGAAACGTGAAAGGATTGGTGAGTGGTTGTTTTGAAATGATTGAGATTTGTTAACGCATGATATTGAAAGGACTAAGTGCATTCTTTGTATGGCACCAGGCCTTCTTCGAGGAGCATCCTGAATTGGCAGAGAATGACTTCTACATAACTGGAGAATCATATGCTGGACACTATATTCCTGCTTTTGCAGCTCGGGTCCACAAAGGAAACAAAGCTAAAGAAGGAATTCATGTAAACCTCAAGGTATATAAATGATTTTGCCTAATACTGACTTTTGATGGATTTGTATAACTTTTATTAATTGCAATTCAAAATTTTGAGCAGGGATTTGCCATTGGTAATGGGCTTACTGATCCTGCAATCCAATATAAAGCATACACAGATTATGCACTGGATATGGGAATAATTAAACAAGCTGAGCATGATCGCATCAACAAGATAGTTCCAGTCTGTGAAGTGGCAATAAAGCTTTGTGGTAATGTTGCATCTCGATTTGCTCCAATTCCTTTCAGAGATCAATTTCCTTCTTGATTGTTTAATTGTTTTTAGATCACATATTTTTGTATCAATCAAATTAGTTGTTTCAAACTTCGAAGTTTTCTCAGTGCATGAGGTCCTATTTTGTTGATTTTAGCTCCGTGGTTCCTTGCTTGAACATGTGCTTTCTGTCTCAGGCACTGATGGTACAGTCTCTTGCTTGGCCTCCTATTTAGTTTGCAATACCATATTCAGCAGCATCTTATCAGTTGCTGGTAATATAAATGTAAGACCTCATAAACCCTCCTGTTTGAGGGAAGTTAATCAGAGTCACTTTCATAGACATGAAAATAATGTGTGTACTGAATACATGTGTAACAAACAACCAAAAAATTACAAGCATTGATATATTCTCGCTGCAGTATTATGATGTTAGAAAGAAATGCGAGGGGAGCCTCTGCTATGACTTCTCAAATATGGAGAAATTTCTGGGTCAGAAATCTGTTAAGGAGGCACTTGGTGTCGGGGATATAGACTTTGTCTCCTGTAGCACTACAGTCTATATGGCGATGCTTACAGACTGGATGAGGAATCTCGAAGTGGGTATTCCTGCTCTCCTTGAGGATGGAGTCAAGTTGCTTGTGTATGCTGGAGAATATGATCTCATCTGCAACTGGCTCGGTAAGTAATACCAACTACTAGGGTATAGCGAGTTTCATTTATTTAACCTTTATCCAAGGCTAAGGTTAAATATTATATGAGCAGGTAATTCCAGATGGGTTCATGCCATGGAGTGGTATGGTCAGAAAGAGTTTGTGGCATCTCCTGAAGTTCCTTTTGAAGTTAGTGGTTCAGAAGCTGGAGTGCTGAAAAGTTATGGGCCTCTCGCATTCCTTAAGGTCACTCTCTTTCTCTCGAAACAATTAGCTTCTGACTTTTTTGCCAAAAATGATAGCTTCTATTTTATAATCAGTGCTAATCTAGTTGCACAATGCATCTGCCAACAGGTCCACAATGCAGGGCACATGGTTCCCATGGACCAGCCTGAGGCTTCATTAGAGATGCTGAAGAGGTGGACTCAAGGCAAATTGTCGGAAGTCACACAGGAGCCCCAACAACTGGTTGCTGAGATGTGATTGCCTTTTGTCTAGCTTTAGTAAGAGTGACCGTAATATGTGGTTTCCCTTTACGCTTGTAAATATTATTTTTCTCACCGATCAAACAGAATCCTAGACAATGTGGTATCTTGGCTTTTGATTCTCTGAAGGTTATAGACTCGTAGAATCGGAGAGTTTTATGGATGCATGTCTTCTTACCTGACTGTAATATGGTTTATGCATTGTGCTGAAATCTTACATTGCAAATATCTGTTTGTTTAATTTTAGCATCTAACAGCATGCTATCCGGATATATCAACATGAGACTGCAGCATTTGTCCACAACTACCTACAGAGGCGCACACTTTTGGCCAGCTTGTACTTGACAGTTTTCCTTCAGTCCGATATTTAGAGGACAAAGATGCCAGTTTTTGCAGATTACCACCTTACCATATGGGTCCATGTGGTTGTTCACTGCAGTTACGAGATTATTGCCATGCAAAGCATGAAAAACCTCTTTTTTAAGGTAACATAATGAATTTTTTAGGACAAAAATCGATCCTTGTACTGAATGTCGGGCCATCGTTTTCTTGTTATTTGAGGATAAGATTTAACTTGACTGAACCATGTAATTTCACAGTAACATTTTTTATTCACTCTAATCTAAGTTGTTTCAATACTGGTCAGATTAGTTTTTTGGTCATTGAGTTAATTCAAGTTTATTTCAAAACAAAGTTGTTTGTGTTTTTTTTAATGAAATAATATTGTTTTAAACATTTTTTTTTTAAATATATATCTGAGTTATATTAGTAATAGTGAATTTGTTTAATGTCTTGGAGTTAAAATAGTTAGGTTTTATCTGGAACTGAATCAAATTATAAATTAGTGGGCATTGGATTGACTCATCAAATTGGGGCGAATTTAATAATGACGTTTATGAAGCACATATTTACATATCAATTAAATTAGAACTAGGTCTCCAATGGCGTCCACAAAAATCTTTTAGAACCCCGCATCATAAACCTATTTGCATAATTTGAAGTGGCAAGTTACTGTTGGACACGTTGGAAGATACTGGGAACAGTAACACTGGAAAAGATGCAAACCTTCGTTAGCTACTTTTTTCAAGAACATAGAGCAACGGAGTATGTGAACAGTTAACTCCCAAAAGACCAGGAAAAGAAGTGCTTGCTCTCGTGGCTTTTGCTGTTAAATTCTCAACCAACCATTGTTTAAACTCTCATGATCTTTTGCTTCCTTCGGTTTCATCAAACCCAACCTCAAAGATATCACCAGTTTCTTCTCTATCAACAAGAGATGCTGGCCATCACATGAAGCTTAAGCACCCATCAAGAGCATCTGCTGAAGGTTTCCTTGGCTCCCTTTCAAAGTTTACTAATTAGTATTGCTTCAGTTCAGTTTTTCACTTGTCACTTGCAGGAATTCCTAGTTAGTTAATTGATGAAAATTTTAAGTTTACTAATTATTCAACAAGCGTAGACCTGTCCTTTTGGATATATGCAGGACTAGAACCAGCTGTATTTGCAGCTCTTGTTCCAAACAGTGCTGAAGAACCATTGCAAGAATTAATAGAAAGAATTCTGGCTGGTAAGCTGATCTTGCTGATTTCAGTAAACTCCTAAGCAAACAATCTGCATCTTCTCAGTTCGCACCAACGAATATAATATAATTTCCTGTGCAGACGGCAGATCAACCTATCTCAACATAAGCAAAAGGAAAACAGATAATTGAAGGCTTGTGGTTACTTTCTCAATGAGACTGTAGTTTTTGGAGTTTCGAGGACAATCTAGTTCTCATTGATTGTGATTTATTAGAAAAGTAGTCACAGCTGCCTGCATCAGTTGGAAGAATTCTTTTTTTCTCAGAATATTTATTACTGTATTGAAACCTGCTATCTACATCACTTCATATATTACAGAATGGATAATGTTTTTTTCAGGGTGAAAGAGAAATATCATTATCAACAAGTAAAAGAGGCACGAGCCGAACCCTGCTTCCAAAGCTTTATCATAGCAAATCCCGTTACTGCACAAACCATGGAAGCGAGGCTGAGTACTAGCAAGATGACACACAAAACTGAAATCTAAAAGTTTATACTGATCTTTCTATTCAAAGCATTACAGATACATATTTCACAGTACATTCTCATATATCATGTCTGTATCAATATTGCTGATAAATCAGACATACAGAATTCAACTATATGTGTGATCATCGACAAGACTCCAACAGGAAGTAAATTTGCAATTCTCCCCTCCGATGGAAGAAATTCAACACAAGAGCCCTTTGAGCTTCGACAAGATATACACTCTTCACAATTCTGGCTGCAGCCAAGGTGGCTCCTCTCGGAATGCTAACGGCTATTGATCTGAAAAATGATCGCCTCTGACCTGCCAAATAAGAGAGTTGGTCAAAAGCTTTGATAAAAAAAAAAGTATTCTAAACGAGTCTCAGCTACCATAAATCCCAAAGTCTTTGCAACCTAGGTTGTGCATGAGGCAGGGTAGGAAATTTTTTATGAAACCAAACAAAAAGCATGGAACAATTTTAATCTGTTCAGTTTAATCCAATCCTCACACACGGAAAAAGAAACAAGATCGCATCCAAGAACCATAGATGAAAACATATCCGAGAATTATAAATGAAGAGGTGGTCAGACATGAGATATTGAAGGAAATTAAACAGTAAGAAGAGAACAAAGCAATCTTGTTTAATTCCCTCCAATCCTCACATTCGGCCAAGACATGATATTCGTTTAGTTGCATGTTGGAGAAGAATCAAGTAAAAGAAACTAAACAAAAATCGACACCAAAACAAACAGTGACATCTCTTTAGTTCCCTCCAATTTTCACACACAACATACACTCTTGACTTTGAGGCTTCAACAGGCTTTGCCTTTACCACAGGCTTTGTCTCGAACCAACCACAGGATATTTATAGACTCTCTAAACTCCAAAGGAACAAGACAAACTAACTTCACAATTTTCACACAAGAGCATGATTCGCATGCTCAAAAGCAGTTACAAATACTGTGTGCATGTTTGTACGGTTCAGAGCATTTGAATTCTCCCTGTATATGTGTGGCCCGCTCACCAGGAACACAGCCCATATTAGAGCCCAGATAAATGACTACAAAGGCCAGCCCAAGATACCTTCTCAGCTCTTTAAATCTTCATAGAAGATTATTGATATCTCGAATATGCGAAGGCATCTTGTGCATATCATACAAACCCAACACAGTTCAGGTTTACATCTTCATGAGTAACGTTTGAATGAAAGTTCTTCGCTTGTCCCTCGCAGGAATTCCCAGCGAGTTAAATGACGAAGATTCAAAGTTTGTTCCTCTAAATGCAAATGCTAATGACTCAACAAACGATACATATTTATTTCACTTCCAAAGGAATATTTTCCTGAACCATGTAAGCAGCTGCAATTGCTATAAAATATTTTCAAGCTCTGTACAAGCAACAAAAGTTCGTGGGCACTGGTGAAAAAATCTAGGAAGTCTTTATACTGATCTTCGCACTCCATGTGTTACAAATACATATTTCTTGACAAAAATAAAGAGAGTAAATAAACAAATTTACTTCTATCTCGCAGTAAATTCTCATGTTTAACGTGACAAGTACATATTTCTTGGTTTCCTCTCTAGGCTTCAGCTCTTCTAACTTTGCAGCAAGAACGAACCACCCCCAACCTCTTGCCAGACAAGAAAGTTGGTAGAAAGCTCTAAGCAAAGAGCAGAAACCATCAATTCTCATGTATTTAATAGCAGTCACAAAAAAAGGGGGAAACTTTTTCTCCCCGCTTGCTAAATGTCTTGGAAACTAATGTTATCAAAATGAACATCTATCCATGAATATCAGGCGAGCAAATGTCTCAGCTGATTCACCAGCATTTCCCTCACAATCCAAGAACATCAATCTCAAAACTAGTTTCAGTAACACTGACCAGCATAAAGATGCTCCTCCATCAAAAAAACCGAACACAACTGTAATCCACAAGTCATAACAAAAAAACCTAAGACGCAACACATGCCATATCAATCACAGATGAACAAATCGAATCCTCTGTTTTTCAATAACACTAGCCAGTGTTCTTTTTAAACTCTGAGAAGATAATCTCCAGTATCAGTAATAACATGCTATAACCTCCCTCCCTCCCTCACCAAAACACAGTAACTGAAACAAAAAAACAGGAAGATTACATATTAATCAAACATCAAATCAATTACACAATCCAACAAGCACCCAATCTTCTATTAAAACAAATTAACATAACCGAAAAACCCAAACTCAAACAAAGCAAAACATGCCAATCATCATAGGAACTGTACAACCAACTTAAATGCAAACTCAAGCAAACCAATACAAGCCCTAATGACCAGAAGGAAGAGCAACACATTCACTAAACATCACATCAAAAATATATAGACAAATCTTAGAAACTCAAAACTTATTCCAAATTTTTTCACCAACATGATCAAAACTCATACTTTAATAACAAGAAAATCAACATTACCTCCAAAAAGAATCCCAGAAATCACTCCTCTTCATCACTCTCATCACTGAAGTAACTAGCTTTCTTAACCTTCACCTTCTTTTTCTCAACCTCTCCTGCCTTCAACAACCTCTCCTCCACCCCTCCATCCACCGCCGCAGCCCACTTCTCCTCCTCAAACTCACCCTCTTCTTCCTCCTCCTCCCAATCTCCCCTGCCCCTTCCGCCGCCTCCCCTCCCTCTCTTCACCACAGGCCTCTCTCTAATCCCCAATCGATTCCTTGGACACTCATAACTCAAATGTCCATCTTCTCCACACTCATAACACTTACTCTTATCCTTATAAACCCTCTTCTTAATAAACTCCGCCGCTCTACCATTATCTGCCGCAATCGACGCCGACAGAGTTCTACCATTGAGAATCTTCTTGTCCATCTGTTCAACGGCGGTGACCGCATCGCTGCGAGATACGAATTGGATGAATGCGACGCCGCGCGATTTCCGTGTCGTTCGGTCTTTTAAGACGGTTACACGTGCTACTTTGCCGAAGGTGGAGAAGAGTGTGTGGAGGTCTGAGTTTGTAAGGGAGAAGTCCAAATTGGATACGTACAGGGTTGATTTTGATGGTGCTAAACCGCCGGATCCGCCATGGGGTTTGGTGGAGGAAGGTGGGTATTGTGATGACGTGGTGGCGGATGAGTAGCGGTGGTAAAATATTTCGTCTTCGTCACTGTCACTGTTGTGTTTTTGCTTCTTCCCCATTTTTTTGACTTCCTAGCTGTTGATAGTTTTTTCTCTTTTCTTTTTTCTTTTTTTGCTTTTGCCCTGTTGGTCTCGAGAAATATATATATGTATATATACGTGGGTGTCCGGGCCAGCTTGAGCGCACCACAACTAATCCCACGGCTCACTGAACATCCTGTAAACCCAATGAGCATGTAAGGCACCGCAAGGATGACAGGCGTGCACGGTGAAATTTAAACCCAGAATACAAAGGAAATAAACAAATCTCTTCAACCACTGAACCAAGACCTCAAGTGCATGTCAAGAAATATATACTGGAAATATATACTTTGCCTGGAGTGGGCTTTTTCTTGGATTGTAAATATGAAATCTACCCTACAAACTAAACTTCAACCGAAAAAAAATTGTCAATGCATATTATAAAACACTTGTATTATACTTACTTCTACAAAAACACCACAAAATAAATAAATAAATGATTTACTACTTTGTTTAGAGAAATGGGCAACCCATCAAAAATTCCAATCTTATCCTTTTTGCTTTAACAACAATTCTACACCTTACTCATACCAGCAAGGCCCTTTGTTTTACTTTTGACTTTTGATAAAGACTCAATCCCTAAACCAGATAGATATTAATAAAAAAAAAAAAAAAAATATATTCAGCTATCATGCAATTTTCTCTGACACAGTCAAAATCTAATACTGATATTATTTCTTAACCCGTAGATGCAATAACTTGTACAATAATTAATTTGAAACATTACACACTCGTGTATGTATGTGTATAGCATTTGTTGATTATTATTACTTCGTTTCTAAGGATTGGTATGTTAAAGTCAAAGTTAAAGACTCGCCGACAGCATAATTTAACTCTTATTATTAGCTAAAAATAAACTAAAACAAATAAAATTTTAACAGAAAGTTCTACCCTAAGAGAGATTTCCAGAATTCACTTTTTCACTATATTCTTCGCAACTCAAAGGCTGATCTTTATAATGAGTATCTATTAATACAAATTATACAATAATAGCAATTTTTTCTCTAACATGTTCTTTGACCATCGAAGATCAATTTTCCAATTACTTTTCCCCTCATTTCACTTAATTTTTTTCCATCCAATCTAACAACTACTTTATCAAATAATTTACTTATTTCAATAGAATTGATGTTTTCCTAGCATTCAATTGCATGTTACAATTCATTCTTAATTGAGAAAATAAAATCACATAATTATCTCACTAAACAGTTCCCAGACAACATTTTCTAGAAAACAGTGCACAAATAATAAGAAAATCAAAATTAAACCAAATATCAGACATTTAAATCCTAGTTTACTTTAAAAAATCACAAAAGAAGCAAAACTCAGTTTTTATAACATCGAATTATAACACATCACAAAAAAAAAAAAAAAGGAAGAAGGAAAATCACTTACATGAAGACCCAGAAAGCGAAAAACAATTACAATTCCAGGTACTTGTTAGGTGAAGCTCAATCTTTCCAACTTTTCTTGTAGATTTAAAGATGATCCAGGCTAGATGGCAGCTTTGCTTAAAATATGCAGAAGATTTGAACCTTTTGGAGTTTTATTTCTTGTAAGGCGTAGGTAAAAATGAAAACAGATAATCAATTTTTCTGTTTATTACCACTGCTAACGGCATGTTTTATGTTTCTTTGACATGCAATTGAATGCTAGGAAAACATCAATTCTATAAGTATATTTTTGCTGTGCTGTGCTATGTTATCCAGTTATCCTAGTGATCATCTTATCAGTGTCAGCTATAAAAAGGGATCCATGCATCCAGCTGCTAAAAGCTTATTTTGGAATCTTTCTACCTTTCTGCTAGATTACATAACCCTGATTAAGAAGGTATATACTAATTAATTAGATAGCCATGTCAGCTGGACTAGTTTCATATGAGATTGTATTTTGTAATTAAATATTTCATGCAAGATTTATAAAAACTGTTGTTGAATATATGTGATTGCAGGGATGATCAAGGCTTTTGTAGCATAGAGTGCAGAAATAGGCAGATGGTTTTGGATGAACTGAGAGAACTTGAAGCGTCTAGCAATAAAATATTAAAATCTTATGAGCACTGCAGTGCCACTGCTAAATTACATAACTTTTTCATATTCCTAATTTTCCTCCTTTGTACAAACTTTGTGCTAAACAGATAATTCAATGGGAAGGGATAATGTAATATAGCAGAACGCAAGTTACTAATGGGATTTTTTAAAGATTATCTGTCATATAAAACAACAGATAGAGGCGATTAACAACAGCAACAACACTGTATTTGCCAGAGATGCTGGCGTGATGTTTTACAAATGATAGGAGTCATATGACCATTAACAACAACACTGTATACAGCCAGAAAAAAGACATGCCCTCTTCTGCATAATAAAACATGACAGAAAAGATGAGAATCTAACAAGCAAACCTGGTTATATATTTGCGCTGCTGGTGAGTGGAGAGTCGAGACTTGAGATTCTACGCTCCTGAATGTGCTGAATGCTGATATTAATTTGTTAGGGCTGAGACTTGAGATTTTGAGAATTTGAGATTTGGGGAAACCAGGAAAGGGGAAAGGGGAAAGGGAAAAGGGGAAAAGGGTGGGTGGAGTGTCGGTGTCGGGCGCAATGAAATCAGGAGATGGAGCGGAGTCAGCAGACTTTCAAATTTTTAAGCAAACTCGTGCAATCGGTCCGGTTTTACAGATTTTAACGAGTTGGACCAATTTTATACAAATTTAACCTAATTTGATCTGATTTTATTGGTTTTTAAGTTTTTAACCTGATTTTATATGTTTTATATGTTTTAACTTGTAAAATTATATAATTTTACGAGGTAAAAACACATTTTTAATAACCTTGAGCAGAATTAACAATTCTAAGAGGTATTGTTTTATATATATAAAAAAAATAATAAAAGTGAATTAATTACTTTTACATTTTCAAACCTTAAAAAATTTAATTTAATTTACTAGCACCCATCTAAACCCCAACACAAAAAAATTATAAGATATAATTCATAAACACGATGAATAAGAAATATCTTAAATTATTGTTTGGTTTTGTAATTACATATAACAATAGCAGTTTCTAGGAAACAGTGCACAAACAATAAGAAAATCAAAATTAAACCAAATATCAAGCATTTAAATCCTAGCCCACTTAAGAAAATCACAAAAGATGCAAAACTCAGTTCTCATAACATCGAATTATAACACATCGCAACAAAAAGGAAGAAGGAAAATCACTTACATGAAGACCCAGAAAGCGAAAAACAATTACAATTTCAGGTACTTGCTAGGTGAAGCTCAATCTTTCCAACTTTTCTTGTAGCTTCAAAGATGATCCAGACCAGATGGCAGCTTTGCTTAAAATATGCAGAAGATTTGAACCTTTTGGGGTTTTATTTCTTGCAAGGCGTAGGTAAAAATGGAAACAGATAATCAATCTTTCTGTTTATTACCACTGCTAACAGCATAAAGGAGCAAGAGTTTTATTTTCTCAACTAAGATGAACTGTAATATGCAATTAAATGCAGGGAAAGCATCAACTCTGCTGAAATAAGTAAATTATTTGATAAAGTAGTTGTTAGATGGGATGGAAAAAAATTAAGTGAAGCGAGGGGGAAAGCAATTGGGAAATTGATCTTCGATGGTCAAAGAATATGTTAGAGAACGATTTGCTATTATTGTATAATTTGTATTAGTAGATCCCACTCGAATTCTTTGTTTCTCCACATTGAATAGCACTTGGATTTGTAATTTTTGACAAAACCAGTGATGAGCTGCCATTGGCCTTTGACAAGATGCATGGATTCTCCACGGTCGATGGCTTTGTGGAGATAACTGAAAGCTTGGCTGAGATGATTAAGTACGTGGCAAATGAACCCTCAGTAGGGCTCTTCTATGTTCAGCAGCATGCTCAAAATGCAATTCCGAATGTCATTAGGCTCAAGAATAATGTTGTGGAGAAGTCACGTGCAACAAATCTGCACACTGAAGACTTGGAGGATTGTATCACCATGGTGAAGTCAATGAAAGAATGTGGTTTCCCTGTTGCTGATGAGATGATTAGAGACATCAGGAAATCTTTAGCAACAATGTCAGCTAAACAACCAAGAAGAGGATTAATTAATAGCCCAGTTTCAGGTTTTCAGATGGGAAGAACCAGCTCACGGGGACCAGGCACTTGGGGTCGTAATGGAGATGATGCCGAGAAGGATGGCAAAAGGACGAGCAATTACTTTTCAACTGTATTTAAGACTGCCAAAGAAAAGGCAAGCAATTTCAAGTGGCCACCACTTGATTCCAAAGAATCAACCACAAACCAGGCAGAAAAACTACTGTCTTGTCCTACTTCATCACAATCGGTCACTAGCACTGGCTCGTCTCTGCCTGATGTGGAAGCTGATGAATTGCCCTTGTCAGGTCCGACTGCTGGTGGACAACAATTAGATGAAGAAGAGGATCAATCTGTTGTGAACTTGCCACGTCATAATATATTGTTGTTAACAGAGAACTTCGATGACTTCAAGGCTGATAAGGAAGCCAAGCTAGAGGAGTGGTTGGGAGGGACTGCTGACAACCTAGATAAACTGCAGGAGGGCAAATGATGCTGGCGGATTTCCCTCTTTTTTTCCTTCGTCTTCTTCTAACATGATGTTCGATGCCATTGCTTCCCAAAAAATCTGTTGCTTTTGCTCTACTGATCTCTGAAATGATCTTATGCAGTATGAGAGAAGAGAGTGCAAGAAGAGAAAAGAAAGATAGGAGAGCATAACATAGGGGAGACAAGACATAGAAGGGGAAAGAAAACGGGGGGGAGTGGAACAGAAGGAGCCAGAAAAAGGTGACGGGCATGAGAAAAAAGAGAGTAGGAGAGAATCAGATGCAGAGAGAGGAGAAGAGACGGACACGAGGAGAAGATAGAACGGAAAGGAAGCCAGACGCAGGGAGTGGCATCATAGCTTCTTCCCAGAATCCCAGCGACAAGCTCAGGAGGTATTTCTCCCAGCAGCGGCTGTGAACTAGGTAAGCTTTTCATTCCTTCTCCTTCCGTTTATAATTGCACAAACACTGTGCAGGTGCAATTTAATTAAATTGTGGCTGTAGCAGGCGTGCGTGAGTTGTGCACTTAAAAGCCAGTTGGGTCAGTTGCTCGGGCTAGTGACTCGATTAGGCATGTTGGGTATAAACTAATTACATGTATCAAGCTGGATTCAGTTTAAAAAAAAAATTAAAAATCTTTTCAAAAAAATTTATGATTTTCTCGTATATTTTTTACTGCATTTTGATCGATATTGGTTTGTATTTTTATACTGTAAAAATACAAATCTGGTATTAAAATACATGGTTTTTTTCAAAAAAATAAAATGTTTTGCTTTCATGCATATGGTCAAGTCTCTCAAAAATAATAAAAAAAATCATATTGTATTTTCATACAACAAAGAAATTTTTAAAAAAAATATGCATTAGCATGCATTTTGGCTTTAATAACTAATTTATTAAAATCACGAGAACTAGGCCAATATGTCAAAAATTCTAAAAATTTATTTTTTTTCTTTTAATATTTGGGGTTATGACCATATATGTAAGACGTATTTCAAATATTAAATTATTTTGTTGACGTCAGAACAATTAGATTTTACCTGATAAGATAAAAATCTCTTTATTGAGGAAGATTTTTCTTAAATAATAGATGGATTAACAATTAGAAAACATGACAAGATATTAGGTTTTACTAGACAATAAAACAATGAAACTTACCTTAGGTATGGCGTATTGGGGGTGGTATCTTCCTTTACACAATAGTGAGATTTCTGAGACCAGAAATTCTTGTCTAGTGACCAAAATATTGTGGTGACTCCCATTCCAAGTATTTTTCACTAAAAGACAAGAATTCCTTGTCCCTCATATTTGTACATTAGAAATCTTGAGGGACTGAATTGTTTTCGCCACGACACCTTACACATACAACAACCAACATTTTTCTTCACTTTATCTCCTCTATTCCTTCCAAAATTTGATTAGACCTCCTATCAGTCAATCATCAATCGTGGAGAATTAACCTCCCTTGATCATTTTAAGCACTTAAAATTAAACAATCACTAGTATATAAATATATGATTTTATTAAATATATGAACAAGTACAATTTTTATCTAAAATATTCTTTCAAAAGAATAAAACAATAATCTAATTCTTTCCTTGTATTTGATGTATGGTACAATCTCTATCTAAAATATTCTTTCAAAAGAATAAGATTTATGCTTTGCAAAAATGCGAATTTGAACATGTATTGCGAAGTGAGATTTAGCCCTCATAAGAAAAACTCTTTAAAATTTAAATGCATAACAAAAAAATATATATGTCATTTAAAGGAGGTTTTTTAAATAAAAGGAAAGAGAAAATGAGTATTAATCTACATATAAATTAGGTTAAATTTGTATAAAATTGGTCCAACTCGTTAAAATCTGTAAAACCGGACCGATTGCACGAGTTTGCTTAAAAAATTGAAAGTCTGCTGACTCGGCTCCCTGCTGACTCCACTCCATCTCCTGATTTCATTGCGCCCGACACCGACACTCCACCCGCCCTTTTACCCTTTTCCCTTTCCCCTTTCCCCTTTCCTGGTTTCCCCAAATCTCAAATTCTCAAAATCTCAAGTCTCAGCCCTAACAAATTAATATCAGCATTCAGCACATTCAGGAGCGTAGAATCTCAAGTCTCGACTCTCCACTCACCAGCAGCGCAAATATATAACCAGGTTTGCTTGTTAGATTCTCATCTTTTCTGTCATGTTTTATTATGCAGAAGAGGGCATGTCTTTTTTTCTGGCTGTATACAGTGTTGTTGTTGTTAATGGTCATATGACTCCTATCATTTGTAAAACATCACGCCAGCATCTCTGGCAAATACAGTGTTGTTGTTGTTGTTAATCGTCTCTAGCTGTTGTTTTATATGACAAATAATCTTTAAAAAATCCCATTAGTAACTTGCGTTCTGCTATATTACATTATCCCTTTCCATTGAATTATCTGTTTAGCACAGAGTTTGTACAAAGGAGGAAAATTAGGAATATGAAAAAGTTATGTAATTTAGCAGTGGCACTGCAGTGCTCATAAGATTTTAATCTTTCATTGCTAGACGCTTCAAGTTCTCTCAGTTCATCCAAAACCATCTGCCTATTTCTGCACTCTATGCTACAAAAGCCTTGATCATCCCTGCAATCACATATATTCAACAACAGTTTTTAGAAATCTTGCATGAAAGATTTAATTACAAAATACAATCTCATATGAAACTAGTCCAGCTGACATGGCTATCTAATTAATTAGTATATACCTTCTTAATCAGGGTTATGTAATTTAGCAGAAAGGTAGAAAGATTCAAAAATAAGCTTTTAGCAGCTGGATGCATGGATCCCTTTTTATAGCTGACACTGATAAGATGATCACTAGGATAACTGGATAACATAGCATAGCATAGCATAGCAAAAGCAATAGCTTTTAGTTTGCGTGTTCAAGTTAAGCTCCTGCTGCTGCTGACCTAGAATCAAACCCAGTGTGTGTGTGTGTTTTGACTAGCTAGGGTTGTCTTCTCTATAAGCATATAAGCATATTTTCCCCCCAGATTAGAACACCCTTCCATCTTAAGGCTTCTTAGGCAATGTTTATTAGCAACAAAACGACCCAGTTCATCACTGCATAGAAAAATCAGAAATTTGATCCAATTAGCAGTCATCTCTCAACAGTCTTTCATCACATAAAATTTAATTGGGCGAGGTGAGGAACTAGAAATTATATGATGCAGACCCTAGCCAGCAAATATGCTATTTGAAAAACTGGGAAACAGAACAAAGATACTGATTATATTCCTAAACAATCAGAGGGTCCCATTTTATCAGTTGTTTCATGCTTATATTTCTTTGTTGTTTAGCTATGTGTTTCATGCAAAACCCTCACACACTTTCAGGACTAAACTTCGATTGAAAATTACTGAACAATTAGAACGATGATGTTAGGCAGTTTGTGATGTGCAGCTTTACATAATTATATCAACAGGTAAAACAAAATGTTATTAATTAAGAGCATCTTTCTATCCAATCCACTTGGACTTGTTCATCTTTAGAATCTGAATAAAGACCGGTGACCTAGAAAGAAACGAAACAATTTTAACCCACATGACTGGATCTTGCAATTTAGTTAAATTTCACTTTTATTTTAATTGTGTTATATTATTATTTATTACTTGATTGGATCTTGCAAATTAGATAAAATATTTTACTTGCGATTTTACGATTCAAGTTTATATTGTATGTTCCGTGTTGTGTCAAAAAAACGTTTTTGACAACCTTGTAGGAAATAATAGCAGTGTTTGATTTTGACTGTGTCAAAGAAAATTGCATGATAGCTGAATGATTTTTTTTTTTCCTTTTATTAATATCTATTTGTTTTAGGGATTGAGTCTTTATCAAGAGCCAAAAGAAAAACAAAGGGCCTTGCTGGACGAGCTAGGAAAACTGTTGTTAAAGCAAAAGGATTAAGATGAGAATTTTTGATGGGTTGCCCGTTCCTCCTGACAAAGCAGTAAGTCGTTTATTTATTTATTTTGTGATGTTTGTAGCAGTATAATGCAAGTGTTTTACCATGTGCATTGACAACTGTTGTTCAGTTGGAGCTTTGGTTTGTAGAATAGATTTCATATTTATAATTCAACATCTTGAGTAGAATTATTAGATCGGAAGTTGACGGAGTTATGTTGCCATGAAACTTCCATGTAATTATAAAATAAAGATGATATGAGCCTTTGATGAAAAAAAAAAACAGTAAGATTACATATTAATCAAACATCAAATCAATTACACAATCTAACAAACACCCAATCTTCCATTAAAACAAATTAACATAACCAAAAAACCCAAACTCAAACAAAGCAAAACATGGCAATCATCATCAGAACTGTACAACCACCTTAAATGCAATCTCAAGCAAACCAAAACAAGCCCTAATGACCAGAAGGAAGAGCAACACATTCACTAAACATCACATAAAAAATATAGAGACAAATCTTAGAACTCAAGTGGGCTAGGATTTAAATGCCTGGTATTTGGTTTAATTTCGATTTTCTTATTGTTTGTGCACTGTTTCCTAGAAAATGTTGTCTGGAAACTGTTCAGTGAGATAATCATGGGATTTTATTTTCTCAACTGAGAATGAACTATAATATGCAATTAAATGCAGGGAAAACATCAACTCTGCTGAAATAAGTAAATTATCTGATAAAGTAGTTGTTAGATGGGATGGAAAAAAATTAAGTGAAGCGAGGGGGAAAGCAATTGGGAAATTGATCTTCGATGGTCAAAGAATATGTTAGAGAATGATTTGCTATTATTGTATAATTTGTATTAGTAGATCCCACTCGAATTCTTTGTTTCTCCACATTGAATAGCACTTGGATTTGTAATTTTTGACAAAACCAGTGATGAGCTGCCATTGGCCTTTGACAAGATGCATGGATTCTCCACGGTCGATGGCTTTGTGGAGATAACTGAAAGCTTGGCTGAGATGATTAAGTACGTGGCAAATGAACCCTCAGTAGGGCTCTTCTATGTTCAGCAGCATGCTCAAAATGCAATTCCGAATGTCATTAGGCTCAAGAATAATGTTGTGGAGAAGTCACGTGCAACAAATCTGCACACTGAAGACTTGGAGGATTGTATCACCATGGTGAAGTCAATGAAAGAATGTGGTTTCCCTGTTGCTGATGAGATGATTAGAGACATCAGGAAATCTTTAGCAACAATGTCAGCTAAACAACCAAGAAGAGGATTAATTAATAGCCCAGTTTCAGGTTTTCAGATGGGAAGAACCAGTTCACGGGGACCAGGCACTTGGGGTCGTAATGGAGATGATGCCGAGAAGGATGGCAAAAGGACGAGCAATTACTTTTCAACTGTATTTAAGACTGCCAAAGAAAAGGCAAGCAATTTCAAGTGGCCACCACTTGATTCCAAAGAATCAACCACAAACCAGGCAGAAAAACTACTGTCTTGTCCTACTTCATCACAATCGGTCACTAGCACTGGCTCGTCTCTGCCTGATGTGGAAGCTGATGAATTGCCCTTGTCACGTCCGACTGCTGGTGGACAACAATTAGATGAAGAAGAGGATCAATCTGTTGTGAACTTGCCACGTCATAATATATTGTTGTTAACAGAGAACTTCGATGACTTCAAGGCTGATAAGGAAGCCAAGCTAGAGGAGTGGTTGGGAGGGACTGCTGACAACCTAGATAAACTGCAGGAGGGCAAATGATGCTGGCGGATTTCCCTCTTTTTTTCCTTCGTCTTCTTCTAACATGATGTTCGATGCCATTGCTTCCCAAAAAATCTGTTGCTTTTGCTCTACTGATCTCTGAAATGATCTTATGCAGTAGGTTGATCTTATTAAAAAATTTCTGATATTTTGTTGGTTTCGCATAGCTTTTGCGTTTCTGGTTCCAGCAACCCATGGCACAAACTAACATTTCCAAAATTGTAAATATTTTGGACATTAGCCCGTAGGTACTCTCCAGCTCTCATTTATTCCAAATAGGATCTTGGTCATTGATCAAGCCTAGCAGTCTTGAAAGCACCCTTGAGATGTTGATGTTCAGCATTGATGTCCAGATTTGGCGCTTCAGTTGTGTGGCTTTACAAGTGTCAGGCCTGAGTCATAAGTTTGCAAATTTAAGGTTTTAGAACAAATATTTCATGCAAAACTGGAGCTGCTTGTCGTTTGGCCAAAGGAGGGGGGTGGGGGAATCTTGAGACGTTCTTCCCATTTGTTCTATACATTTGAATCAACGCTTTTCTCCCTTCTTACCTGATCTTGAAAGTAAGACCATGCTATTATAAAGCCAACTCTACTCGATATAAATAGATTGCTAAGCCATCTCTAAATATGCTATTATAAACAAAGTAACAGTGGAGGTTGATCATGTCAATGGCTGTATTCTTTTTTACTCAACTTAGATTAGATTTCATATCATAGATTTCCCGAGTCGATCCACTAAGCAAAACAATGATTGTATTGTGCTATCTGAAATCATTATCATCCAAAGATTGAAATGGGATACTAAAATCAAAATTATTAAAAATATTATGGCTACCATCCTCTCAAGTAAGGATAATTAATACATCATTCATCTGATTCAACGCCTAAACAGTTCATTTATTTAATTAAAAAAAAATTAAGATAAATAATTGCATGCGTTTTGTTTCCTTTCACTGTTTTATTTTTAGAACGTGCTATAAGGAAGCTCAATAAATAAATAAATAAACAATAATCTTTTCATCGCCATACATGTTTTTTTTTCAACTGAAATATGATCAGCGGATGTTGTGCAACACAATTGTTGTTACTTATTTTTGGGTTTTCATAAAAGAAAAAAAAGAAAATACAAAACATATATATATATATATATATATCAAAAAATATTCAAAAGAAATCCAAAAAATAATAGGAGCGAGAAAAGGATGCTCGAATGCCGGGAAAAAAAAAACAAAAATTAGTTGAAATGGTTTAAAAATATAAAAGGTTAAAATTTGACATTATATTTTTGACTGGTAAGAGCCTTGTTGATAAGAAAAATTCAATTTGAGGAGGAAAAGTTCAAAATCAGATTTTATGGATTCAATTAAATTTTATCTAAGGTTTAATTGAATTTATAGAGGATTTGATTGTAAGAAAAATTAATTTTTTTTTCAATTTAGGCTTTTACTGGAAGAAATTAAAGTTCTGGGATCCAATTATAATTTTTGAAAGTTGATTTGGTTAAATTAAGGGTTTAATTGCATAATTATTGAAGTTTGATGGCCAATTAGGGACTTAATTGGAACAATCCGAAACCAAGAACCAAACCAGAAAATGCGGTAAACTCAAGGGATCCAATTACAATTCATCTGGGGGCTTGATTACAAAATTGTCAAAACAGCCAAGGACCGAATCAAAAATATTCATTTTGAAATTTTGAAACGGCGTCGTTTCCTTAAAGAGCACTATTCATTGTCTCCTTCAAAGAAAGCCGTTTTCAGCAGTAAAACAGGGATACGTTTTGCAACAAATTGCTCCAATTATGAGGCACGTTTTATGGCTGCTATCCCGGCGACCGTTACCACCGCAGGGCTTTCCTTGGCCTATAAAAACCAGAGAAAGACAGTGAAAAAGGAGGGAGGAACGAGACAGCAAGGGGAGAAAACGGAAAAGGCAACGAGACAGAAGAAAAAAAAAAAGAGAGAAGAGAGTGCAAGAAGAGAAAAGAAAGATAGGAGAGCATAACATAGGGGAGACAAGACATAGAAGGGGAAAGAAAACGGGGGAGAGTGGAACAGAAGGAGCCAGAAAAAGGTGACGGGCATGAGAAACAAGAGAGCAGGAGAGAATCAGATGCAGAGAGAGGAGAAGAGACGGACACGAGGAGAAGATAGAACGGAAAGGAAGCCAGACGCAGGGAGTGGCATCATAGCTTCTTCCCAGAATCCCAGCGACAAGCTCAGGAGGTATTTCTCCCAGCAGCGGCTGTGAACTAGGTAAGCTTTTCATTCCTTCTCCTTCCGTTTATAATTGCACAAACACTGTGCAGGTGCAATTTAATTAAATTGTGGCTGTAGCAGGCGTGCGTGAGTTGTGCACTTAAAAGCCAGTTGGGTCACTCTTGGGCTAGTGACTCGATTAGGCCATGTTGGGTCCAGTAAACTAATTACATGTATCAAGCTGGATTCAGTTTTAAAAAAATTTCAAAAATCTTTTCAAAAAAATTTGTGATTTTCTCGTATATTTTTTACTGCATTTTGATCGATATTGGTTTGTATTTTTATACTGTAAAGATACAAATCCGGTATTAAAATACATGGTTTTTGTCAAAAAAATAAAATGTTTTGCTTTCATGCATATGGTCAAGTCTCTCAAAAATAATAATAAAAATCATATTGTATTTTCATACAACAAAGAAATTTTAAAAAAATATATATTAGCATGCATTTTGACTTTAATAACCAGTTTATTAAAGTCACGAGAACTAGGCCAATATTTAAAAAAATTCATTTTTTTTTCTTTTAATATTTGGGGTTACGACCTTATATGTAAGACGTATTCCAAATATTAAATTATTTTGTTGACGTCAGAACAATTAGGTTTTACCCAATAAGATAAAGATCTCTTTACCGATGAAGACTTTTCTTAAACAATAGATGGATTAACAATTAGAAAACATGACAAGATATTAGGTTTTACTAGACAATAAAACAATGAAGTTTACCTTAGGTATGACGTATTGGGGGTGGTAATATCTTTCCTTTATGCAATCAGTCCCCGTACTTGATTTCTAAAACCAGTTAGGGTTTCTAATGATCAAAATATTAGGTGGTGACTCTCATTCTAATTTTCCACTAATAAAAGACAAGAATTCCTTGTCTCTTCACGTTTGCCACATTAGATAAAATCTTGAGGGTGAATGTTTTCGCCACGACACCTCACACGTACGACAACAACCAACATTTTTCTTCACTTTATCTCCTCTATTCCTTCCAAAATTTGATCAGACCTCCTAGCAGTCAATCATCAATCATGGAGAATTAACCTTCCTTGATCATTTTAAAGCACTTAAAATTAAACAATCACTAGTATATAAATATATGATTTTATTAAATATATGAACAAGTACAATTTTTATCTAAAATATTCTTTCAAAAGAATAAAACAATAATCTAATTTTTTTCCTTGTATTTGATGTATGGTACAATCTCTATCTAAAATATTATTTCAAAAAGAATAAGATTTGTGCTTTGCAAAAATACGAATTTGAACATGTATTGCAAAGTGAGATTTAGCCCTCATAAGAAAAACTCTTTAAAATTTAAATGCATAACAAAAAAATATATATGTCATTTTAAAGGAGGCTTTTTAAATAAAAGGAAAGAGAAAATGAGTATTAATCTACATATAAATAAAAAACTGAGAAAAAATATAAAATAACGTTAATTTAAAAAAATTTATAAAAACTAATTTAAAAAAAAAAATTTAATTTCACAAGAACAAACATTTACTCGGTTGTGTTTACTAAATTTATTTATTAAAATAATTTTTTTATTCAATCAAACAATTATAGAAATAAAGACACAAATTAAATTAATTGAATAAAATAAAATGAGAAAAAAAAACATTATCCAAGGCTGCACATATTTGAAATGATAATTTTTTTATTTTCAAAAGTGAAGTTCATCGATACAAAACGATAAAAAAAAAATATAGATGCATCAGAAAAATTCTTTAAAATTTAAATGCATGACCAAAAAAATATTTTTCATTTAAAAAGGCTCTTTAAAAAAATAAAAGAGAAAATGAGTTCAGTTAGGGCCCGCGCATATGGAAAAAAATAATATAAAAATAACTTTAATTTAAAAAAATAAAAAAAAGCGAAGGTTATGCAATGTTGGGCCTAGAAAGCCAGGTCAGCCTGCCTGACCCATTTAGTTAGGGCCCGCGCAAATGGGCTCCTTTTTGTATTTGGAGTGTTCAATATGCAGTCCACCCCAATTTGTTTTGAAAAAGAAAACCCAATGACGCGTTGTTTTTTACCCAGATTTTGGCTAATGTGGTGGCCAAAAAATCGAGGCTTAAATTTGTTGATCCAAAAACTTGTTTTTCAACTTATTTGTTTATACCAAAAAGACATTAGAAACCTTGGCGAACCTATCTAAGGCCTCAAAAAAATAAAAAAAACCACCACAAAAACCGAAACCAACCTTAGATAAAAAATCTACATGAGCTCAAATTTGTTTTTTCATGAACTTTCAAGGTAAACAAAAACACCTAATACGAACTCTCATTATCAAATCAAACCATTTGATACAAATATTAACCGTTTTGGTGGCCTATAATGACGTTTCTTTTTATATTGCTGGAATCTAGGGATTTCTCTCTTTCCTCTCTCATCCAATGATAAAAAAATAACAAAAATAAATTTTTATATTATAATTGAATTAGAAAACGATTAAGGTACTGGAATTTAAAATTTTACGTAATTTTTAAAGTTAGAGAACCATAGTGTATCTTTCATTAAAATTTTAAAACACCATTCATGTTTGTTTCCTTTTTCATTGTAGTCTCTTTTTTATTTTATAATTGATTGAAAAATCAGAAATAAGTGGCATTTAATTAAAATTAAATAGCACAAAATAAAACTTTGAAAATCAAAATAAAATCGCAAAAAATACACAATCTTGCCCATAATATTTGTGTGTGGGTGAACAATTATGTCTTCTACAGTAAAATGACAACTTGATTTAGATTTTTAGTTAATTAATTAATTTGATAGGCTTATTTTTTTTTTTTTTTTAATTAATATAAATATTCGAGCAAGTTTTATATATATTTTAACTAATTTTATATATTTAAAGTTAATAATTATATAAATCACTCTAGAGCCGAAATCATTGACCGAGGAGGAAATACGAAGCATGAATAAGTTTTTTTTACATGAACAGGGCCTTCGCCGAATAATGTTGTCAGAAAGAATCGAATCTTTGTTATTCTCCTTGTACTGATCCAATCTTTTTTATGATTCGATATTTCATTCACCAAGTGTTGCTTAACAGCTAGTTAATCACCAATAGACAACAGCAAGATACGATGGCCATGCAAAGTCTCTATATAAAGGCAAGATATGGACTTCCATTTCTCCCAAATTCGCCATGGCTGCACCAGAGATTTCTTATTACCTTCCCTTCTTTCTTGGGTTAATCATAGCCGTTCGCTCCTTCGTCAGAACATTCTTTAAATATCGTAGCCAGATCGAAGCCCCGCCCAGTCCACCATCGATCTCTACCTCTTATCGGCCACCTACACCTACTTGGCCCAGTCCTACCAAAACCTAGCCAACCGATATGGTCCACTCATGCAGATACCTTTAGGGACATACGTGTGTTATTGCTTCTAATGCTGCTGTGGCAAAAGAAATATTCAAGACCCATGGGAGCTAAATTTCATCTCTCTACCTGAATTTGGCTGCTCTGAATATTTTATTTATAGAGGATCGAGGTTTGTGACTGCCCAATATGGTGATTATTGGAGGTTCATGAAGAAACTGTGCATGGCTAGAGTCCTTTCGATCTGTCCCGCAACTTGATAAGTCCAGTACTGATATACGAGAGGAGGAGAGGGTGAAGTTATTCGAATCGGTGACGACAATTGTGATAGAGAAGGGAGGTTGTGTGATTTGAATAGAGCGTTCACAGCTTTCACAGACAATATTATCTGTAGGATGGCAATGAGCACAGGGTGTTCTGGTAGTGATAACGATGCCGAAAAGATTAAGAAGATGTGTGAGACTAGTACGAGGCTGCCTGGGAAGCTTGTTATAGGGGATATCTTGGGTCCTTTCAAAAAAATTTATTCCTCTAGCAGTGGGAGGAAGCTAGTTGGGGTAGGATAATCAAGGAGCATGAAGAGAAGGCAAAGGAAGGTTTTGAAAGGGGGGATAGGAAGGATTTGACGGGCATATTGTTGGAGATATTTAAAGATCCAGCTGCTGAAATTAGGTTATCAAAAAATGACATCAAGTCTTTCTTGCTTGTAAGTTCTATTTAGCCTTCTAGATATTAATATCTTGCATCATATGAGAAAAATCACGAATAACTATGTTAAGAGGATAACTGAGATTGACACTCCAACTCGAATTCTCACCTCTTGTTTTCAAGAATACCAATGAATTTCTCGTTAATTATTTGCATTGCTAATATCTGCTATTTATGTATCTCAGGACATATTCTTTGCTGTTACGACACAACATCAGTGGCCTTGGAAGGGGCAATGGCAGAGCTATTCAACAACCCAGAGGTATCCAAGAAGCTTAGAGATGAGATCAGTGCAGTTGTTGGGCCCAACAGGCTAGTCAAAGAATCTCACGTCCCAAATCTCCTTTACTTTAGGGCAATCTTCAAGGAAACCTTAAGACTTCACCCTCCAGCACCGCACCCTTGATCATGAGAGAATGTATAGAAGATTGGAGGGTCAACAGTTGTGTTATCAAGGCCAAGACAAGCGTTGTCACTAATGTCTACGCTATCATGAAGGATCCGAATTCATGGGCTAATCCGAATGAATTCATGCCTGAAGGATTCATGGAGAGTTCAGAGGAAAAAAATGGCGAGCACCAGATTGAATTTAAGGCTCAGAATTTTCGTTACCTTCCATTTGGAAATGGAAGAAGGGGATGTCCTGGTGCATCATTTGCAATGCTGGTGACACATGCAACATTAGGGGCTTTGGTTCAGTGCTGTGGTTGGAAAATCAAGGATGGGGAGAAGATTGATTTACGCCCAGGACCAGGTTTTTCAGCAGAAATGGCTCACTCACTTGTGTGTAACCCTATTAAACACATGAAAAGATTTTAAAAGATATCATTTAATTTCTTACAGGTTAAAGATCAAATTGTTCTTTAGGTCTATTACAAGTCTGTCAGGAGCTCATGGAATTTGGTATGAACTTGCATGCTATCCTTTGAAATTGAATGTATCGAGCCTTTTGCTCCAAGTTCCAATATCATTACATGCACTGAATGCTTTGATATGGTATACCAAGTTCCAGTGGAACCAAGATGAAACAAGAATCACTAAAACCTCTAGGAACAAGTCGTTCATTGTCTTGAGCATTTACAAGCACAATTGCAATCAGTACTTTTTTTCTTTCTTTTTTCCTTTATTTTTGTTTGCCACCAAGTTGTCCAGCCTCTGTCACAAACAGCAGAGTTAAATCATTGTTTTCTTTATTTTTACAAATCATTACGTGCCGGTCTTCCACAATCAGCAAGATGCAGTCTCATTTTGGGTTTTGACCTTTGTTAAGGTTTGACATCTATGATCATTCATACCTTATACTTCCATAATAGAGGAGATCGAAACCAGGTTCCACCCTGACCAGCGCTAACATCATCACATCTTCTTTCCATCATGGCACGATACAGTTGTGCTGTTTCATAAATCCTCCTCTGTGAGGACCCTTTCTCCACACCACAGTCAACTTGGGGACAAGCTTTGTGGTTGATGGTTCAGGGGCATTACCTCTCCAATATGCTGCCCGAGGAAGGACTGAGGTGATGAAGAATAAGGAGTCAATTATGACATGCAGTTTCATTAGATACAGCAATTTTCAATTCTCATTGTAGACACCATGCATCATTCCTGGAGCTTTTGTGCATGGAACATGTATCTTCAACAGTCAGTAATAGCACGGACAGAGTTCTCCAACTGGCCCTTGTTTACTAGTTCAGGAGGAAAAAATTCTGCCACACCAGAGAGAAGCATTCACAATGGAGTGTGAGTTCTCCACTAGACAGGGATAGAAATATCAAATCACCAGATAAAATATTCATACACATTTCATTTGTATCATAAAAAAAGAGAGCAAGTAGCATCGATCAAATAAAACTCAGAAACTGGTGTCACTAAAATGCATTCAAAATGCTAACCATCAAGAAAATGTGTGCTCATTTGCCATGCACCAAGTGGTGCGATGAAAAACAATATCAGAAACCATATAGTCAATTTGCACATGAAATTATCAACATAACCTTGGCATCAAAGATAGTTTACCATTCTCACCATTCATCAGGAGGGTGCTGTATGTTCATTCTTCAACATGTCCACTTGAATTTGTCCTAACAAAATTGAACCATTTATTTCAGATTTTTATGACAAGAATAGTTAAGGAAAGCAGCACTAATGAATGATTATGCACAACAGAAAAAAAAAAAAAAAAACCATCGTTTTATATCCCTATCAATTGAGTTTGAAAAGGTGGATCATTATATATACTTCTATGGTTCTTGAGAACGCACATCATTTCTCTCTATGGAAGCACAAGAAATAAAGTCACCGTGATGTAACTATGAAATGATAGAAGGGCATTTATTAACTTACTAAATTTACATAGCAAGAGAAGAAGAGGTTCAGTATGCATGTTGAGAGTAAAAAGAACAGGAACGATTCACTTCCACCTTACATCCAAATGCAGCAAAAATAATAGATTTATTATGAGACTAAAGGCCTTCAATATTTACCTGTACTATTCATTTCACGAGGTGCCTGATTTGTTGTCCGAATTTCTTCTAACACCTTAACATTTACCATGTTCAAATTCGGAGGAGGCACATACTTGTTGCTGCTGCGCACTATTTTAGCTCTCCTGGGAGATTATAGCAAGAGTTAGCAGTGAAAATTTCCAGTCAAATGGTAGAAGAAAAAATTTAGAAGATCAGGAGAAACAATAATAGCAAAATCATCTTCCATCAACACCAACCTGACCAGTTTTCGCTTCAAAGTGACCTTTTGTAGTTTGGACATCCCTTTCCAAAAAAAGAAGTAAAATGTTATTTCAACTTCCACGTAACAGACTAACCCAATACTTTGGAGAAAAAAAGAAGGATATATAAATAAGGCTCCAATCACTCTCACCTGATTTTAGGCCCAAAGAAGTAGCAGGGGTTTTGTGCCCACCTCTCTCAGCTTTAATAGATGCAATGAGTGAATCAGCTGTAGGCCCCAAACCCTTTCTCCCAATCAATTTCACTCCTAGCTTCTCACAGAGATAATTCATCCTCATTTCATCACCCCCTCTCACCTCTCTCAACTCAAGCGCCTGTTGTTTGGACAATAAAGTGTACACATGAAGTGGTTGTTGCTGATTGAAATGCGACTGAAGCTGCTGAAAAAGTAACTTATTGGAATGCCGTTGATCTGGCCTGGAACCTTCCTGACTCTTCTTTCGAGGTTCACTAAATGTCACCCTTAAAATTGCTGTTGACTTCGGGTCAGGATTCTTTCTGTCAAAAATAACAGAAAAACTCCCAAACTCTATATCTGGCTCCCTATATAAATCTGCAAGAAGGGAAGCACAAGTGTGGGCATTCTTTGATGGGGTCCGATTAACCTTCATCCTTGAGGCTCGAGTGCCAGCATAGTGAATCATGTTTGCAGCTTCTCTTAACCCACTGAGAAAAGCTCCATGCATAGTTGCAGGATATCGCCTATTTGTGGCCTCCCCTGCAAAGAAAAGTCTTCCATCTCCCACACTTTCGGCTAATATATCATAGTCATCTCCTGATGCCCCTACCGCAACATTAGAGTAAGAACCAAGGGTAAATGGATCACTGCCCCATCTTGTGCAGACAGTTTGGATAGGCTCTGGGACAGTGATTCCTTGAGGTTCATAAATACCTGCTTGCATTCAAACCGAATCACATATAAATACTGATTAATCATCTACTCAATATTTAGACTTGCATCCCATCTTAAAACAAGCACAAGTACAGTGGGAAATTCAAATGAACAAGGAAGCAAAGCCAATTTAAATGACCATGCGTGGTGATAACTACTCCAAAAGTTTGCAACTAAAACACAAATCTGGTATTCTAGTAATTGCATAAATTTATGAGAAAGAAGATGAGATAGCAGCATAAACAATATTTTCAATAAAAAGTTGAATTGATTACCCTTGAGGATTTGAATAACCTTGGTCACTGCATCCGTAGGTGGCATACTCTCAAATTTATGAGCAGCTTCCCCTGCTACCAAAGCAATCAAGATTGGACCACCAGCAACAGTTGCATAGCTATAAAACAAGAAGAACTCCCCTCGAGAACTAGTATCGTCAGTCAAATGTCCAAACGTGTCCAGGTCAGTTTCCCAAAACACGCAAGGAAAAAGCATCGCAACCTTATTCAGCAGTCCATATCCCAACCTTTTTATCCCATCAAGCTTCCTCTGTGGCAACTCAGGAATAAACTTGATCGACCCACTCTTCAACACTCCAAGAGGAACCGTGCACAACACCATATCCCCCTCGAAGACTTGGCTGCCCGCAATAACCTGCACCCCATCACTCCCATACCTAATAGTATGCACAGTCTTCTCATACAAAATTGGTACATTCTCAGCTAAAGCCTGAACCAACCTCCCATTCCCTCCAGGCAAAAAACAATGATCCCCTCCCATGTCATACGGGTCATCCTGGTCCCAAAATGCCAATGATAACTTCGACAACAAACCTGCATTGGCATACTCCAAATTAGCACAATGCCAATTAAACAAATTGATCTCCTCCTTATTCACAGCATCCTCATAAACCTGCCTAAACGTTTCCAACGCAGCCCCCAATGACACATCCACTGAGACATCCCCCATCAACTGCCTAAGTCTACTTGCTTTATCCAACAACCTATTAAATGCTGTCTCAACCTTCATATCCATATCCAAATCAACTGGTCTCCCACCCACACTATAAAGTGGACACTTATCCCTCACCTTATGCATCCAAAACCCCAACTGCCTTGCTAAAATCCCCAACGGATTCCCCAATGTCCCCGTCAAAACACTCCCTCCTAAATCCACCGATGCACTCACCCTATTCCCCGCTCCCCCTTCCATTCTCATAGTATAAACTCTCCCACCCGCACGCTTCCTCCCTTCTAAAACTGTAACCTTAAATCCCAACCTCATTAACTGCCTCGCCGCACTCAACCCCGCCAATCCTGCCCCAACAACAATCACATTTGACTTCGTATACTCATTGGGGAATCTTTCTTTTATCGACTGCGAAACCCCAAAATTAATATACCCGTGCGAAACTAGATAATCATAAGCAGAATCCAACAACCCATGACAATGTATCGGCACGGAATTAAGAAACATTTCTTTAGTCATCCAAACATTAACATTCTCGCGCCATTTCGCAATTATATGATTCCTAATTAAAATGTAATTAACCTGTTCGATTCCGCCGATATTCGTGACCACACGGGCATCTATTTCCTCGTCAGTTAAGGAATCAGCAGGGAATCCAGCAGAGAGACCAATTAAGGCTTCGTTTGTTGATTCTTTGTTGATTACTATGATTTCTTCTGAAATATCAGGGACTAGTTTTTTTTGTTGTTGGTTTTGTGCGGATTTGGGTGGAAAAAATTGGGGGAAGTGAAAGGAGGTTTGGGTTTTTTGGGGACGGCCACGGCGGCGTTTCTTGGGAATGGGAAATGAGGGGAATGCAGCGTTCGGATTTGGAAGCGCGAATGCGGGTGTGGGTGGGGTTTGTATGGGAGTAGGGGTGGTTTGTGGAGGGTAAGAGGAGGGTAGGGGAGATTCGAGAAGGAAGATACGAGAATTCGTCGGCGGTTGGTGATGGTGGATTCATGATTGTTATTTAGTTGGTGGTGGCTGTAGAGGAGGAGAGGGAGGTTAGTGTGGTCAGGGTAGTGGAGGTGGTGGTGGTGGTGGTGGTTAAGCTGTTGATGGTTTGGAGGGGTAATAGTTGATTTCTTGAAACGAACTTGAATGCTCTGTAAACGACGTTTCGTTGAGAGTAATTTTTGACGAAAAGTTAGTGTGGTGGCAAGCGACGTGTTGTTGGCACGACTGGTGGAACTTTACTGGGCTAAGAATGACTTGGTTTCGTTTTTAAGGCTCCGTTTGTTTGCAGGAAAGTGGTTTTCTTTCGAAAAGTGAATTTTGGGGAAAGTGAATTCCGGAAAAGTATTTTCTGATGTTTGGTAGTGTTATGGAAAATGAACTGGAAAACACTTTCCGGTGTTTGGTTGTGTTATGGAAAATGAACTGGAAAATAATTTATTAATGAATTAATTTTTTTTCAAATTTATCTAATATATATAAAATATTTAATCACTTACAATAAAAAAAATGAAATCTAAAAAGTATATGATGAATTTTTTTATTATATCCTATATTCTTACATAGCTTATTTTATAAAATATAACTATATATATCATATCATATTATAGAGAAATAAGCTTGTGAAATATTTTTTACGTAAAACCTATTAATATATTTCTTTCAATTTTAAAAGCTTAAAAATAAGTTTTTTTTTTTCCATATGAAGAAAGCCAAATTAGTTTATGGTAAGAGTTATATATTTGAGTTTTTTTTTTGGTATAAAGAATTTTTTAAAAGATAAATACATACAAAATATTTTTTATTGGTTTTTTAGATAAATATTTTTTTTATGTACGGGTAAAGGCAATTATCTCTTTAAATATCCCTTTAATATATATCAAAATAAACATCATCAAATATAAATATAAATAGCTATGGCAATGATATCTCATTCTCTAAACAAACAAGGTTTTTCAAAAATATATTATTCAAGACCATAAAATTCAATTTCTCGATAATAACACCGTTTTTGAAATTTTATAAAATTCATAAGTTCACAACGATTAATAGACATTACGTGATGAAATGTATATATAATTACCAGCATCATCCCACAAATTTATCCATATGCAACAAATATAATCAAACAATAATCATGAATTAATCAAAGCAAAATAAATCAAGCACATTTATACATATAGCAAATAAAAAATTGTGGTAGCAAAAATGCGTTTTAGTGCAACGTTTTTAATTGTGGGTAGCAAAATCATAGCGTTAACAGAATCAAACTATTCAGTTCAAGTTTCCCTCCCCTTCCCCTTCCTACCGTTCGGTTTCAGTTTCCCCTTCCCCTTCCCACTGTTCGGTTTCTCGGTCTCGGTGGGTTCCCCTTGTTAAACTTGTTGCTTTCAGTTTCAGTTTCAGTTTCCCATTCCCCTTCCCACTGTTCGGTTTCAGTTTCCTTCCCCTTCCCCTGTTCGGTCTTCCCCCAGTTTCTCTCATCCCCTTCCCC
The DNA here is from genome assembly GCF_005239225.2 of Populus alba. NCBI lineage: Eukaryota > Viridiplantae > Streptophyta > Magnoliopsida > Malpighiales > Salicaceae > Populus > Populus alba. The sequence continues at coordinate 20,440,451 of NC_133293.1, read as the reverse complement.
TTCCCCTGTTCGGTCTTTCCCTGTTCGGTTTCAGTTTCTCTCATCCCCTTCCCCTTCCCCTGTTCTGTTTCAGTTCTCTCATCCCCTTTCCCTGTTCGGTTTCTGTCATCCCCTTCCCCTTCCCCTTCCCCTATACAGTTTCTCTCGATTCTACTCCCTCACCCCCCCGACAACTTCTACTGGGACTTGCAAAAAAAAAGAGCAAAGGTTGATTAATTCCTTGATATGGTGGTTAATTCCAGTTATACACGTTGCCCCTCTCTCTTTATGCTTCCACCCGGGATATGGTGGCTGGATCCGGGGACGAGGACTGCTCGGTAGGGACTGCTTTTTGCTGTGGAAGTTTGGGCATTTTCTTTGATTGATTCACAGTAATCTTCAGGGTAGGGATTGTGCTTTGATTTGTGGTTTGGTTGGTTATGCCGGTTCTGCAGGATGTGTTGAAAGAAGAATGGAAAAAATGTATTTTTCTGGCTTGATTTATGAATTTGGGTTGTTTTGAAGAAGAGAACTGTGTTATGTTATGGGAAAAATATAACAGGTAGCAGATTTATCAAGAAGATGAAGGATGTTTCCAGAGAAATGATGCACTTGTTCCTGCTTCACAATTGTTTCCGAAGAAAAGAGAGAGACTGTGATGAGATGTTTTCGAGAAAAATGTGTGTAATGAAAAAGAAAGGAAAGTGTTTTCCTTTGTTTATCAAAAGGAAAACACTTTCCTCAGCTAAAGTTACGTTTTTTGATTTGACCGGAATTAAGTTTCCGTTGACTAGTTTCTTTTATTGGTGCCAAACACCGGAAACTAAGGAAAATCAATTCCAGGAATTGGTTTTTCTGGAAACAAACAAGGCATAACTAGTTAGGTGAAATTTTTTATTTTCACAGAAATATTATAAAAATAATAATATTTGTAGCATAAATAATAATATTTTTAATATAATATATTAATTATAATAAAAATAATAATATTTATAACACAAATAATAATATTTTTAATTATAATACAAATAATTATATTTAAAAACCTAGAACCTAGCAATATCGAGTCTTGATGAAGAATCCAATAGAATTGGGTCCTTACACAAGACCCATTGAGCTTGGGTCCTGATGCCGGACCCTAGACAATCGAGTCTTGCCGCCGGACCCTAGACAATCGAGTCTTGCCGCCGGACCCAAGACAATTGGGTCCTGACGTATGACCCATTCCACTTGGGTCCCATGCAGGATCTATTAGACTTGGATTCTACGCAAGACCAATTACCATTGGGTCCTAGCACAAGACCCATGCACATTGAGTCCTGATGCATGGCCATTCGACTTGGGTCCTGAAGTAGGACCCAAGCAATTTGGGTCCATAGCCGAACCACAGGTGATTAGGGGTTTGGGTCCACATTTGGATCCAAGGAGTTGAGTCCGAATCCATATCCAAGGTGGTTGGGGGTTTGGGTCCGCGTTCAAATCCAGGGGGTTGGGTCCGAGTCCAAACCCAAGGGATTTGGGGGATGGGTTGGGTCTGTATCCAAACCCAAACGGTTTGGGGTTTGGTTATGTGGGGGAACCCAAGGTGGTTGGGTTCAGGTCCGGGTCCTGACAAAGGACCCAAGAAAAGTGGGTCCTAACGCAGGACCCATTAGCCTTGGGTCCTGTTATAGGACCCATTAGCACTGGGTCCTGTTGCAGGACCGAAGAGTACTGGATTCGAAAGCAAAACCCAAGAGAACTAGGTCCTAACGCTGGACTTATGAGCCTTGGGCCTCTACAGGGTCTACAGCCATTCGCGTGATGTAGACCCAGTGCCCAACACCTAGTGTCCCCACGTGGCACGCGAGTTTGGCTTAGCGCCTAGGGCAAGCCAACGCCACGTGCGTGCACAGGGCTGACCCAGCTCACAGGCAGGGCAGCCCAAGCGCCAAGTGTTTGCATCCCAGGCCTGCAGCCCCACCAAAACCAGAACTGACTATTTTTTTTCATAACCATCCTATCAATGCCAAATGCATCCCCGTGAAAAGACAACTCCACCACTCCCTCGCTGCCCTTGCAACTCTCTGTGGCAAGGGCTGGTCTGCCATTACACTGTTTCAATCCATAGTGCTTTATATCTAGGTAAACAATAACCAGGGCATTAAGCCCTTTTAGTATATTGTATAATGTATTAAAGTACTGTTTTTTTTTCAAAATTTATTTTTATATCAATATATTAAAATAACTTTAAAGTATTAAAGTAAATTTAAAAAAATCTTTAAAAAAAAAAACCATTGTTTAATTGTAGTGTTAAACATCTTTAAAATCAATCTAATTGTAAGGGTGTGTTTGTGATTGTATTAACGGTAACGGTTTAAAGTGTTTTTTCGCTTATAAATGCATCAAAGTGAAGTTTTTATATTTTTTAAAAAATATTTTTGACATCAACACATCAAAATAATCTAAAACATAAAAAAATATTTTAGGCAAAAAAAAACTCAAAAATTTGAGGGAACGCGATTTGCACTGTATTCCCAAACATATCTTGAGTGCAACATGATCTAAAATCTAAAACATGCTGAAATTTTATTGTAAGCACTGCTATTGTTCGGTCAGACAAACGACATTGTGGATGACACTGTACATTTTTTAATATTTTATTTTGGTAATCAAAGTTTTGTTTTGTGTGGTTTACTCCTAGTTAAAGGCCAATAGCTTTTGATTTACTAGTCATTGGTGAAATTAAAAGACGAAATTGTAATGAAAAGAACACCAAACATAGGTGGCATGTTAAAAGTTTTAGGAAAACTATATTATGATCCTCTAACTTTAAATATTATGTAAATTATACAATTTTTGCACCTTAATTTTTTTACAATTAAATTTTGGTATAAAAAATTATTTTTTGTTATTTTTAGTCCCTGATTGAGAGAGGAGAGAGAAGTCGCTGGGTTTAGGCGGTAGAGAGATAAACGTGTTGTTGACACCGATTTAGACTATCAAAACAGTCGATATTTGTGTCAAATAGTTTCATTTAACTAAAAGAATTTATATCAAGTGTTTTTTACCTTAAAGTTCGTGAAAAAACATATATGAGTCTGGGTATATTTTTGGTTTCACATTGATTTTGGTTTCTATAACAGTTTTTTAGGCTACTGTTAGGTTTGTTACGATTTTTAAGGTATTTTGGTTCAAAAATTGATTGAAAAACAAGTTTTTGAGTAAAAAAACTTAAGCTTTGATTTTTTAGCTACCAACCTGAAAAAATCAGACAACATGTCGTCTATACAAAAAACAAAGCCTAAAATGGAGCAAAAAAAATAACTCAGTCGTGTGAGCCCCGACAAAATGGGTTAGGCAGGCTGACTTGGCTTATTAGATCCGACAATGTCTATCCTTTGCTTTTTTTTTTTTTCTAAATTATTTTTTTCTAATTATGTTTTTGAATTGATGCTTTTTTTATATGTTTTTCTCAATTTTTTTTTTATTTCTATGTTGATTGATATTCATTATCTTTCATTTTGTTTAGACTTTTTAAATGACAAGTATTTTTTTTGATTATACATTTAAATTTTGAAGAGTTTTTATTTATTTATTTATATACTTTTTTATTTTTTATATAGATGAACTTTATTTTTTAAACAAATTTTCTTCTTATGTAATATTTATAACATGTTCAGCTTTGAATAATATTTTTTATTTTATTTTATTTAATCAATTTAATTTGTGTCTTTATTTCTATTATCTTTTTAAGTTGAATAAAAAAATTACTCTTATAAATAAATTTACCAAATACAACCGGGTAAATATCACGTCTTGTGATATTAAATATCATAATCTACATATATCTTTTAATTTTTCTAGTTTATTTTTAATTATCATTTATGGTTTTTTTTTTATTTATTAACACATATAGTTTTTTTATTTATTTGATTATATCTATGCATAAATTTTTTTATTCTTATTTAAAAATTTTCTAACTATAAAAATATATTGAAATAGCCAATATATATAATTTTTTTATTTAAAAAAAATTAATCCGTGGCAAAGCCCTGTCAAGCATAGTTTTAAAACCCGGCCCGGCCCGGCGGGTCGACCCGGGACCCGGCCGACCCGGGCATGAGACCGGTCCGGGTGAAGGCCAAAACCCGTTTGGGAATTGGCCCGGCCAGACCCGGTGGACCCGGGACCCGGTTGACCCGGCAAGACCCGGTCAACATCTAGCCCCAAACCCGTTGACTTTTATTTTTTTTTGTTTTATTTTTTTGCTAAAACGACGTCGTTTTGATTTTTTTAAAAAAAAATTAAAATTTTTTTTTGACCCTGCCGACCCGGCGACCCGGCCGAGACCCGGTGACCCGGTCAAAACCCGGAACCCGGGCCTTGGACCGGGTCGACCACCGGACCGGGTCTTAAAACTATGCTGTCAAGTATCTAGCTAATTATGAAATCATGACGTTTAAAAAACAGAGGAGGGGCGAAATCAAGTTATCAAGAATAGTTTTACAAAATTTATAACCTTGAGGACTGATATGAAATAAAACTAGAACTTTAGTATCTAACCCGTAATCATCCCAATCCAAATTCCACACGGAAAAATCCATTTGTAATTGGAGATCCATATACCCTTCCTCTTCTCTCTTCCAGTATACAAAACAAAGAAAGCAAGAGAAAAAACAAAAAGAAATCATTACAGAGGCAGCTAAGAGTTGGAAATACCTCCAAAATCCAAATACTTCTTTCATTTTCGACGTCGTTTCTGTCCTCCTCCTCCTCCTCCTCCTCCTATATCGACAACAGCAACACGCCGATCATCTTTTTCACAACCTCCAAAACCAGCAATTTTTCCCAACATGGATTGAGTCTTTATCAAGAGCCAAAAGAAAAACAAAGGGCCTTGCTGGGACGAGCTAGGAAAACTGTTGTTTAAGGAAAAGGATTAAGATGGGAATTTTTGATGGGTTGCCCGTTCCTCCTGACAAAGCAGTAAGTCGTTTATTTATTTATTTTGTGGTGTTTTTGTAGAAGTATAATGCAAGTGTTTTACCATGTGCATTGACAGCTGTTGTTTAGTTGGAGTTTTGGTTTGTAGAGTAGATTTCATATTTATAATTCAACATCTTGAGTAGAATTATTAGATCGGAAGTTGACGGAATTATGTTGGCATGAAACTTCCATGTAATTATAAAATAAAGATGATATGAGCCTTTGATGAATCATAAATGCGTGTTTTGCCACATTATGTTCATCTTTCTTGCAGTAGTAGATGGTGCTGCATCTTTCGAGAAACAATATGAGGGTTCTTATATGGTGTATAATACAGGCAATGAATGGTTAAGCATCAAATTTTAACAAGACCGTGCCTCAACATCTAAGTGTTAAAGTGGCTAGAAAATGTATTTATATTTAATGATGGGCTTTCTATGATTGATTTCATGTAAAGTGACAAATCATCTAGATTATTATTAATGTCATGTAGTTTTGTGACATCTTCCTTTTTATTGTCCTGTTTTTTCTTTTCTTTTCTCATTCCCTGGTTTGCTCCTTGGTACAAAGCAGTATTTAAGAGAAGAGCTTTCAAGAATAGATGAGAGTTGGGCTGCTGCACGTTTTGACTCATTGCCTCATGTTGTCCATATTTTAACCTCTAAAGATCGTGAAGCTGAAGCCCAAGTTTTGAAGGAGCAAAGCGATGTTGTTGAGGATGTGGTAGATGAAGTTGTACATTCTTATCACAGTGGCTTCAACAAAGCAATTCAAAACTATTCTCAGGTGTCTTAAATATTCTTTTACAGACTGATCTAAACAATGTGTATTTCTAATTGCTATCAATTTCTTGCTTTCCTGCATCCAAGATAGAAAAAGATAGATTGTTTTCTTTTCCCTCTTTTTTGTTTTCAAATTCCTCAGAGCAGTTTCATTTAAAATATCAATGTTGCCCACTTATAATCCATATTATAGAAAGCTATTATTTGAAAGATGGGGATAATATTATAAAATATCAATGTTGTCCTCTTCTAATGCAAAGTTAGAGATCTTAATACAGAAATTGCAACTAACAGCTTTGTATTGGTAGGATTCTAATATCACTACAAATTTAAGTATTCGTTGATTTACTGATAAGAGCCATGTCCAGATCAAGGATTATTTTTTGTTACCACAATTCAAAATACAATAAAAGTCTGCCAAAAAGCAAGTTCCTTCCTCTTATATTCCGATTGGATGTAGATGGCAGTTTGGTTAACTTTCTGACTTGATACAATTTGACTGCATTGATTTGCCAGAATCTCTAGTTCATTTCCGAAAAACTTTATATTCATCTTAAATTCTAGTATAAACATCATTAGCTCCCTCCTGACCATGGTTCAATTATTCAACCTTTTGCTTTAGGTATATCTGTGCATTATGTAGTGAACTTTTCGTTGATTTCAGTAAACGTTTAAATAAAATTTGTAGCAGTAGCATTTCTCATTGATGAAGCTATAGAATTTCAAAGTTTATCATCCAAAAATAACTATTCCCTAGCGTAACTCGTTTCCAGACTTGTTTCCCATAGATGAAGATTGTGATCTAGTTGCCCCCTTATTTTAAAGGCCATTTACTAAGGTTTTGTATCGTAGCTGACAATGCTAGCTCCTTTACTGCAATGAGTTCCTTGATATTTCAGATGCTTTATGTTATCTAGTTTTATGTGTTTTTTCCCTGTTTTTTCCAAGAGATTCTTAACTTTGTCTGCTTCACTATTTTCTTCTAATTTGTTAATTATTTATATTATTCCTAAATTCTCCCTTTTATGATGTAAAATCCTGATTTGGTGCTTCTGGGTAAAAAGTGGTGTAAATGATTGACTGAGAAAGATTTGAGGATGGTCAGCCATGGAAGGAGTGAGCGAAAATTGTGTATTGTGATGATTTCATCACAACTTCTTGGACTGGATTTACTCATGACCTCATAAAAGATTATCACTTGTTTAACTTTTTTGGGATTTCACAAAAAAAGAGTTGGTGCCTAAACTCAATTATCATTGTTTATTATTTTCTTCCAGATCTTGCGGTTATTCAGTGAATCTGCTGAGAGTATTGCTTCACTAAAGGCTGATTTGGCTGAAGCAAAGAAACGTCTTGGTACCCGGAATAAGCAATTGCATCAGTTGTGGTATCGATCTGTTACACTACGACACATAATCTCTCTTTTAGATCAAATTGAAGGCATAGCTAAGGTTGGTCTAAATTCTCCAGCATATTTTAAAATGATTAACTTAATGAGGAGATTCACTGTACCACCATGCTGCTATTTATTAACATAACAGTGTTCATGGCAGAACCATTTCCTTGTTACAAATCTTGTAATGTTCAAGAACCAATCTACTGCTTGTTTTTTTGCTCAGGTTCCAGCTCGTATTGAGAAACTCATAGCAGAAAAGCAGTTTTATGCAGCAGTTCAATTGCACGCTCACTCATCATTGATGCTTGAGCGAGAAGGTCTTCAAATGGTGGGTTGTCAAACTTCCTGAAATTAGCTCATGGGAATGGTCCATGTCCTTTGTTGTTTGTTTTGTTAAGGTTAAAGCTCGGTTTTATCTCATCTTGCTTCCAATTCCTAGATTCCATGATGGTAACCTATGACATCATAGGTTGCTGGTAATTATTTACTGGTTCTACACTCCTTATGTTCTACACCTCAAATGATCATTTACAACTCAAACATATTCAAAGCTAGGATTTGGTAAGCATAAGAAGAACAGTGTTTAATAAAAAAATTGTTGGACATGGGGATTTTGACATGATTTTGACTTCTTTCCTCATTTGTTTTTGTTGACTTGACCTAACTTGCCCTGTAATTGGAATATTTGGGAAATTTTGAATTTACTATAATTATTGTGTCTCAGGTTGGTTCTCTTCAAGATGTGCGATCTGAGCTGACAAAGCTGCGAGGAGTTGTCTTCTATAAAATTTTGGAGGATTTGCATGCACATCTTTACAACAAGGGAGAATACAGGTACATATTCATCTCTCTTTCTTTCTCGTTTCCCCTTCTTTTTCCTAAGTAAAATTTTGACTGTATTTTTGCTTGGGGAATATTATTCCTGTTCCCCTTTTGTTTGCTGTTTTATACTCTTTCCTTTATTGGGCGTGGAGGGTGAAGATACTGATGCTCATTCTCGCTAATACGTCACATATCATGTGTTTTGTCCTGTGAACTGCTCTGTTGTATTGTTAAAGAAGAGTGATGGATTTCTTAAGAAAGCTTCTCTCACTGTTCATTTTTTGAATGTTAATTCAAGCTATGCTTCAATACATTTATTTCTGTTATAGAATTTCTTTGTCACTAGTTTGATTATTTTCCGCTGCTCAGTTGCCTTGTGTGTTTTGTCCTGTGAACTGTTCTGTTGTAGTATAAAATAAAAGTGATGGCATTTTTAAGCAAGCTTCTCTCACCGTTGATCTTTTGAATGTCAATGCTATGCTTCAGTACATTTATTTCTGTTATAGAATTTCTGTCATTAGTTTGATTGTTTTCTGCAGCTCAGTTGCCTCAAGCATGTATGAAAGAGATGATGAATTGCCGACTACCATAGCTGTTTTTACTATGAGCAATTCACAATCTCTGTCTCGAAGAACAAGGTTGATGAAAGGTGACAATCATAGCTTTGCTGATGGATCATACAAGCCAAGCTCTATTGATGGAGGGTAAGAATAGTTTTCTTTGTAATCCAGTTCTTCTACTTTCCTTTTACTTTGTTCTTCTCTTGCTTGTTAGTTCTATCTTACTCTTAATGTTCCTTATTTTCTTGCTTATGAGTGAAATCGATTCCCAAGTCTTGAAATAGATTTTTTGTGTTTGTTTCTCCTCTTGAACCATTGTATGCTTTCCTGATCATTTGTATGTTCCCTCACATGGTCAAGTTGATAGTTTTGACCCCGTATGCCTTCTGAGTTGTTATTTTTAGATGGAGTAATTCTTGACTTTATCATGACCACTTTGTTTTCTGCTTGTTAATTGTCAGTTACAAACTCGTTATCCTTTAGCCAAAATTTTCCAGTTCATTTTAGTTAGTTCCAAACAATCACTTTGGCAGATATTTGCAAATTGGGTTTCATATTTTTAATAAAAGTGCAAACTGAAGATTTTCGAGATTCATCATGCATGAATATGCATAAGAAATGTTTTTCTTCGAAGTGTTTATTTGACTGTGATTGGCTATTATTGTTATTATTTTCTGAGCATTTATGCCTCTGTACCCTCCTCAGTTCTTCATTTGATGGTCATGATGAGGATCTTGATATAACTGACGAGGCAACCTCAGATGGGCACACTGCATCAATGAGAACAAATGGAGGTGATGGGAACATGAAGGACATTAAAGTTGGTTCTCGTCAAATACCAAGTTGGCTTTCAAATTCTACTCCCGATGAATTTATTGTATGAACAGTACACTAAAGTAAACACAGTTATGTTGAATTTGTTGTGGTTTTTTTTCATTTTCTCTGGGCTGAAAGACTTGATTTTACATTTTCATGTAGGAAACCATTAAAAAGAGTGATGCTCCACTTCATGTGAAGTATTTGCAGACCATGGTTGAGTGTCTCTGCATGCTGGGCAAAGTTGCAGCTGCTGGTGCAATAATATGGTTGGTTATCTGGCTGCTGCACTTCCTTTATTATGTTTGACTGAGGAAAAAAAAAATCCAATTTCTGTGGGCTTCACATCTGCAACTATAGTAATGATCAGCTATATGTATGACATGAATTTTTTATGCTATTTACCTTTCCCCTCTAGTGACTGGATCTGTATTAGGATGAGATTTCTCGAGGGAAGTTTCATCACTTGTTTGGTTTTCTTGTACAAAACTAAAAGACGTATTGTCAGATTGAACATTTAATTCATCCATCCAACTCTATTCATGCTCATATAGAATTAGTTGGTCTTGTACTTCATATTGTTTTGATATGCTTGGAGAGTTAGTGTAACATTCTTTGCTTTTTTTCCCCAACAGCCAAAGGTTGCGACCTACAATTCATGACATCATCACTTCCAAGATAAAATCTCATTCAGAACTTGTCAACTCTTCAAGGTCTAGCATCAATCAATCTGCCCAAACCAGAGGTCTTCATTTTGTGAAAGGACAACTAGAAAGTTACAAGTTGCCAAAACAGAAACGTCAGAATGGAACACTATTGGCTGTAAGCCCAGTCTCGCCAGTGATGGCACCCACAGGGAAAGCACAGGCTGCTGCAAAAGAGCTTCTTGATTCAATTTTGGACACTGTTATTCGAGTATTTGGTAGGATACTGACTTGACATCTGTTGAAATATGGTTTGGAAAAATACACTTACCATTACACCTTTGTTGACCTAGAGAATCATGTTGTTGTTGGAGAGCTTTTGGAGTTTAAAACTTCACAGAATGTTGACTTGAACGCACCAGGGTCGTTGACAACAGATTTAAATTGGAACCTGGATTCTGAAGCATCTCAAGTTATTGGAGGTTACAGTATTGGTTTTTCCTTGACAGTTTTACAGGTAGCTGGCTGGCTTTTGTTACTTGATGAATGAAGTTAGTGCTTTTGAATGTCTATTTTTTGGTGAAAACTTTTCCTCATTTTCATGTAATGTTTCATTGCATAATCTGCGAAAGAGTGAATGCCAACAACTCATATGTGAAATTCTGAGAGCCACTCCTGAAGCTGCATCTGCAGATGCTTCTGTACAAACTGCTAGACTGGCAAGCAAGGCTCCTTCAAAGGGAAAAAAGTGGGTAACATTAATTTCTAACAGTTTTCCTGGCCTCTTTATGGTATATTTTCTTTTGGGTCTTTAAACGGGTTTTAGGTCACTTTCAACCAGTCTGCAAAGCTCTTTGTTTTAATTTTCTAGCTGTATCATGTTATCATGTTTCACTCTCTTTGAATAAAATAGACTTCCTTTTTCAAAAAAGTGAACAGTTTTGAGGAATCAGCAAGATGGTATAGTAATGCCCTGCTAATTCTAATGTGTTACAGGGATGGGTCAGAAGATGGGCTCACCTTTGCTTTTCGCTTCACGGATGCTACAATATCCATTCCTAACCAAGGTGGCTGGTATTCATTCTTTTGTAATGATGCTATTTATGCACTGTTAGGTTCTTGAATGGTTTAGGCCCCTTGAAAATTTATTAGAATCTACAGAAACCATGACAGAGATGACAATTTTATAATAGGGATTCTTCTCACTTTGATTTAGAAGGGAGAAACAATCACTGGCAACCTCATGTTTTGTGCCCCCAATATGTGATAGTCACATTCCAATTACACCACAGTTTTCATCTATGCTACCTTTTTCAAATTATTTTCTTTGTTGTCAGATTTATTTTTCACATGTAATGGTTTCCTCTTGATTAATCCTTTATTTTCATTGTTCCTTTTGTTATCAATTATTCAGGTGTTGATCTCATTCGTCAAGGATGGAGCAGGAAGGGTCCAAATGTGCTCCAAGAAGGCTATGGGTCTGCTGCTGTCTTGCCTGAGCTAGGCATATATCTAGCAGCATCTGTATACCGTCCTGTTCTTCAGGTTTGGGACTGACATTGACCCATTGCGTCAAACTTGAAATGTATTACCTGTTTCTCTTGTTGGGCTTGTCTAAAGTGATTTTCTTTGCAGTTTACAGATAAGCTTGCTTCAATGCTGCCAAAAAATTATTCCCAGTTTGGGTAAGCTTGAAAAGCACATTGCTTCTTGTTGGCATATGCAATCAAGGGTCCCTTTGTATGGTCTACATGATGCACATTTGAGTGTAGATATTGATCCAGTAAATTTTCTTTTGATTTTTCGGAGTCAACTTCCTTTCTCATTCTTTGCTTGCCTGAATTTGAATGTTGCACTAGATCCAAGACTCCCTTCCCAGTCCAACAACAATCTCTACATACTTGAGATCTTCAAGTCTGCGTGTGTGGGGGCAACTCAAATGAACAAGAGTCTGGTCTGAATATGGGCCTGGCCTGCTTGTCTGCTGTCAGGTTCAGGAATAGCACCGTGTTTAGGCACCAATCTTCCCCTTAATAATGAAATGGTCCTTCGACCTTCATTTGATTCCAACAACCAGCATAGAAAAAGCTCTGATGTGCCAAAAAGTTGGGGAGGGGGGATGCTTGACCTTCTGACCAAAATTATAGTCATTGTATAGTTTGTTTAAATTCTCATTCCATAATCAACTACAGAACACAATCACTATGTTTGATACCATTTCTGCTGAGGGGCAGAGTATGGTCCCATTACATCATTGTCATAGTAGTTCGATTTTTATACATCTGCATCAGGTTTATCACAATGAGCGGGCATCTGTGGAGTTTAGTTTGAACTATGAAGAGATGGAACTTTTCATAATGCTTGCACTCCCAGTTCCTTAGAGCTCGATCATAGTAAATTTAGCTCAATCAAGAGTTTGATGGCCTGGATCGCTGCACAATTAGTTTATGTGCTTCTTATTTCTTGTTTTTTTTTCCTGAGAGATTCATTCAGGATGCTGATGTGTTTTTTGTACTCTTTGCTTCAAAAACTGCAGCAATGATGGCTTGCTAGCTTTTGTGGAAAACTTCGTAAAAGATCATTTTTTACCAACAATGTTTGTGGATTACCGGAAGGGTGTACAGCAGGCTATATCAAGCAAGTTCTATATGGTCCAAGATTTAGTTTCATTATGTTGAAACTAAATTGTTTTTTAATGATGCTTTATATACCTTTTCATCAATTGATTTAGTCCATCACACACTTATTAGTATTTCCTTGATTAGCTTTGCATGTTCAAGTATAAACAGTATCAATAGACATAATTTTGTGAAGATACAACAGTATCAGTAGATCATGAGCCAATAGGTAGATTGCGAAAATCACATGGACAATTGAAATAACTCTATTTTTTACTAACGTTTTTTTTAAAAAAACAGTGACATTTGACTTGGAATACAAATAAACTACATAACCATCCAGGTACTATGACAAATTATAATTTTGCAGGGAAGAAAATTGTTGTTTTTGGAATCTTCTCAGCATGTGGATGCTCAATAAGAGATTGTTGAAACTCATCTGACCTGTAGTTAAGCTTTTTCTTTTTTATTGTTTCTGCTGTTTAAAATCTCATTCTGAAAGTGCTATCACAGGTCCAGCTGCATTTCGTCCGAGGGCCCATACTGTTGCTCCTTATACACCATCAATTGAGAAAGGTCGACCAGTCTTGCAGGGACTTTTGGCAATCGATTTCTTGGCAAAAGAGGCAAGCATGTTTTATCCTTCCATTTTCCCATCCTTGAATAAGTGCAATTTTGGTTGTGTTTGGAAAGATCTTGAAAGCAACACTTTTATCTGATGTGGAAGGCTTTTTAACATTTTCTATCAGTCACTTTTGAGTCTGAGATGTATTGGATTTTGGGATGTCTAATGAACATTTATCCTTTACTCCAGGTGCTTGGTTGGGCTCAAGCAATGCCCAAATTTGCTGGTGACCTTGTAAAGTTCGTGCAAACTTTCCTCGAGCGAACATATGAAAGATGTCGGACATCATATATGGAGGCATGGTCTATCTATTATAATAATATCTTTTCCTATTCATTAGAAGCATTATTAGTGCTGTTTGCTTCATCTCAATCTATTATAATAATGTCTAATCTTATGCTTTAAGTATTAGTTCTTGCTTTGTTAATAACTGTTGCTGAATTCCATTGAAAATTGATGATTTTTGAGGATGCATGGTATAAGCCGATGCTTGTCTTGTGCAGTCACCATATAGCATCTGTCAGCTATTTTTGTTTGTAATGTTTCAGGCAGTTCTTGAGAAGCAGAGTTACATGCTGATTGGAAGGCATGATATTGAGAAACTGATGCGATGTGACCCAGCAAGTGCATATTTACCTAATTCACTTGGTCAATCAAGCATGGTAAACAATGCCTCCAGTGCTGAATCTATAGAGATTGAATTGGAGTTGAGTGAAATATTACTCAATCTGCGACCTATCAAGCAGGTATGTGTAATTATATCAGCCGGATGCACTTTTGATTACAAATATTAATTCTCTCTTTAGGGGCAGGGACAGGTAAGATTTAGGGGTTTTCAAAACCGGTTTTGGTTTGGTTTGCAACAAAAAAATCCAATCAAACCATTTCTTTAATGGGCCAAAGCTTTTCTAAACTATTTTATGGGCTTGTTTATAATCGTTTTGTGCTCAATTGGGAGAAGATTTTTCAACGGGCTTGGGTTATTTTAAGTCTTTTTTAATTTGCTTCTTTTTAATTTTGTGTCTCCGCAATTTAAAAATAAACAAATGAAGTGTTCCTGCTTTTATTCTGTTTTCTGGAAAATTTATTTCGGGTTTTTTTTTTTGTTTTTTATGAAAAAAAATATTGGCCAGCAGAAAATTATGAAGAAAAAAAGGAGCAAGATCCATGCAGCCCTGCTAACAGCACCAATATTTTTTTACATGAGAACAAAAGAAAATCAAGCAAAAAATTCAACAACAATATCAATAGCAGCAAAAAGATCCAGAAAGCCACCAAAAAACACTTGCATCCCTCAAGACCAATGCTAGAAAAAAACAACAGTAGAAGATTAGAGAGGTTATCCAGAAAAATCAAAAAGAAAATTTCAGTAAGAAAAAATTGTCCAACAAAAAAAGAAACATCATATGACTATAATCAAAAGTAAGATAAGAGAAAGGCTCAAGAAAATGAAGTTAGGCCTTTGAATGCATAAATCATAGAACAAAAAAAGATTAACAGAGAAAGAAATACACCTTCAGTATTCTAGAGAATGGAGAAGATGAGAGAGAAGAGTGAGGAAGGTGGGCTATAGGTAAAGGGAGATCAAGAGAGAAGGGGGAAAAGTGGTGGGGGGAGAAAGGGCGTGCAACTGCATATACTACTTTAGGGTTTGAGAATAGTTTTTCTTTTATAACTGTTTGACTTTTTATGGTTGGTTTAGGTTTTGGTTGAACCGGTTCAATTCAGTTTGGTTTGGTCAATTTTAAACTTCTAAAACCAAAACCAAAATCAAACTGAACCTGATTTTTTTGGGGCATTTTTAATTGGTTTTTTTTGGTTAATTTTGTTTTGGTTTTTCCAGTTGGTTGGTTTTTTTGTACACCTCTAGTAAGATTACTAGCATTCTGTTTGGAGGTACCTGTTTTGGGTACAGTAGTTCCTTCTTCGTTTCTGACTAATAGAGTTGACATTCTAAATGAAAAATGTTTGTTGAGTCTTTCCTGCAATGAGATTTTCTCTAAATTTGTATCACATTTGCTAATTGAATTTGTTTCCCCCCTTTGTGTCATTTACAGGAAAATCTAATTCGTGATGATAACAAACTTATTTTGCTTGCTTCCCTTAGTGATTCACTCGAGTATGTTGCAGACTCAATTGAAAGGCAAGTTCATCTTGTTAGAGCGATAAATTTGTGCTTTATTATTCTTTTTGCATGTCATATAAATAAACACATGAGGAAATTGGGAAGTCATGCTGGATTTGATAAAAATGGACATTCTATTCTCCATAACTAGCCCTTTGATCTTGTAGGAATGCTTTAAGCTGGCTTGATGACACTATGATGATTTCCTTTTCTGCAACTCATTACCTGAGCTACTATGATATACTTGGTGGCTATATATAAAGTTCTTTATTGAAGTATTAGGTGTCTTCTACACTAAAGGGTGAACCTTTAGTGGAACTTTGGTCATCAAGGATGGATACCTATTTGGAGTAGACACAAAGTTAAGGGTGTTCTATTGGTTGTGAACTTACAATCGATTGGCACCAACCTTGTTGTGGCATATCCTGGGCCTCAAAAATAAATGATAGCTAAAATCCCACGGGATACTCCTCGATTGACAGTGTTCTCATGTTTGCTCTCTGTGGGCTTAGGCTGTATCAACCTCCCATCTAGCAAGCCTCTGACAAACCCCTATTGAAAGCACATGATTGTTTGGGGAACCCTTTTCACAGCTGGTTCATGATCTTTCCTATTTAGTGGATAATTGTGAAGAGTGGAGCTTACCAATGATTTGCCCGTTCAAGATGCATTTGGCAAACATTGTTGTTTACCTTTTACCTTCGGGATAATATCTCCATATATTTGGGTTGTGCCACCTGCTATCGTAGTATTTAATTTAATGTTTTAGTTTATTGTTGTCACTGATGAAGTACAACTTTAGAGGGGACTAGTTCACATCTTCTAACTAGTTTGGGACCAGCTGTTTATGCAAATCTGATGTGTCATAGAAAATTGTTGTATTTTGGAAACTTCATTTGTTAGCAAATTCTGTGCATTAGCTAATTGTACAAGATTTGTTTTCCTAAATTACAGGCTTGGGCAAATAACCTCACGATCATCAAATCAAGTGGCAGATAAAGCCAAGACTCTGGCATCATTTGCTGATGATTATAGAAAATTGGCAATTGACTGCCTAAAGGTTTTGAATGTAGAGATGAAGTTGGAAACAATATTCCATATGCAGGTATGAGAAGCACTTGTATTCGAAGAATTTTATGCCTAAATTGAATGTGAAATCTTTCAAATTAACTCTTCTGAGGAAATACCTTCAAACAGGAAATGACAAACAGGGAGTACTTGGAGGACCAAGATGCAGAAGAGCCAGATGACTTTGTTATTGCTCTCACTGCACAGGTCAGTGTCTGTGTACAGATTGTATCAACTGAGAATAGGTTTCATATTGTCATTTAAATAGTAGATGTCCTCATCAAGCTTCTCCTACAGCTTATGTGGACAATTTTTTGTAGATGAAATATTGGAGCCTGGAGCATATTTTGGAGAATTTTACCATTCTTCTTGCTCAGTTTCTTTTTATATTCTGGAAATCATATTTTACATCATTTCTTCATTTTTCTTGTATGCTCTTGGAATCAAATTTTACATCTTTTTCCCGTGCCTTAGATAACACGTAGAGACGAGGAAATGGCACCTTTTGTTGCAGCAGCGAAGCAGAATTACATATTTGGTGGAATTTGTAGCATTGCAGCAAATGCATCTATCAAGGTTTGAATCTCTACTACTATTGAGAATTTGGCTAGACTTTGATGTTCTTTTACATTTTGTTTCTTTTTAGTCATTTAGTATCTTCCATTTTCACTACTAATGGAAAATGTGATGTCTTGTTAGGCTTTGGCTGACATGAAGTCCATTAATCTTTTTGGAGTTCAACAAATATGCCGGAATTCAATTGCATTGGAACAGGTAAACTTTAATACATAATAATTGCGTAATTCATTTCCAGCACTGTTTGCCTTTCCAGGATCTGCGATCCTTCCATCCATTAGGACTTGATCTCTGCCAAGAGCTGACTGCTGATAGTTGAAATGCAGCTTTCATGTGTGTTTGATATTGTGGTGTTGGGTGCTTGTTTTTTGCTTGAAAATGTATTTTCTCAATTTTTTTATTTTTAACATTAGAATATCAAAATCACTGGAAAGCACTAAAAAAAGTTTAAATTTGATGTTTTTTCAAGCCAAACACACTTTTAAAACTCATCTAAACTCATTTCCAAATGGAAAAACAAACGGTATTGAATCTGTTGGATTATACGAAAAGAGGTGGCTTAATCATTTTTATTGTCATTTTACAGGCCCTTGCAGCTATCCCATCAATCAATAGCGAAGCTGTGCAGCAGAGATTAGATCATGTCCGGACATATTATGAACTACTAAACATGCCATTTGAGGCAAGTCACTGAAACCACGGTTGACTTTTGTGAATAGTTCTCTGTGCTGCCATGCTAATATCATCGTTATCTCCTGAATTTCCAGGCCTTGCTTGCTTTCATCACCGAACATGAGAACTTGTTTACACCCGCAGAGTGAGTTGCTACAACCCTTTTATTTTTCTGTCACTGGTCAGAACTCATTTAATATCAAATCAAATAAAAAAATTACATTAATTTTGCAGGTATGCCAATCTTCTGAAGGTCAACGTCCTAGGAAGGGAAATCCCACCAGATGCGCAGGATCGAGTCTCATACATTTTATCCCATTAACTCTTTCATTGGTGGGAAGAGGATTCTTATTATTTTGTTGTGTGAAAATGCAAGCGGTTCGTTCTGATTGTGCCAGCATAAATGTATACAAGAGATAAATTTGCTTTGTAAGTTTGTGGATACGGCCGGATGGATGCAGAAGCCAGTTCCGTGGATATCATCATCTTCCAAGTATGCGCCGCCTTGTGATGAATTTTTGACGGTATATTGTAGATGTGAGGGTCTTGCCATTGATTTTTTTTATTGTAATGACTTTTGTATTTCTTTGGGTTTGAGAGAATTCTTTTTGGTTTTGTAAATCATTCATATTAATCTTCCCTCCCTCTCTAAGAACTAAATCTAGTTATTGAATAGCTAATGTTTTCAATCCATTTCTTCTCCCTTCAAGTTATATATCATACTGGATTAATCCACTTGATCACCGATGGAGGGCACTGGCTGGTTCGTGCTGGCTCAAATGTTGTGATTCTCAGCTATTAATGCAACGGGGCTGTGACTTTTGACATGTAACGGTAGAGTATAGAGGACTCGGGATTTTGACTTGGAGCTTTCGGCTTCAAAGTTGAAGCTGGAGAAAGTTACGTCTCTTTGGATGGCCTCACGCCCGTCAGTCCACTTGCTGGAAAATGACGAGGCCAATTGGGCCTATTTGCGGAAAGAGCTTTCAAAGGCCCATTGGCCTCTTGCAGGAAAGGCTCAGGTCCATTTTCCTTTTTTCTGGAAAGAGCTTCCGAGGCCCGTTAGGCCTATTGCCAGGAAGAACTCAATTAAGCCCACTTGGCCTGTTCATAAAAAACTGAGTTTAAGCCCATCAGGCCTATTAACTCTCTCTATATTCTTGTATTAGCTGGCCTGGTGGTCGTGTTCAACCTAATCATCCATGATCATGGCATTTATGTTCTGAAAATGCCATATAAACCTTACATAATTTATTTACCTTACCACCAAGTACAGAACTATTTACGGGCGGTGACCAACGCAACTGTATTAACTCTTCCTACAAAATAACAACATCGCGTAGAAGGATTCTGACAAAAAATTTCCTTTGTTAAATATATGATCCGGAAGAGTTTTTTTTTTTTTTTTTGTACAAGTTTTCATACGCTTAATAAATCAAGGAAGCTATGTTGCTTGATGATTTTGTCAAGTTCGATTAAAAAGTATTGTTATGATCAAAACTCAGGTTGCTGGCTCTGTGCAGCTCACAGCCAATCTGGATTCACCTCAGCTTGAAAAGTCGGGTTCATTTTTAGTGTCTTCTTTGCCAGGTTGCGGATATCTTCTCTATTGGATTCAACAGATATTCGGACTAGTTCTCTTACCCCTCCACAAGAAATGAATTCCCTGTCATTGTTGTCTGCAACAGGCAGCAGAACAGATTATTAGTCATAAGAAATCTGGAAGATAAAAAATAGATACGTAACTGCAGAGTAGAGAGGTAGCTATCAAAATGGCATTCCCTAGATGCGCTTGCAAGTTTTGGAGTTCTTAATTTTGGTTGATCTATATAGAATAAAACCTATCCTCCTCTTTCCAGCAGAAGGACGTGAGCCAGAGACACTGCCCACGTTGAGAATTTCCCTTTGTTTTCCTAAGACAATCTGGCACTTGGTTCCAGATTTTCACTAGCAGTTTTAAAACTCAAATTATTCAATGAAAATGCTTGATTCAATGGGCAGTTTACCATTCTGTGCCAAATGACAAAGAGCAAGCTCAACATGGCGTCGTGTTGAAGCCGGAGCCGTGTTAGAATAGGAAACCAACCATTCAAGGACACCGTCTTCTATTAATAGTGAACGGCCTTTTCTATGTCCTGCAGCAACTATAGTTTGTCATAATCGATACAAGTAAAGATGACTGATTGGCAATCACGGAGACCACAGGCCACAAACCTTGAATAATTCCGCGGGATTCACATTTTGCAAAATTAGCCATCCCCCTTGCAACTTGTGCAATGACATCGTTATTCCCGGATCTAGCCATTCCTAAAAGCGCGTTGATGCCTCCATCTTCTTTCAGTATCATGTGTAAACTCTCTATTATGCAGCAGAAAATTTTGCATCAGTTTACAAGAATCTCTTCCATTTGATCCATGATATCTGGTTCTAATGAAACACTTGGGGAAAAATCAGACATTCAATTTGTGATAAGATGAAAACGAATTTGGTTTTCAATGTCATGCTTAACATGCACCAGAATACACGAGTGTAAGGAAAGGGGACACGGTCTTTACAAAGCCACCTTCAGCTTACCATTTCCACATAAGTTTGCTAGGGCACCAGCTACCATTCTAAGAGTTTGTGGATCATCTGTTTTGAATGCTGTTTTAGCCAGTAACTGTCCACCACCTTTGCTCATTATTAACCCTTGATTCAGTTCTGCATGAAGATTTAAAGTACTAAAATTACAAGCTACATTGATGTCGTCACTGTGGAATGACAGTTTCATCTGTTAAAAAGGCATCTTATAACCAGTAAAATAAAAAATTTGAAGCTTTGATTATCAATAGAAGGATCAAAGGTTACCATTCATTGCCAAATTGGCTACGGCCCCAGAAGCCACTCTGAGCACAGTTGTGTTTTGAGATGATTTTAACAGCATTAGCAGTGCATCTAAGCCCCCTTCCTCCACGATCTTTTCTTGATTAATATCTGGAAACACATAAAAGCTTAATATCTTTCCAAGTACGCTTCTAAAAATTTGGAAATGAATGATAAGCAAAATGAGGAGTACCTTCGGCAGCCAGATTGGCAATCACTTTCACTGCATGGATTTGGACATCAGAGTCTTCAGATGCTAATAATTGCATTATCTTTTTAAGCCCAACTGAAATTTTTGAAAAGCGAACTTGTTAGGATAGCTCAAGATGTTAGATCTCAAGAGAAATAAATAGATAGACCAGTGGCTTAGTATGGCATAAATTTTACCTTCTTCACAAATCTTTGCAATGGTTGCCCTTTGACTAGACAGTGCAGCCTTTGAAGAGTTTGACTTGTGTAAACCCTTCAGGTTCCCAAAGGTTGACGATCCGTTACCAATATTTTCCTTCCCGAATGGTTTCTTATCCTGACAGGATTATAATATAAGATGAAATGAAAATAAAAATAGGAGGTAATAAAAGAATGCATAATATATTTAACCTCGAAATCTTTGTCACTTTCAGGTGCACTTTTCTTTAGTTTATCCAGCTCATGTTCAATACTTTTCCTCTGTTTCTCTTCAGCTGCAAGTGCTTGCTTCATGTCGTGAAGTTCTTCACTTAGTATTGCCTTCACTCGCATATTTAGTGAAAATATTTTATCAAATCACAACACATAATGGGGGTTCTCACAATTTAAACAAATCATATTTAATTGAAAATAAAATAAAAAAAGTTTAGTCAAGCCATTCTATTTCAAAGTCACACCTTCTCTTCTGAAAGATTTTTGTGTTCCAACTTCAAGGATTGAAGTTCAGTTTGAGCGCTTTCATGTGCCTGACATATTCTTTGCAACTTCATCCTTAGTTCATCAATCTCTTTCAAGTCCTGTATATTATAAAAACAAAGAAAGAAAAGAAACTGAAAATTAGGACCAAGATGGTGTAGAAAGTTGTTTAGTATACACAATTCCCAGAAAAATGCAAAAAAAAAAAAAAAAAATTGAATGAAAAATAAGGGAAACTTGCAGCACTAAGTAGGAGTGTCCAAGCCCCAACAAGAAAACTCAAACAGCAATGATAGTGGGCATTTTGCTTATACAAAGACATCTAAGCGTTGATCTTCGAAATTGGAAGAACTGCCTTGCAATTTCATTTATCCTACTAAAAACGGAGACAAAGTTAACCTGCATCAAGTGTTGTTGATCACTTAGAAGCTTGTTTGCCAGATCCAGTTGTTCTTCTGCTCCTTCCAAACGGGCATGCTCATCCTCTGCTTGCTTAATCAGCTCTGCTATTTTCTTCTCATACATTTGGGTGGTGTCTGCAAGTGCTTTCTGATATACAGAATTTTCCACCTCATGTTGCTACAAGAAAAAGAAAACAGTATTAGGTTTTCCTTGTAATGATAGAACTTTATCATAGCTGGAGGACTAAAATTGAAGGAAGTGCATTGAATTTAACTTCATCGATGTTTGACTTAATAATCCACTTTATCTTATTTAGAGACTTTCCCTTTGTGTCTTCAATAAGATAACATAGATGATTAAAACCAGAAAATGAAGATGGAGCAGAAAAATGTAGAACTAAGACATAAATTCCTAACCTCGGTTGATTCTTGAGAATCACTGAGGAGCTTCTTCATCAAATCTAACTGCTCCTCAGCACTTGCAAAATGACTACGCTCATCATCTAGTAGCTTATTTAATTCTGCTATTTTCTTCTCATACATCTGAGTGGTGTCTGCAAGTACCTTCTGATATTTAGAATCTTCCAATTCACGTTGCTGCACGCAACAAAAGACAGCATTAGGTTATGTGCACATTTTGATAAACATTGAGGTAAGAAGAATTGCTTCTTAAAGTTTAAAATGAGTATGCATTTATATTGAAAGAAGATGAGAAAATAAAAGAAAACACATGAAGAGTATCTTCAATGTCATGAATTAAAACCACATGCAATCCCCAAAACTTATTTTTCCAATTGCAGACCACTGCTAATATGAAAGCTATGAAGATGCAGCATCAAACATTGAAATCCACTCCATTGAATAAAAAACTGCTAAGAACTGACCATTGAATACATAACTAAAAATAACTGACCTTAATTGATTTTTGGTAGTCACCCAGAAGATTCTTCGTCAAATTTAATCGTTCTTCAGCTCTTTCACAACGAGCACGCTCGCTTTCTAACTGCTTAATTAACTCTGATATTTTCTTCTCACACATCTGGGTAGTGTCAGCAAGCATTTTCTGATATGTAGAATTTTCAAGCTGGTGCTGCAGCTAACAATCAAAAGAACAGCATAGGTACTCATGCTCAAGACTTCAAGTAGTTAAAAAGATTTCAAAAAGAAATAAACTGGTAATGGTGTAACTGGATTGATTCAAAATAAAATAGGTAGTCTAGTCTAGAACCAAATTTTTATGTGATAGCTATTCCAATTTGATATTTACCGATATTATACATTTATAATGTTATTTACTAAAAACAAAACTTTCTCACAATTAACTTGAGTTCATGGAAAAAAACGTGAACTAAAGCTGTCATCAGCCCAGCATTCAGAATCATCATACAAAGAACAAATCAGGTTGTTAAAGTTTATTACAGGTTGAGTCATCATTGAATGATAGATGCACAAGGAGGTATCACAAGTTTGACTTTTGTTGGATAACAAAAGTATAAAACTAAAGCATCGGTTGAATAGGCATCAAATATCTTTACACATAACCACACTTATTACCAAGAGAAAGAAAAGGCCGAGGACAATAACTTGACTGTAGAAGAGGGAAATACCTGACTATTGTTTAAGCTAATCTCTAGCTGAGAAACCTTGTCACGCATTAAATCATTACAACCTTTTTGAGACTCCAATTCACTTAAGATGTCTTGCATCTCCACCTCTAGACGAGTATTTTCCTTCTGGAGGAACTGGAAGCCAATAGAAGATATTAGTTAGGAAATTATAAGATATATTAAAATCAACACTTGGATGCAGCAGTAATCACTACATATATAAACAAAAAATAAGCTGGTTGATCAAACCGATAGAAACTAAACCCGCCCTATGCATTAGTTGAAAACAAAAATGATACACAAACACAGGAGAGACAACTACCTCGGACCTTGTGACTAGATTCTTTTCTGATTCAGAAAAGGAGACTTGACATTGTTTAAGCTGTTTCTCCAAGTCAAGTTTTTCACACTCACTCAATTTTTTTCCCCTTTCTAGTTCTGCTGTAAGATGGTCTACTTGAGCCTCGAGCTTCCGACATAAACTTTCATAGTCAAATTCTTCTTTAAGCTTCACCATGTTCACTATTTTCATTGCCTGAAAAGGAATAAGATGACAATCACAAGAGAATTCTTGAATATCCAATTTAATTCTCTATAGGACTCACCCGTTGCCCAAACATGATTGTGCTAGTAGTCTCTGCATGATGTTGTCCAGATGGCCCAATTGTTATTATCAGTGAAGTCCTTGCAGAGCCTGTTTAATTGAAAGTAATAGAGAATTTCCATAAGAAATTTATCAAAAAACAAAATACTAGCAGATTGTGGTAGGTTTACCTGGGCATCAATACAACTTCCAAAAAATAACAGAACCGGTATGTTACAGAACATATAGGAGAATACTAAATATATTTCAAAAATAAGTTCTCTGTTCTCCTTGGGAGATCAAATAATATAGTAAGGTAATGCTCAACCTCTTTCTACCAATACGTGACCTCGGAAAAACATCATAACACCAATGTTGATATGTAAAAAAATGGGAAACTAGAAACTTAGTGTAATTTCATGAAATTTAATTTGTTAGGAGAAGAAAGGGGTTGAGGAAAAAGGAGCAGAAAATAAAAGCTGTTGGGACCAACCTCCAAATGAATCACGCAACAATCTGGTTAGCTTGGAATCCCTTGTTGGTATATGTGGACTGTTTTCAGCCAATGCATTTATGCATTTGCCAAGGGAAGTAAGAGATAGATTGATAAACTTAGCCTCTTCAAGCAAGTGACCTTCACTACCTACACCACAAGGAAAAAACAATAAATTTGATAGGAGTTTCTCAATGATAAATACATGACGAAGCATGTCACACCCTAAAATGTATGCTTGACAAAAATTCTAACCGAGGCCCTGCCATACAAAACAGATGTACACATTGATAGCTTTGACTTGTATAGTATCACCAACATACCAGATTTGTCTAATCTTTCAGATCCAGCAAGATCCACAATCAGCAACTTGCTTTTCCTTACTCTAGGTATCCCATTGCCACCAGATAAATTACTTTTCACATCCTTCTCTTGTGAAGTGGTTTCATCTTCTGCCTTTTGATTTATGGATCTTCGTACAGAAACCTGCAAGACCAAAAAGGCCCAGATGCTTAAAATTCAGGTTTTCATCACTAGTCAAGAAACACCATGAACGCAAACTTGAATTTATATTGACTGGGTTAATCTAAAATCCAGGAAAACACTCACCATTAGAATTGCATGACTTCGGGAAGATTCGGTATTCTGCTTTGTATTAGCTGCATGACGGTTTGCCTCACCAATTTGTAGTAGTTCTGAAAAATGATCAAGATCTTGAACCTTGACTACTGAAGCACCAGGCAATGATATTTCCCCAGTCCTTGCGTCCTCATTAATAGGGATATTAATCTTTTCTGGTGCAAGCAAGTCTTGTATAGACTCCATATACAACTGGAGCAGCAACATGGAGTGAGAATCAAACAGAAAACATCCATCTTAAAACTAGCATGAATATCTTCACGCAACTATATAGCTTGACAACAAAAGTAAGATCTGGAATAAGCACTGGTTTTAGCTATAAATATCAATTAAAAGAGTCATTCTCATTGCATACAATCAAATGACATGATTGGAACTTAAAACCAGGGAGGGACCATGTCATTGCGGTACTTCTTTAATTGAATAATCAGAACAGGTTTCCACATGCTACTGCCTTAATATCACAACAACCTCTTGAGATAACAAGACATGAAAATGTTCTAGGTCCCCATATGCTCATTTCTTCATTAAACATGGGTTAACAACTTGACATCCGCATATAAAACACCAGTAATGCCCAGTGCAAGATAAACATTTAAATACCTGCAAATAGGAAACCTCCACAATATCAGAACCACGTGTTGTACTAGCAAGTATGTCCTCGAGAGCTCTAACCATAATACCACGCTCCGACGCATCATCTTTACCTAGTTTTCCAACTGTATAAGTTTTTCCAGTACCTGTTTGACCGTAAGCCATAACCGTCCCATTATACCCACTCAATACACTCTGCAAAAAGTAAATCCAAAAATTTCCAGTCTGTGATAAACATGCCATCCAAACCATACAATCACTTCAATTTCTTCCAAAACCAATTTGCGCGCATACACAGTAAACATAGATACTCTAAGCAATGTGAGTTAATTACCTCTACAACAGGCTTTGCAACGACTTCGTAAACTCTTTTTTGAGAAGCAGTTTCTGTAAAAACCTCGTCGAATCTAAAGGATTCAGAACTCCAATTGTTTTTCTTCAATTTCAACCTCTTCAGCTGCATAGTACACATATGAGTTCTGATTTCAAAAATAAATAAAATAAAAACAAGTTAATCATAGACTTTTCAGCACGTAAAATATAAGGAAAAGTAAAGGAAAAAAAGTTGACCTCGGGAAATAATTCAACGCAATCGTTAAAATCAGCGTCTAGAATGAGTTCTTCTGCATTCCTTGGCCGTGACCTAACAGCTACTCTCACTCTTCCATGATCTGTCATTAGCCACACACAAAAAGAAAAAAAAAACTATTATAATCTTTGACATTTCTAGAGAAAACAAATATTCGTGCTAATTTAACTTCTTTATTTTAAAATAAAAAATAGCTAACTTGATATAATTAATCAAATATCTAGAATTTTAAAAAAAAATCGATTTCTATGCAGTTTTTTATTTTGTTTTCTCTTCCTAAATAACAAAATTAAGCAAAGAAACGAAACAAAAGGAGAAAGAGAGAGACCGTTATCGAAGTCGAAAGAGTGAGAGCGGGAAGGAGTAACAGAGCGTCTCGAAGCAGCAGCAGGAGGAGGAGCCTTGGAGCGAACAGCAGAATGGCTGCTATTACTATTACTATTATTATTTTGTTGTGAATTTCCATTTCTGGAACTCGAAGAAGAAGATCCATGGAGAGGATTAGTTTGAGTTTGTAGCAGTTGCCTCTCTGCTCCTCTGTTTGAGACCCTCACTGTTGAATTAGAAGCCATTATTATTATTTGAATTTCAAAGGCAAACCGTTTCCATCTTTTTAGAGAGCATAAGGGATTTAAAGAAAGAAAGAAACCGTTTTCTTTGTTTTCGGAGATTGTTTTTTTCTTTTCTTTTATCTTCTAGAGAGAGAGAGAGGAAAATAAAAGTTTGAGGCCGGCACGATGAGAGATGGAGGGAGGGAGAGTTGTATGTTGTGTGTGTGAATGGTTTGTTTTTCCTTCCCGCGCGATGTGGTGGTGTTGTTGACGGCTTGAGTTGACGTTGGTGTAACGTCCGTCGTTAGGTTCTGGCATCTGGGATTAGTGGGCCTAATGAAAGGGATTAAATTAGATGCAGCCTTCAGACAGAGGTTGTGGATATAATATACGATTTCCGAATTTCAGAAAAAGCAAAAATCGATGGTGACCTTACTGCACGGCTGCCCTGTCATTACAGAAGTTTTGGTTTTTATTGCCCAATCAATGCCACGTCAATCATCTGTGATCTTTTTCTGAAAATAATCGACACGTGAAGGTTGTTCTTCCATGAGCTAGATTGTCTCCTTCCATCATGGGTTGTTTCTTTTATATTTCAGCTAAAATCACATACAGAGCACATATCTGTTGTGCTACTGTGCCATCTTGCACCGGGTTAATCTAGTAACACGTTGATCTAAAATTTTGTTTCGTCATGTTATATTTTAAATAAAATTTTATTACTGGAAAATGTCATTTTATGTTAAAAACAACTCTGTAACAAGGTTGTTTTTGATAAAAAAAATACTGAATTAATTCATGATTCCAACTGGGTGTTATAACTATAATTTTAATATCATTGTGAGATAGATTAATTGATATTTCCTTGGATAACAGATATTTAAAGTTGAATTTACTTTAACAATTAGATATGCTAAAGTTAGTAGTTTGTTTTTTAAATGGATA
The DNA here is from genome assembly GCF_005239225.2 of Populus alba. Lineage (NCBI taxonomy): Eukaryota > Viridiplantae > Streptophyta > Magnoliopsida > Malpighiales > Salicaceae > Populus > Populus alba. The sequence goes on along the minus strand of NC_133293.1, from coordinate 20,412,651 downwards.
TTTAAATCCAACACGCTACTTTTTAGGTTAATCTTTTAATACCCCACAAATCTATGTCATTTGTTATGATTTCAGTATTTATTTCATTCCTATGAATATCAGGTGTGAATTATTATAGTATATACAATAATGAAAGACAAGGCTAAAGTTGTTGATAAAAACATGTTTAGTGGAGCGGTTGAACTATATTTTTATTAATTTTTGAATAGTTTTTGTTTTTTAAATTAATTTTTAAATATTCTTTATAATTATCCTAAACACCCCCACAATCATAGTAAGAGAGACATTTCCCCCAATTTCAGAGTGAATTCTTTTCACCACCACAAAAAAAAAAAAAGCTTTTATGGCAATTTCATGATCACAAATAGGATAAACTCGTTCCTTGCATTGAATTTTTTAAAGTCTGTGAGGAACAAATCGAGCAAGACAAATCTCAGGCATCATGATAAGTTGAAGTGGTAATTTTAGGTACGAGTTCTTGTTTATGCAGATGACTCTTGAGTTCTGTACAGCAGAAGATTTTGCGTCCCAGATCATCGACCAGCAGTCCTTCCTTGCATTACAGGGTGGGACACACGATGTGTGTTCTTAGCAATATAGGACAACAAAGCAAAGATGGAGGGCACCGAAAAATAATTCGAAAGAACTGGTGATGCCAGGTTGTCGGCACTGATTGAGCTCTAATACTCGATCTCTCAATTAATACCACACAAAACCCTCCTCTAAATCTTTGGACTGGGCATTTTCCTCTTTTTGTAATGATAAATAATAATAAATGTAATCATTTATTGACCCGTTTTGACTCTTCTGTAATCTGTGACATCATTGCCAGATCCACGTAATGAATGCTACTGCCTCCTTGCTACAAGCCCACAGCCTAAAGCTTGTTCTGCTTCGTCATATTCAGGCATCTGAGCTTTTAATAAGACGCCGCCCGATTTATTATTGTGTTATTTTTATAAAAGGTGACCACTTCAAAGTAATCCAAACTAGGAGTGCTTAATTTAATTTGAAGATCTAATCTAAGGAGGAATTTCAGAGTTCAAGCAATATTGTATTTGATATGTCAAATAGTCTCAAATTCTTGAGAGCGTGAGAAATATTGTGTTTTTTTTTCATGGATAACAATAAATTTACCTTATTTAAGACAATAAAAACAATAAGGTATAATGTTTTGAAGATAAAGAAATGATTGTTCTATAAATAAATTTATTTTATTTGTTTGTTTTCATTCTTTAAAATAAGTTTTTGTTCCTTTTATATTTTAATCTAATTATATCAAGTTTCGTAGATGTTAAAGAGTCCATGTACAAGATGGGTTAAATTTTACTTCTAAGTGATTATGCATTATTTTATTTAAGTACTCTCTTATCCTTACTGTGCTTCCATTAAATGGGATCAAATCATTGTCGTGGAAGGTTCAATTTTGCTTTTCTATGTATCGTTGTCACTGCCCAGTTTAACCATCTCTCCATGCTCCAAATGTTGAAGCCAAGCCTTTTTGTGCTATTTTAATAGATAGCTGATAACCGATAAAGTAGGGGTGATTATTTTTTATTTGATTTAATTTTTATTAAAAAAAAATTAAATTAAATTTTAATTTTTTAAAAATCAAAACCAGTTTAAACTGGCCAGTTTCGATTTGATTTATTTTTTTATGATAAAAACTGGTTCAAACTGGTTTGGCTTGATTTATCTCGATTTTTTTCAATTTAGCGCGATTTTTTCTGGTTTGACTCGGTTTTTTCCATTTTTTTTCGGGTTCAATTTTTTTTTGTTTAAAGCTTATAAAACCAAAATTAAACAAACTGGTTAGTATTTTTAAAATTTTAATCGGTTTTTTTTATAGTTTGATTTTTTTTTTATTATTTTAATTTAATCAATTTTTTTGATTTTTTTTATTTATTCATCCCTACGACCAAGGGCAACTGTCCAAGTAAATGAATGAACAGTTTCTTCTATTATTGCTTTCCTGTGTGTTTTGTTTTATCCCTTTTGGTCGGCAAAAAAGAAAGTACGACACCGGGTGCAAGCTGGAAAGGGGGTGGAAAGCAACCTTTTCAAATTCTTAAAATCTTTTGTGGGATTCAACTAATATAAACATGGGAGCACGAAAATCCAAACTTTATGAATTTTAGAGCATTGCTGTAAACCTTTGACCTCGGTTCCTTCCTGTACTTTAATTGATCCCGTTGAATCTTGCACGACTTGTTTAATGTTAAGAGTTGGTGGAACCCTTCATGCAGCCCATTTTCTAATCTCTCTTTTGCTACGAACCACTCTCCTTTTTTTTTTGTCACTTCTTGGTATTCCTAGACTAGCTCCCAGGACTCCTTGAATTGGTTTTAGCTTATCGCATACAGAGATTAGTTCTCCAGTCTCTCCTTGAGCTCAAATGTGAAATGATAGCTTGGATCTAGGAAAGCAAACTCCCTCGCTCACTATCCAGCCAACACCTTACGGTGCGTGGTCCTTTGCTCTCTCTTTTTTTCTTTTTATTCAGGACAAGTTACATAGTCTTACAAAACCATGATACGATGCCGAGCCTTGTAAAAACCATGGTTTTTTAAAGAATGAAAACGGGAAGTAATCAATCAACAGATCGAAAAAGGAGAATTTATTCACAGATCAATAGCATGTGAAGTGAGACCCTACAACTGTTGAGCACATGCAAGAACACGAGCTCATCGGGCTAGGCTGTACGTAAAACTATTGAAAAGAATAGACACAGGAGAATTGCAACAGGTGTTGCAGGATGGGCCTTGTCTCTTTCTCTTTTGGTGTTAGCGAAAGAAACCTAGCACGGGATGCCCAACTAGATGACCGACAGCCTACATTTGCGTCTACCTTAGCTGTCTTAGAAGTAAGGCTGCTTTTTATCCATCTGAATGGCCTCAATAGTAAGTATTTATAGATGGCATCGGATAAAAACTCCATGCAGTGGTAACAATGTTAGTTCAATTAAGGAATCAAAATGGGTCATGAAATCTCCATACCTTTGATCTATATGACAAGCGAATATTTTGATTTCATGAAAAAACACATGCAGGCTCTTAGCTCACATTTACATTTCCATCATATGCAGACAGGTGCTCCTTGCGACCAGGAAATTTCCAGATTTGAATGGATGGATTTCTGCTTTAATACTAGCAATGCAGCTCCCCCAACATAGCTCGCCAGCTTCTTCTGGCAGTAGTATAAACCAACCCCTTCAATGCAAAGGCCAGTCCATTTTAAAAAACGCACTCCCTCAATCACCATGAGCAACACTGGTGAGCCCTTTTCCCAGGGGAGGAGAGTAAATTTGGGGTTGGCACCCACCATTTATTACAGAACATCTATCTCGTATGTATCAAATGTTTAATTCTAATTTATTTTTCTATGTTCTCCGTATCTACATTGAGTCTGCTTAAGTTACTGCAACTAAAAAGGGAGACAGGCTCTGTTTTTCTTTCTTCTGCTTTTAGCAATATGAAAATTTTGATCTGAGTAATAAAGAGGCGAGGAGAATCTTAAAAATGTTCTAAAAAACAGAAAAATATCAGAGGCAATTACCCGAGGTCTGATGGGAGTCTGGAACCACCAATGTGGGCATGCTTCAATGCATGAATCTGAAAACAAAAATGATAAAATAAATAATGGAGAAATATCTGATGTAAACACAATGAGCAGTAATCATATAATAAACAAGACAAGCATGAAGTTGCTATTAATAATAAACATTCGAAGAGTGCTACTAAACTGTTTATTGACGTTGTCCCTAGTGAATTTTTAAGATAAAAGCATGCAAGAAGACAGAATGTTTATCATTTAAATCCGCACTTAGGATTAAGAAGCGATAAATATGCCACTACTTCCCCAACATGACCTCACATGATATGATTGATTTAGGATAGAGATACCAATACTGATGATAGTGTCAGTATCTGTTTTTTTACTTTTCTTTTCTCTCAATGTTATAAGGATGTCATAAAAAACTAAAACCAACCTCAAGCCCAGCATTTTTCACTAGTTCTCGAATCTCATGGTTCCTCCCTTCATGAACCTGCAACATAAGTAAAAGGTTGTTAGCATTTATGTGTCATAATCAACCAAGATGAAATTAATTAAACAAAGCAAAACCTCAAAACCAGAAAGAAACTCGTGGTGTTGTACAAACTGAAAGAAAATAGTCACTGAGCAAAAATAATTGACATTACATCACAATCATAAGAAACTCGTCCATTACACTGGCATAAACAGCTTTTTTGCCCCATTTTTTTCTTTTTTCTCAGCAAGTATCAAAAAACAAGATCCATCTCATTGTAATCCAAAAATAATTATCATTTAAGCACTCTTAAAAAAGCTTGAAAATGTTTCACCATTTGGAATTCAGAACAACAGAGAATCTATATTTAAAGTCCGAAGACAATGAAGAAAGTCAATTTTGATAGAAAGATTTCCACATGTATGAGAAAACAATTATATCCACGGTATGAAAGGTGATAATAACATGTCTTTAAGGATGCAGTACTATAAATTATGAAAATAATTCTAGCTGGCTGAACAGAAAAAAAAATACACCATAATAGGAAGACGAGGTCTTGATATATCTGGTTGTTGTGGTAACAACTCCACGGAGTCTGGGGTGCAATGGACACTGTCAATGACTGTTCCTTCACTGATGGCAAACAACAAACAGAAAATCCCAATTCATTACATTAACAAATCGTAATGGTATCATCATACCATCACTGGTCTAACCCATTTGTGGCAACATGAAGTCGTCCAACAGTAAATAATCGTGGTTTAGGTAGTCCTGGATTTCGCTAGTCCTACAAAACAGAAAACAATTGTAACTAATAACTTCCGACACTAAACCAAATAGAAATCATAAACAATAACACAAGTACCTGCCCAACTCTTAAAATAATCATCAAATAAGCCGATTTCAGTTAACACATATAACATCCCTCCCAGGATCAACTCGAGTCTAAACATCATCACAACAAATTAACAAAGCAATAAATTCCAAATTCTAACAAAAATACTAATTTTATTAATAGAGAAATCATATATTCATATTATAATTACCTGTGGAGTATTGTATACAGAACCATCTTCAAAAATCAACTCTTCACTGCTCCTCGACACTAATTACAGAATTAATAATACATTACAATACGTACGCAGTAAACATATACGTAGAGAATTTTACAGCAATTTACCTCCAGCAGCGGCGAGAACTTTACTTAACCGCTGTGCTTGGTCTCTAAAATCCTCATTGTAGAACCTACGCGCCACCTTAGAGCGCCTAGGCTCCACTTCCAGCTTGGTCTTCGCATTTCCACCACTTCCCTTCCTCACCTCCTCTATCTTTTTCTTCGGTTGTGTTTTGGCATCGGTGAGAGCGTGGAGGGAACGCTCCGGAGGGTGAGAATGGAGCTTGAGGTTTCCATCTTCTCCTCGGATTATCCAGGGAATAAAGAGCTGGCCTGGAAGGAGAGAGAGGGAAGCGGGGTCGTTTCGGAGGTTGGCGGGGAATTTGGAATTTCGGTTTAGGAGGGGCGAAAGTGATGTTGAATTTTAGGAGGATGTGATGCGTTTGGAACGGAAGTTGAATTTCCATCTTCTTCTTTTAATTTTTTCCTGATGTTAGGGTATTCTCGAGTGACCGTGTTGGTCTGTTAAATTCCCTCACGGTCGCTTTATTTGGATTTTTCATGAAACTTTTCTTTCTCGTACTTTCCTTTCAAATTTAGATTGAAGATGATATCATGAAAAATAAATCCACTTATCATAACTTATGAGCTATTTTAACTTTTCCTTGTATATCAACGTACTTGGAGAAGTTTTCCTTTAAAACATCTAATATTTTTAGATGGATTATTAGTGCTAGCTAGCTAAATTGTTGTGAAATTAGTTGGGCTTGTTCATTCTCACAAGTGACATCCCAATCCCTGGGAGCAGTTTAGGACACTACCAAATGTTGATGAACTGAAATCATTTACGCACCAAATAGCACGAGTGAAGCAATCCTGTCCCATATCACATATATCAAGGTCCAATGCAGGGTCAGAGATTGCTCACGAACACTCTATAATACACCTACTCACATTTGTATAGTACCCATCTCTACAATTAAAAAAAAATATTCATTTATTTTCGCAACATACTACAGTGGCACTGATTGAAAAAAAGGTGATTTTAACAAATAAAGAAAGTTTGGGGGGGGGGATGCTACTCGTAATTACTTAGAGAACACTGCAGGGAAACTGGAACGGGAAATTTATTACGCGTTATAAAAAAAAAAAAAAACATACCCATTTCTGGTTGTTGATTAGTCAGGTCACCATTTTCGACCACTTAAAAACATATTCACCGTTACCAATTTCATTCAATACACTTCCGCTCAAGAAGGCCGGGCATTATTTTGGCAGATAACTGTGCGTGAAAAGCTAAAAGGCAACAAATCTCCTTCGGAATGCGTGTACGATATTTAACCACGTGTTGTAGCAATCTGCGGAGTCAGGAAATCAAAGCCTCGTCTATCTGGAGGCGAGGAAAGTTGGGGCGAACTTACTTTGTATACCAAAAGAAAATGAGCTCCTTAAAACCCAGCTCAGGTGAGTCGCGAACCTAAAACATAAAAACAACAGAGTAACTATAGACTCGAGAAGAATTGACTGAAGTAGCGAGTAAAAAATGATTTGAACTTACTATCAGTGTTTCCCATCATGGAAATGAGCATTTTTAGAAGATTTAAAGGTTTCCAAAAATTCTTTTGCCTTCTTTAATTCTTCTGCCTTCCTTGACTTGTCCCACTTGTGTTCAGCAGCCAGTATCTCGATGACACGTGGCAAGGCCCGGCCAGCAGCATCAGTGTCCAAGAAAGCAAGCCGTGATCTTCTAGCGATGAAATCAACAGCTGATTCACAGTACTCATTCCGGGCACAATAAGCAACCTCGGCTTCCATAAAAGGGTATCCATGGGCAAGCCTCTTCCCCAGACCTTCATTCTGAATTGTAGGAAGGTGAATTGTTAAAGGTAGTATTAAAACCAAAACTGGATTTTCATTAAAAACAAGTACTTTATAGCAGCACAAATGTATAAATTCAAAGTACGGCATGGATAACCAACAAGCCCAGGGCAATGCATGCATGCATCATATATATTAAATCTTGAAAGATACAACCAACCTGAGCTATAGCAGCTACTCGTTCTGCCAATGTACCATATGCATGAGATAAGTGCTTAGCTGCAGTAGTGTCCATTATTGCAGGGACAACTTTTCCACCATATGTCCTCTTCATGCGTACATATTGTTGAGCAAGAACAGTAAAATATGACGGTTCCCATCCATCTCCACCCATCAGCCTCAGATTGTGAGTTACACTTCCATTTTTTGGACTCAACTTTCCAGACTTAACAGCTGCATCAACAGCATCTTCTGCCATGCTGAAACTAATTCTAGTAAGCACAGAATTTGCAGCCAAATAAAGAAATGAAAGAGGGGGATGGGTGGATGGTGAAAATACAGAACTCAGCTAATAATAGATGATGTTATTCACGTCAAGATGTTTAGTTAAAATAATACTGATGTTAATGATCCACGTGGTCAACAGGTAAAGATTTGCTAGATCAGATACCACCTATTGATATCACAAAATACAAAACCCTCATAGTCATTCATAATTCTGTCCAGGCTCTGATCAAACAAACAAAAAATTACCTTCGGTAAGTGGTCCATTTACCACCAGTGATTGTTACCAAGCCTGGATAGTCTTCGCACACAACATGATCTCTAGAGATGCTCTCGGTGCTCTTTGCTGATGGATCAACAGCCAGTGGGCGAATGCCACTCCAAGCTGAAAGAACATCTGTGCGCCGAACCTATATTTATCCACTTTTACTAAAATATCCAAAAGAAATCTTGACACACGCATGCACGCACAAACACAGAGAAGAGGACTAGACTCAGCACTACATTTACATACCCTTCGAATTTATATAGGCTTCTCCATTAAGGTTAAAACCTAACCCCATGCAAACTTAGCGGCAATAATCTCTGCCATCCAATTTATTAATCTATCAAAACCTGCACTTTGCCAAAGTTTATTCTAGAGCAAAGGCCACAGTTGTCAAAACTGCCAGGCCTCACTAGTGAGCATGACCCAAAGTTTGACCATCTAGGACATATCCTCACTTGATAAAGGTTAGCAAATGTGCAACTAGATTAATTAGTTCCAGGTCCACTGGCATGCAAAATAGTTGAGCTTATTGGTGAAATCACATACCTTAACACTAAGGTAATCAGAAATCGCATCAAGTATAAACTGAATCTCATCCTCGTGTGGTTCTGGAAGTGGAGTGATAACAGTGTTGGAATCTGTTGTGCCAGCGACAGTTCTTCCCAACCATGGCAGCATGAAAACAACACGACCATCCTTTGTTTTGGGAACAATCAAGCCCATTCCATCAGGAGAGTAATAATCAGGAAGAACAATATGCACACCACTGCTAGGACAGATCATACTTGTTGCCTCTTTGTCAGCTAATTTCCTTACAGAGTCACAAAATGGCCCAGCCGCATTTACAACAACTTTTGCATAGGTTTCAAACTCTTTGCCTGGTATAGTATGATAGGAAATATTAATCAATAACATAAAGTCAATGTGGTTACTCTGTCAATATATAAACTTGGTCGACTTGAGGCAAGAAAAACAGGTGAGAAAATGCACAAGCGTGCAAGCAAATAGAAATTGTATGCTTAGGTATGTTCTATTTCATAAGTATTTAAAAGTTGAAACATATGGCGGGGCTAGTTAGAGATAGTTGGCACACAGGTGATTTCCATGCACCAATATTTGAAGGAGGATCAGTCAGTCAATTAAGAATTACAATGTTGACATGGTTGTCAGTCAAATGCTTACTAAGGTGCCAGCAAGTTGGCATATCAAAGCTAGTAATCTGCAGGCATTCAACACATCTTCAATCTCATAATCTTTCCATTATTATCTGTGTAAACTCATTGCAGTTCATTGAGTTAAGATGGTGGGAAAGAGGACGGACAGAGGAATAATTGGACAGCAATTGCATAATTCATCTTGAAATGATAAAAACAGGGTGAAATTGCCCAGCTAATACAACTGCATTAAAAGGATGCTTGTCATACCTGAAAAATTGTCCCGAATCCGTGCACCAATTACTCGCCCGGTAGCCTCATCTTTCAGAAATGAAATGACTTCCGCGTGGTTGAGCACTGCCGCTCCAGCCAATGCAGCACTACAAGCCAAACCAACATTGAGTCGTGAATCATTCATCTGACCATCATAATACACCACAGTGCCCCTCAGATTCCTATCGTTTCCCTTCTTCGAAAGAGTAGGGAACAACTCAATGGACTCTTTTGCAGAATAATATCTAGACAGATGTAACAACCGCGCTCCAGCGACCAAATCATACATTTTCAAGCCAGCCCAATAATACACCACCTCAAACCAATCAAAACATGGCGTCATACATGGCAGAGCATGGCACAGGTGAGGTGCATTCTCGATAACCTGTTTGCGCTCCTCGAGCGCATGGAAGACTAGCTTCAATTGCCCATAGTCAAGATTAAATACAGCTTTCTCCAAGTAACGAACTCCTGAACAAAACAATCAAGTGAGGAAAAAAAAAAAGCTAAATAGAAAAATAATAGTATATTCACAAGACATCAATTGAGCATATAAAAATAAAATTACACGAAATAATAAATAAAAACATGAAAATTCAAATAAAAATATGAATTAATTCAGATAAATTAAATTATAAGCAAATAAATGAATAGAGTCTTATTACCGCCATGAATTAGCTTAGTGGACCTTGAAGATGTGCCGGAAGAGAAATCTTCGCGTTCAACAAGGCCAACACGAAGTCCACGTGTCACGGCATCGAAAGCGACACCGCATCCGGTGGCGCCACCACCGACGACGAGAATGTCAAGAGGATTGGCTTGACTAGCTCCGATCAAAGCCGACTCTTGAACTGCTCGCGACGGAACGTTAGCGTACGGATCATTGATTTTGCTCCTCACGGCTTCGAGCACGGTTCCAGAGCCGCGGTCGTTGGATGAGATGTTTGGAGATAGGATGATGGAGCCGCCAACAGAAGCGACAGTAGCGGTGGCCAGAGCAGCAGCGCATACGCGGCGAAGACGAGCGGCAGAGGACATGGTGAGAAGGATGCGGAAGGAACTACGGCGAGAGGGTAAGAGTATGATGGAATGGTTCCTTTTTTATGTCATGGGAAGCAGCGAAGGTTGCGTTGGGAATTGATCATGGTGGCATCATGGGGATTGGTGATATTACTGAAATACCACTTTTATTTTGTTTTTGGTTGGAAATGTTCTGTTTTTTCTCTTGACTATGTATAGCAAAAACTACTTGGGTGCCCGTGTTTCGGGTTAATTTTTGTAAAAAATATTAAAAAACTAAAAGCATATATAATATTCATATAACTAAATTAAATAAATTAATAAACTCTATTAATTTAATAATATTATTAAAAAAAATATATCCATAACAAACAAAGCAAAAAAACAGCAATTCAATATAAAAGATAAATACTTATTAATATTATAGAAATATATATTTATAATATTTCAAAAACATCTCAATGATCTTATTTATTAATAAAGTAAAAATTAAATGAGAATAGAATAATTTCATAAAAAAATAAACAAGTATGTATATAAAAAAAAAAAATTATTGTTAACTTTTTAAACCATTAGCAGGGTTACAAGATTGAAAGTATTACATATTAAAAAATCATGAGGGTTAGAATAAATAAATAAAAAGATAAAAAACTCCAAAATAAAAAAAAATACAATAAAAATAATTAATGTTAAAATAGTAATAAAAATAAATTAAAAGGCAACAACAAATTTTAGATTTGAGAGTTAAATTGAAAAGAATAAAAACATTAACAAAAAGATGAAAATCAAAATAACAAAGACATTAAAAAAAAAAAAACAATACATTATAAACTTGAATTGAAAGGTAAAACTAAAAATAAATGAATTTTTGTAAAAGATTCGAGGAAAAAATCAAAAATCAAAAAAATAAGCATCAAATCCTAAACATCAAAACATAGTAAAAATAAATAAATATACATAATTCTTCAACATGTTTTTTTACACACAAGATAAAAACTCATAGATGTAAATAAAAAAACTTATGCACTCATCTAATTAAACAACCAATAACCATTGTGTAAAGCAATGAAAAGAAAAATCATCAACGATAAATAAAAATAAAATTAAAAAAAACAGAGTGAAAAATAAAAATCAAGATATCTAACACCGTAATATAGGTAATTAACCTGGTTATATTTAATGAATTTCTCAATCAAGATAATTTTATAATAGAAAAACATAGAAAATTTTCAATAGCAACCGACACATATGTTAAATTTATTAAACAATAATTAAAAAAAAAACAATGCAAGGTTGCACGTATAAAAATTTATGTTTCAATTTTATATATTATATATATATATATATATAAAATTAAAAAAAAATCATTGATAAGTCATACTCACCTCTCTAGAAAGTAAACACGTCCAGTATTATTTAAAAATAATCACAATCTAATTGAAACATAAACCCAAAATTTATTTGAAAAAAATATACACAAATAATGTGTTATTTAAAAAAAAAAAAGCTAAAAAAAAAAAAACAGGTCAGACGCAATCTATAAGAAGCCGATGGAGATGTGGACTAGGAAACCAACTGATTATTCTCGATTGCATAATTTGAAAGTCCTGTGTATGTGATATACAATACCCAAGAAGTGAGCATGTTGGATTCAAAATCCAAAAAATATATATTCTTGGGATACGATGATGGAACAAAGGGGTATCGCTTATGGAATCTCACTGCCCACAAGGTAGTCATCAACAAAGATGTCATATTTGTAAAAGATAAAATACAAATGGAAGAACATAATAGCATTTTAAATGAGACTACAACAGTCCAGATGGAAAATACTCAGAATCATACTTCTTCTGAAGCTGCACCAGAGCATGAAGAACAATAACAAATAGAGTCTGAAACTCTTGAAGTTCGACGGTCAACTCGTGAAAGAAGACCACTGGCTTGGCACTCAAAATATATTACTGAGAGCAACATTGCATACTATCTTCTAACAAAAGATGAAGAGTCATCAACTTACCATGAGACTATCAAAAAGCACAGATGTATATAGATGGATGACAACAATGCAAGAGAAAATTGGAGCTCTGCACATGAATAACACTTGGGATCTTGTTCCACTACCATAAGGAATAAAGGTCATTGGCAATAAATGGGTTTAAAAGCTAAAGCGTGATGGCAATGATCAAGTGAAGCGGTATCGTGCAAGATTAGTGGTGAAAGGATATGCTCAGAAAAAAAATGAATAGACTTCAATGAAATATTTTTCCTGGTGGTACGACTTACTACAATTAGAGTAGTCTTGGCGATGTGTGATATAATTGACCTTCATTTAGAGCAGTTAGATGTGAAAACTGCATTTCTTCATTGAGAACTTGAAGAATAAATTTATATGCTCCAACCAGAGGGGTTTGTTGAAATAGGCAAGGAGAACTTGGTTTACAGGTTGAACAAATCTCTATACCGTCTCAAACAGGCACTGAGGTGTTGGTACAAGAGATTTGATTCCTTCATAATTAGCCTTGGGTATAACAAACTTAGTTCAGACCATTGTATGTATTACAAGAGGTTAGAAGAAAATGATATTTTCATTATTCTGTTGTTGTACGTGGATGACATGTTGGTGATAGGCCCCAACAAAGATCGAGTCCAATAATTAAAGGCACAATTAGCTAGGGAGTTTGATATAAAGGGTTTGGGACCAGTAAATAAGATTATAGGGATGCAGATTTACCGAGACAGAAGTAAGAGGAAGATTTGGCTTTCTCAAAAGAATTATTTGAAGAAGATCTTGTGACGCTTCAATATGTAAGATTGTAAGCAAATTTCTACTCCACTTCCTATTAATTTCAAATTATCCTCAAGTATATCTCTTGGCAATGAAGCAGAGAGGATGGAGATGTCTCGAGTACCGTATGCATTAGCAGTGGGAAGTTTAATGTTTGCCATGATATGTACAAGACCAGACACTGCACAAATAATGGGAGCAACTAGTCGATACATGGCAAATCCTGGTAGAGAGCATTAGAATACTATTAAGATGATCTTGAGCTACATCAAGGGTACCTCAAATGATGTATTATGTTATGGAGGATCAAAATTTACTGTCAAAGGTTATGTTGATTCAGATTTTGCTAGCAACCTTGAGAGAAAAAAAATCCACTACAGGCTATGTGTTCATAATTGCAGGAGGAGCAGTAAGCTGGGTCTCTAAACTTCAGATTGTTGTAGCGTTATTTACAACAGAAGTTGAGTATATAGCAACTACACAAGCTTGTAAAGAAGCAATACAGATAAAGAAACTTATGAAGGAGCTCGGGCATAAATAAGAGAAGATTCTTTTGTATTATGATAGTCAAAGTGCCTTGCATATTGCAAGGAATCCATCGTTTCATTCAAGAACAAAACACATAAATGTTCAGTATCACTTTGTTCGCGAAGTGGTGGAAAATGGAAGTATGGATTTTCAGAAGGTTCACACAAAGAAAAACCCGACAGATGCTTTGACCAAACCAGTCAACACTGATAAGTATATATGGTGCAAATCCTCTTATGGCCTAGCAGAAACGTAAGCAACATGAAGATGACAAGTATAGAAAGGATAGAAGAATCACAGATGATCAAATGTGAAGACTTGATTAAATCATCAAAGTCTTCAAGTGTGAGAATGTAAAGCCACTTAATTAAATCCACATAATTGGTGAAAGATGAGTTGTTAGACAAAAATAAATGGGAGATGAGTTGTTGGCATAATTGATGGAGTATGAGTGGAGATGAGTTGTTGGCATAAGTTGTGGCATAATTGGTGTCATGATTTATGACCTTTGTCCCCTCACTCTTGCCTGTAAATATGCAATGCATCAAAGTCTTAAATGCAAGGTAGAGAGAAAAAGAAGAGAGTGAAGAGAAAGTAATCCCATAAAGTTGTGAGGTATTTGTGAGAGAGCAAGTGAAGTGTTTTCTCTTAGTAATAAAAAGATTCTTAGTTGTTTCTCTATTGTTAGCGAGAGATTGTAATTTTCACATTACTTAGTCAAATCCTTCTATATTTGCTTGTGGACATAGTCAAATTGGGTAAACCACGTAAATTATTGTGTGTCTCATTTCTTATTTTATCATATCTCTTATCTTTTATCTTGTCGAATTTATATGCCAGTATCCTAATAATTTTCGATTACTCCTTACATTGTCATTTTGAATGTTATCAGTAGTTTGGAATTCTTGAAATTGCCAATTCACGACCCTAAACGTGGATGGCTCGGTTATAATTAAAGGAAAAAAAACATCTCTTGATATATCTTAAAATTGATTTAGAGTAGTCTTAACTGTAAAACCTTAATAGAAGGCAACGATACTATGATAGGTTAGTTGTCTAGCAACTATAAATCTCAAAACCTGTCCTCTACATTCCTATCACATTTCATCTTTTGTCATAATAAATAATATGCGAGTCTCACATGTTTTATAATAATATTAAACTACCATAAAAAAATTAAAAATATTTTAAAAAATAACATGATAGGATTATTACTGTCGCTAAATTAACTCTTTATGTTTTTTTATGACTTTTTTATAATTTTTAAAGAAAACATGTAGTTCGCATGAGACATTTAACAATTAAATAATCCATTAAACACACGACCGTGATTAAAATATTGTTTAATCAGATAAGCCATCTTTGTTTATTGTTTTACTTGAGGTTGATTAGTTGACTGGGATCGATGCACGATCCTTCTGCCAAACAGGTCCTTATCTCCTTCATGACCACGGTTGCCGTGAAAAGTTCCGTTTTGACCTGATCTCTTTTTCCAAGAAACCAGGACCAGCACAGGCACAGCACGAAAAAGGTTGCCGCCATCACGGAATAACGCTGCCACGAGGCGTGAACGGGCGCGTTCTCTCATTCAATTGTGAGTGGCGAGTCACGAGGAGGGTGCACCCACACCCTGATCTCTAAAAACGAAAGTATTCAATTTTACCAAAAGCCCTTCTCGTATTTTTTTTATTCCATGCTTCAGCAATTTTGATACATAGTTCGAGGAAATGGCTGAAATCTATTGCAACGGGGTAATGCTCGTTTTTCTTGTTTGTTCCATGTCATTTTTATTTTATTTTGGGTGCAAGTGTCCAGTTAGTACTTGGCTCGAGCTCACAGAAATTCATAAATTATTCAAAAAACAAAATAAAACTCAAAACTAGGACCTTCATGTCCTTATTTTATTAAGATAATACTGCAACAAATTTTTATTAAACTCTCCTTCCGTGGAGTTGATCTTCTCGAGTAACAAGTTTTAACTCCTGTGTAGAACTAATACATTTACATCTATAGTTTTTTTTTTTATTATTATTTCTATGTCACCCGAACAAAAGCTTTTAATTCTAGTACATGATTACAAAATCTGATTTGAGGTGGAAACTTAATTTTTTTAAAAAAATTTAATAGGTTTGAAGGTTGAGTTTTGAACTTATCAACCCTGAAACCAGCAACTTAATGGGTTAATTTGAATTTTTAAGTGAATAACCCTATATCTATCTATATTTTAGTTGGTGGAATTCCGGGTTAATCAATTAGATTAACCCAAGTTTTATAACTTCCTATTAACAATGACAATTCCACCAATCCAGATACATCTGCATCCAACCCCAAATTTGATATGAACACATCCTTGTTTCTAGAACGTAAAAAAGGATGTTTTCTTGTCTGGACACTGACAAGTGATGAGTGAGAACAATTCAGTTATAACATTTTAAAGATTTTATTGTCTAATAGGTTCTCGAATCTTTTACAAAGACTTTGCTGTTTTAGTGTAATTGAAATAAAATGCAATCTCTAATCAAGATACAAACTCTTAGTACTGCTACAGCACATGCATATTATACCCTTATAAATAAAAAAAATTAAATAGATCGGTTCAATTTGATTTTATATCTGTTAAAATTGAATAAGCTTGATTTTTTTTTTTCATCACATACTGACTTAATTAGCCTTTTATTTTATAATCATCGAGTGGTTTTTAAATTTATTTTAACTAAAATTGACCAATAAATTTTAAAACCCGTTCGATTCAATTGTTTTTAAATTAATTTTTATAAATATTATAAATAATTTAATTATTTTACTAACATAAGGAATACTACGCTAAAAAATCACCATAAGGCTTCAGTGTTCCGCAGATTCTTCATGGATGTCTGATCTCTCTGAATCGAAACAGGCCACAGTACAGTTACTCAAGTCCATTTCACTAGTAGAGCCCAGAAATAGAGTCCAAGATCTTTTAGCTTTCGAGTCAAGAAACCGATCCAGTCCAAGAATAAAAACGTTAAGCCCACAATCACATCCTCTCCTCTTCTCACCCCCGTTTCCCTGTCGGAGATACAGAAGCCGAAGAGATAATTTTACTCTCGGCGTACTCAATTATATATAAAAAAATGTCTCAAATTCCTAACCTAGACAACTCTCCTCTCAATTTAAAATCCCTCAGGTTAGCAGTGATCATCGTTTAGCTAATTAATCTTAATCATTATAATTAATACTTTATTCTGTTTTTTTTTTTTAATCTAGAAATCATGATTTCCAATTCATTTTTTTTCAGGGAACAATCTCAGAGAGAGCTCGTTAACATCCTCAATAACGTAAGTTCTCTGTTTTTTTCCTGAGAAAACAAGAGAAAATGCAAATTCTCAAGCTCCCTGTAGATCAATTGCTTCAGTTTAACGGAATTTTGGAATTATTTGTACAATGTGGATCAGTGCTATTCAGATTCGAGCTAGGGTTTTGAATTTTGAGAAATTTGATGTTTAATTGAATTCTAATTTTGCTTTTGATTGTGAGTTTAATAGATTCGAGGAAAGAAGTGTTTGGTGATTGATCCAAAGCTTAGCGGATCACTGTCGTTGATCATCAAATCAACAATTCTTAAGGTAAGAAAATTAATCCAACCTGTAATGCTTTAGCGAGTTTTGTTAGCTCGATGGATTTTAATTGTGTAGCTTAATTGCTGATTTAGAAATTCTGTTGTTGTTGATTGATAATGGGGAACACACAGGAAAATGGGGCTGATTTGCGGCATCTTTCAGCGGAACCAGTTGACACTGATTGTACTAAAGTGGTTTACCTTGTTCGCTCAGAGTTTAGTTTGATGAGATTTATATGTTCACATATTCATAATGATACGTCTAAAGGACTTCAGAGGGAGTACTACGTTTATTTTGTACCTAGGCGTGAGGTTGTTTGTGAGAAGGTATGGTTTCAGTGGTAGTTCATATGTTGGCACCATTTGCATTATGAATTGTTATCTCAAGTACGTTCCTGTTCAGGGTTGTAAAGAGTGTATTTGGTTACCCAGGTACTCGAGGAGGAGAATGTTCATAACCTGGTGACCATTGGGGAGTACCCATTATACATGGTTCCATTGGACGAAGATGTACTATCATTTGAACTTGACTTGGCTAACAAAGTACGGCCATTGATTTTTGTTCTCTCCAAAAAAAATTTTGGATATTCTTTTTGTCTATCCTTATCCTTATTATATTTATTTTATCAAGCATGGCAGGAATGCCTAGTTGACGGCAATACAAGTTCACTTTGGCATATTGCAAAGGCCATTCACAAGCTCGAGGTTTAGATGGTTTGATGGATCCAAAAAGTCATTTTTTAATTATAGCATTAAGAATGTTTGTGATAACTTCCTATGGTTCGATATTTATGGCAAAGTTGTGCCTGCAGTCTTCTTTTGGAGTGATAACATATGTAAGGGCAAAAGGTAAAGCATCAGTACGTGTTGCTGACATTCTCAATCGCATGCAAGCAGAAGAACCAGTTAACACATCCGATGTAATTGCAGCTACTCTAAGCACGCTTCTAAGTTTTAACCAATGTGCTAGTTAGACACTTCTTTGTCTATTTACTACTGATTTGTCGCTTGCGACATTTTACGTGCTTGTTATTTCAGATGGTTATGCCAGGGATAAATACACTCATCCTTATAGACAGGGAGGTAAATTATCTCTCGTCTGTTGCTTCTTGGCTTAAATAATTGAATCTTACTTTTGCAAGATGATAACAAGTTACTCGTTTTTGTGTGCACTGGCATGAATAAATCTTCATCACTGTCCTCAGAACATCATTGCACATTTGAATAACAAGAGCATTTGAAAATTTTCAGAAAGCTGAAAATTGAAAAACAATTGCTCATCTCAAAAATCGAAGCTGGATATTAAGTGTAAAGATTGCTTATAATCCTAAATAATGAGATGGAAGTTTCTTTATGTCTACTGCTTTATTGCTAACTTTATAAAAGTTATATTCATGGACAATCTTAGTTTGTGTTGTGAGATGGTTATCTCTTGGACCTTGCATATTATGATCTCGATGTTTCAATAAATATTCTTGCTATATAAAAATTTACGCATTCCTCGCTCGCAATCCTAGGTTATGGGATGGAAGTTTCTTTATGTTTATTGCTAGCTTTGTAAAACTCGCATTTATGGGCAATCTTAGTTTTTGTTTTGAGATAGTTCTCTCTTGGACTTCGCATATTATGATCTCGATGTTTAAATAAATATTTTTGCTATATAAAAGTTTGCCATTCCTTGCTGCAGGTGGACATGGTTACTCCTATGTGCTCACAGTTAACATACGAAGGACTTCTAGATGAGGTAATTTGACCCTCAAGTGAAACCAAGATACTCTAGCCATTTCACCTGCTTTATGGAAGATATATATGCTAATTTTGTTTCCAAATTTGATTAGCCTTAGAAAAATGTGTTTCTGCATGCGTGTGTCTGTAATGTTACCATTTCTGCAACCACAACTTGCAAACGTATTTGACCTCTTCTAGCATGAGCATCTTAAAATTTTTGTTTCTATTATTTGGAAGCTGAAATTTTAACGCACATGTATCCCCATATGTTTCTGAATGGACAAAATGATGATACTTATTTACTGTCAATGGGATATGCTATTAGCCATCTCTAATAGATTTAGTGCAGTTTTTGCATATCAACAATGGTGCCGTGGAGCTTGATCCATCCATCATGGGTGCTCAACAAGAAGGAAAAAAGATCAAGGTTCCACTTAATTCAAGGTATGCTATGTTATATAAGAGTATTTTTCCCTCTCCTATCTGTTCTATAACAAGAGGGTTAAAGAGATGAAACTTGATCTCTACATGCTGTCAAACTTGGGTTTAGATGGATTTGACTGCCAGACTGTTATCCTTCAATGAATCCTTACTTGTATAAATGCATGTTGCATTGCTTCAATTGGGTTAAGATTTATAATTTATGATTACTTGAACTGTCAGGACCTTCTCTCTTGCTCTAGACTCCTGCCTTTTCTTATGTATTGGCAATTAACTCACTGCACATCACTGAAACTTTTTTAGTGACAAGCTGTTCAAGGAAATTCGAGATCTCAACTTTGAAGTTGTTGCCCAGGTTGCTTCATTTTTCTGGAAGTTTATTCTATTTCCCATATTAATTTTACATTCTCTTTTTCAAACTGTTATCGTTCTTTGTATGCCTTTCAATTTCTATTTCCTTAGTTGCCATCTGCAGTATAATTACAGGTCCTACGTCAAAAGGCAACATCTATGAAGCAGGACTACACAGAAATGACAACTACTGTACGTGAATTGTCATCACCTGAACTCTCATGTTTTTTCCTTTCATAATTAATGAACAATTATTGCTAACTCACAATCTACTAGTGTAGTTGACCTGGTATTTCTTTGTTCTTCTTTCTGCTATAAGAGAGAGCTTCCTAAGTCAAGATTTGCAGCTTTAGTTTATACCAATAATTCAGACTCCTGTTGTATGCTAAAGCCTAATAGAGAATTAGAGAATTGTGTGCCATTACTGTTGATTCCCTATCAAATTTTAAGGCTAATAGTGCACATTCACTCATGTGAAGTTGCAGAGTTAATTTCTTGAATGCACAGCTTTTGGATTACTTGAATGGTTAAGTGCTATTTCTAATCAGGTGTCATTTGATTCATACAGAATCAGACAGTTTCTGAGTTAAAGGATTTTGTTAAAAAGCTGAATTCATTGCCAGAGATGACTGTAAGTCATTCTCTCTCTCTTTTTACTTGTCATGCACTCTGTCAATGCAGTTCCAATGATGCTAGGTTTTGACTTGCTGCTTCTGATGGCTTCAGAGGCACATAAATCTCGCTCAGCATCTATCAACATTCACATCAAAGCAGTCATTTCTTTCACGACTTGACATGGAGCAAACACTCATCGAGGCTCAGAGTTATGAAATGTAAGTTGATTTGAAGACATACACCCTTGCTTTGAGAGCTTTACGTGCTCTGTTTTTCCTCTATATTTTTTTAATGTGTGCATGCAAATAGTATAATTGGTTTCCTGTAAATAGGGTGTGTTTGGTGAGCAGATGGGATTGGTTTGGATAGACTACACAGGGACAACCTTGTCCCATAGGGGAAATAGGACAGAACTTGGGTATGGGGCAAGATAAAAACCAACTTTTGTCCAGTCTCACTTGTGCTACAAACAACAATATAAGAGAAGTTGTCCTGTCCAGTCCTATGCATCAAACACTTCCTTATTAATTGTTCATATGCTTTGATAGCAATTTCCTGCAGCTCAAATGTTTCCTTGATGTTGGAAATGCTTTCTCAAGTCAAAATGTAATTGATGAAGATTGTATTTGCAGATGCGTTGATTACATTGAAGAATTGATCCATAAGCAGGAGCCTCTTGTTAGTGTCTTGCGTCTTCTGATCTTATTTTCTATCACAAATTCAGGGCTTCCAAAAAGGAATTTTGACCATTTGAGGTAAGTATAGCATGATTCTCATTTTTGTACTTTATTCCCTTGGTTCTTGACTTCTACAGCTGTTTTACCTATTGTACGAAGTAATTATTCTAACTATGCACTTGTGCTGCATTATGGTTGTTGCACTTCTTGTTTAGGAGGGAGCTGCTCCATAGCTATGGCTTTGAGCACATAGCAATGTTGAATAATTTAGAAAAGGCTGGATTGCTTAAAAAGCAGGTTTAGTATGATTTTCCTTAATGAGTCATTTTATTTTCTTCACATCATAATGTGATAGTTCAGGTAAATGGATTCTATCGAATTACCAAATTCAGTTTACATCATTCTAATCTTGCAGGAAAATAAAAGTAACTGGCTGACTATCAAACGTACTCTCCAACTTGTAGTTGAGGATACTGACACTGCCAAGTAATCAACCTCTTGATCATGGAATCTGTTTCTGATATAGAATTGTTTATAGAATGTTTAAGATGTTTGTTTGGTTCTGCTATACCTATGAGCAGTGGCCGTAATCTTTTGCTGCAAACCTGAGGATGCTCTGTGACACAATGATCTGGACTGCATTATGGGGCCTTTTTTACTGTGCTTTAGAAGTTTTTTATGTTTCTTGAGTGGAAAATTACAGGGAGTGCTAAAACATGTTTTGGATTGTTTTCTTGAACCATGTCCTTAAATTCTTACAATTGGTTATGTCTACTTCATCACTCAAAAGTTGGCATCATCTTAATTGGAAATTTTCCAAATCTATTGCTGTTTCCTGAAAAATTTTCTTCTGAAAATGAAATGGAATGCCATGGAAAAAAAAATGAATCACACTCTTCAGCATTTATAAATTGATGCTGTTTTGATTTATTTCGTAAGTTTACCTTTTCTAATAATCCTGCTATTTACTTTCCTAACTTGTAAAACTATTTCTTATGCAACAGCCCCAATGACATTGCCTATGTCTTTTCTGGATATGCACCACTTAGCATTCGCCTTGTTCAGCAAGCTGTTCGATCTGGATGGTGAGGTCAATTTTGAATTCTGTTTTTAGCTTTTGTATTTCAGCAGTGGATCATGCATGTTTGCTGGTTATCTATATGCATGTTTATGATTAACTTGTGAACTGTCTAAAAAGATTAAAAGTATCTGTGCTTATTCTGGTCTTAATTTCTTAAAGATAAAACCCTTAAACATTATAGGTTGAATTAAAGCAAGTTTAATGCCATTGAGGCCCACAAAAAAATGTGAACTTTACCAGTGACCTTATCTTAGTCAAATGTGATGGCTTGACCTTTCAGGCGTCCCATGGAAGAAATTTTGAAGCTGTTGCCAGGACCTCATTCAGAAACGAAGAGAGTCAGTACACTTCTCTCTCTCTGCCTTTTAGTTTTGCTGTTGCATCTAATATTTTTTTATGATAAACATATCATAAAAAAATTTGATATCTATGCCACAATATCTTTTATACTACTTGTGCAGGGTGGATTCTCGAGCAGTCCTTCGTTCGACACACTGCATGGGGCTTCAGCAGCTGTAGACAGGTAGATGCAAACTCATTCTTCTTTCCTGTCTGCTGCTTAAGCTGTTGTTTCTAGTCAATTGATATTTTCAATGCTTTGATGGGTGTCATGTGATCATTGATGTCTGTGAGGTTATCCAGATTTTTCTAATTTAACCTAAATTTTCTGATTGGTAAAAAGCATTGCCTGTGATCAAGGATCATAATTTTTTTTATGAGCATCTCTCTGTATCACTTTTGCAAATACTCGGTATAAAAACAGTTTTTGTGACTGAATTATTAATAAACTAGTTGGATTAATTCTGTATTCCAAGAGTATAGAGTAATTTTCAAGTTGTATCATGCAACGTTTTGATCTTCAGTAAAGTGTAACTCTAATTAACATATTTCAGAGTTGCCGATGGAAGACGCTCCTTGGTACTTGTTGTGTTCATTGGAGGGGTAACATTTGCAGAAATTTCTGCACTTCGATTTCTTAGTGCTCAGGTTTGTGAGATACTTCTGCGTATATGAATCTTTAGTAGGCAATTCTAACATGCGAATCTGTATCAGGCAGTCAGTTATCATAGTTGTGGGCGAGACCTTGGTTTTTCTCCCGCATTAATGGAAGCATTTAGACTAATATTTCAAAATGAATGAAGGATAGCTCATGCCTTTGGATGATTTTACTCGATTTTTTTTCAGTTTGGTTTTTCTCTTTGATACTTGAAAGATTCTATAATATAACTTGAAATAAAAAAATCTATCTGCATTGTTGACTCTAATAAGATCATTAATTTAAATGGTTATACAGCGGTTAATTCTCTCTTTTTTTGTTAGTTTATTTCCCTCTTGTTTTTTTCCCCGTCATAATCTTCTACTCTTCAGGAAACGATGGCATATGATTTGATTATTGGGACAACAAAAATCGTCAGTGGCAATACCTTGACTGAGACATTCATGGAAAAGGTGGGTTAACTGATTTTGCCTGCAAAAATGAGACTTTTCAAAGCAAAAGCGAGACTTTAGAATATGCCAAAGTTATAGTATTCTGTGCGGAGTTACATTGGTCTCTTACGTGTCTTCTCCCGATGGAATTACTGGTCCATGCATGGTGAGTTGATGTTTGGTTGGAATTCTTTGTAATTTTTTTATTCGGGGTTGAATGGAAGAAATATTTTTTTTTTTTCCGGTAAACAAATGTGACCGTCAATCTACACTTTCATGTCTTTAGTCATCAGATGAAAATGGCAAACGATTTTGACTTATTTGATGATTTCTTAGCTTGGTAACATCTTGCTTTGTGAGGGAATGTGGTTTTTGCTCAAAGCACTTCTAAAAGTTCAATGAAGGATGGTTTCCCTAAAAAATATTTTACATCACCTTAACAAGAGTGTTTTTGTGATTGAATCTATATTTTTTAATATTTTTTAAATTATCAAAAAATTATTAAATTAATTTTTTAAAAATGTTTTCTTGATATTTTTAATGAATTGATGAAAAAAAACTGAAAAAAAATATTATTTAAACATATCTTTAATTAAAAAATACTTTAACAAAAATATCATACATAGCATTTCAAAAACACACGTTTCCACGATAATTAAAGGCTGATGAACTCCATATTGAGATCACATCATGAGATCTTCTCTAATATGAACGGAGACCTCGGAGCATGTTTGTCATTGAAATTGTGATTGTTCATCAATTTATATTTTTTATTTGTTCAAATTTATTTTTTATATTATGATATCAAAATATTTAAAAACACAAAAAAAAGTTAAATAAAAAAAATATTTTTTTTTTATAACACCCAAAAAGTCCCTCCAGAGCTGGAACAATATTAAATTCAGAACCACTGACCTTTCCCGCGTACAAAAAGTCCGCCATTAGTTTATACCTTTATCTTAATTGGTGGGTACGCACAAGTCTTGTATGCCTAAGCCGCCAATATGCACACTTCCATGTTTACCCTTCCGTACAAAAACACCTATTCAAAATCGAAGGACCATTCAAACAGGCATGGTTTTGGTTTTGCGATTTTCTGAAATGTTTCTGCATGATTCAGAGTCAGCTTTGAGTAACAATCGCATCAACTCCCTGAAGGAGCTCTAATATGCTTCCAGCTTTTCTCTTTGCCCTGTCAGTACCGCTTTCCGATAGTTCTTTCAGTGCCTCTTCAGCACCGAACTGCCTAGCTAACTTCAACTGCTGTGAATCGACAGTGCAAAGTGACCACAAGATGGCTGCAGCATTCTCTCGGTTGCGTGGATATCCAGTGCTGATGACCTCCATCAGAACAGGAATTGGGCTGGCCTGACCAATTGCCACCTTCCCTTCTTGATGACTTGCAAGAATGGCAAGAATGGCCAATGCTTCATCCACCATTCCTCCCCCGGCATCCTTCAGCAACCTCATCAGGGGTGGGACAATACCAGCCTTCACAGCCCTTGCCTTGTTCCCTTGATAGATTGAAAGATTAAAGATTGCAGTGGCAGCATCCTTCTTTCCTCTTGGAGTCCCGTCACAAAGCAACTTTATAAGAGCTGGGATAGCCCCAGCTGCTCCTATTGCCACCTTATTCTCATCTACAACAGATAAACTGAAAAGGGTTGCAGCAGCATTTTCTCTTGCCTCCATGCTACCATTTTTCAAAACATCTACTATATCAGGAATGGCCCCTGCATTAACTATGGTTCCCTTGTTAATATCATTTATGGAAAGGTTGAGAAGCGCTGTAACAGCATGCTCTTGGGTCCGAGGATCTGTTGAGGATAATAGCTCCACGAGGAGTGGAATTGCTCCTGCTTCAGCAATACAGACTCTGTTATCTACATTCCTCTTAGCTAATAAACGAAGCTCTCCAGCAGCTGATCTTTGTTGTTCCAGATTACCATTTGCCAATTTGTCTAATAAGGTAGCTATCGCAGCTCGGTCACAATATGAAATGCTACTTCTTACATTTTTGCTTGTACAAGCCCCTGGCTGTTTAGGAAGCTCTACACTATTGCTCTCACACCACAAAGCAATCAAACTCTTCAAAACATAGTTAGGTGTAAGTGCAGTATGCAAGAGCGTCTGCTGTGTTTTTGGACAGGTCTTGTGACCTGCATCTAGCCATTTTTGGATGCAAGATCTTTCATAAGTCTGGAGAAGGAGAGGAAACAATTAATGAATAATGGCTACCAACGAAGATGCAAAGTTATAAACTATGAGACAACTTTTAGTTTACCTGTCCGGTAGAGATAATAACAGGATCTTTCATTAGTTCAAGAGATATTGGGCACCGGAAATCATCTGGAATAACTGGAGATCTGTGTTTCATCATGACCTTTTCAGCCTCAGAACAATCAGCTTCAGGGTTTGCCATCTGAACGTGGTCTTTTAACTTCTTAAAGAGGGATGACATCTTCTTGAACCAATCTCCTGGATCCCCACCACTTGCAATAGCCAGTTCATGGAACGCAAGGGATTCTTTCTTTAGATCATCAATAGTCCGGAGATGCAGCTTTTCTGAAAGTCTTTTTAGTATTGCCGGGTCAGGCTCCTTCTCTCTCTGTGCTATGGCCAAATCAACTTCCAGTTGAGGATCCTGGAGTTCTGGACTTCCCTTTGCTCTTCTGAATTGAGCGTGCACAAGTTCAATCTAGGAAAAAGTGATAGATATCACATCAGTTGTCAGCACTAAAATTAATCAATCCACTTATTAATCAGAGTCATTATTTTGTGCCAAAACCATACTTGATCAGAATATCTTACAGGGGGCAGAACTAAAATGGTGAACTGGGTTCTTGTAAATGTGCTAAAAATAAATCAATTCGGTCATAAGAGTACCTGTTCTTGAACCTCCTCTGATAAATTGAGTTTGTTATAAGGAATCTCACTCAATGCTGCTTCAATTTTTTCTGTGATCTGGTTGAACTTATCTGCTATGTGGTCTCTTTGCAAGGTCTGTGCATTACAAGCATGGCTTGATTCAGATTTGGAGACTTAAATCTAAACAGTTATGTTTGCAAATGAAATAAAAAAAAAACCCTGCTAACTTTAATGCCAACACCTCGATATACAGACTTACTAATCTCAAATCATTCGACCTAAAAAACTGAATCATTGTTTTCTAAGACTATCAAGGGAAGAAACTAAAGGTATTTGTTGCAGTACGCTAGAAGTATAGATGGCAAGATGATGACTATAAACAGAGTTCCAAGATATCATACAATCCCGCCATGAATTGAAGAAGCTGGTAAAAATATCCTAATCTAAGGACAGAAAACACATTTCAGTTATTACAGTAATTACATGACTCAACCTTTATTAAGGCAACTTTGTAATTTCAGGTCTGTCCCTTCAATTCACGGACAAATTTAAGATTGTTTTTTTATTTTTTCAGATATAATCAGTAATATATTTAGTTTCTGATAAAACTAATAATCCAGAAATTCAGAATCAAAGTCCTCAGCTTTCGTTCTATTTATATCAATAATATATCCATTCTTCAAATACAGAGAAAAAAAAAACAAAATAAAAAACCCACAACTTCCATTTTCTCAGGACCAAACAGAATTGAGACAAGTAAACAAAATCCTCCTCACAAAAATACCCAATAGACGATAGCATAACTCAACCAATCCAACCGGAGAAGAAACGCAAATAAATTCCGACTCGTTGATAACAAAGAAGCACAAAACACAAAGCTTGAAGCTTTCATTTTTCTTTACTTCCTTGCGCAACCAAACAGAAAGGACAAAAATCAGTACCTGATACACCTTGCTTCCTTCAAAAACCAATTTGAGAAGCTCCTTAGCAGAATCTAAAGCGGTTCTCAATAATTCAAAACCCTTAGTCTCTTCTTCACTTAGCTCTTCATTGTTGTCCTTCAATTCCTCAAACAAAGGGCTCAATAGCTTGATTCTACGTACCAAATTGCCATGCATCTTCTTGCAAACATTTCTACATTCCGGTAACATAGAAATCTCTTTCACTGAGTCAACGAGTCCACTCATCAACTCAGAATTCGGATCCTCCGTTAATACCATGTTTATTAAAGACCCAAAAACGATTGAATTATGCAAATATACCCTTAAAGTGAGGATTTTGAGAGAAATAAGAGCGACCCAGATGAGAAAATTGAATGACTTGAGCTGGGTTTTAATGAATTGATGAGAAGGGCAGATGAATGGACGATGGTTTAAACTTAAAAAAGAACCGTTAACATCAAAGAGAAGCGTTAAACACCAAGGAGGTGGAGAGGTTTTTGTGGGAAAGCAAGAGACACTTGATTTTTGGACAAGAAAGATACAGAAGCAGAGTTTGGAGCTTAAAGTAATTTTTTTTGCTTCGATTAAGAAAAGTGGGATCCAATTTTTGGTCCTCTGAAAAAATAATTAAGTAAAGAAAATGCAGAAGTTGGGTAATCAAGTGCTTGCAGTATTCTTCGGTTGAGACTTGGAAAAGGTTTGATGAATATAAGAATAACGAGTCCATAAAAAAGAGAAGTAAAAAAAAACAGAGAGAGGATGATGAGATCATTAACGACCAAATTTATGGTTGTCTTTGTGACGAATTTGTCCTTGAGGATGTAGCGTATGAGATTATACTGTTATTTTGTTTTTCACGTTATATTTATGTGGAGTGGCCTGTTACAAGTCAAAATTATTTGCCCTCTCTTTTCACGCAGCGCAACGAATTTTTAATTGGTATGGAGAGAAATCACTTTCATAGTTTATAAAACGCGAATCGGCCTAGAAGGTAGACCCGTAACCTCAATTGTTCTAGATTGAAAAAAATATATAAAAAATAGTTGATTTAATAAAAAAAAAAACTAGAATTAATTCAGTTGATTTAGGCATAAATTGTGATCAAAGCTGGATTCTCAATTTGTTTTTGACTTTTATAAAAAATATTAAAACAAAATTTACTATGATATTTTTTTAAAAAAATAAAGATTCGCCTCCATTTTGTCTTGGTTCAATTTTAAATCGAGTTTTATAATTATAATAACATTAAAAAAATATAGGTTTTTTTATGCCAGAGTTAGCAAGCCAGTGTGTTTCCATTCATTGTCATTGGTAAATAAAACAGGGAAGAAATTAACATATTGATAAATATATGAGAAGAAATAACAACTTAACAACAAATGTTTTAAATTTACTAACCTGTTATTCCAATAAACAATCACTATTTAGATTTTTCAATGTCAAATTACGATAATCTAAAACATGTAGGAAATAACTATACACATGTTTAAATTCATTGTGTATTATAATAATGGATTGATAGTTTTGTTATTGTAAAAGAAGAAGCAGAAGAAAAACCGATGTAAAATAGTTTTTCCATGGGATCTATTTTATAATTTTATGGTTGTTAAGGGATAATTCGGTTTTTTATTATATTTGTTGCATGATAAAATTATATAAAAACCCTTAAAAACAAAAGAAAATACTTGCATGTGATGTGATATCCCATATTGAAAGTGAGTGTTCAAAGCTAGGGGTTTATAAGTAGTGGTAGTCATTGACTTGTTGTACGTGTTTTGATGTGTCAAGCTCAAAAGTGGGCTCGTGTTACCTGAAACAAAATTATAATGGCGAAAGACCTAAATCGGACAATATACGATGAGTTGGACCGGTTTATTACATTTGGTATCAGAGTCGAGGACAACTCATCTTAAGATGGGGGTTGTGATATCCCACATCGAAAACGAGTGTTTAAAACCAGGGTTTTATGAGTAATGTTGGTCATTGACTTATTGTTAGCGTTTTGGGGTGTCAGACTCAGAAATGAGTTCGTGTCACCAAGAATAAAACTGTGAGGGTGAAATGCCTAAAACAAACAATATATAGTAGGTTGGGTCGGGCTATTACATGTAATCTGGATACTTTTTTATCATTTACTTTTTCAAACACAGTATAACAACCCAATTACTTTTAAAATTAAAATTCTCCGGGCATGGCTTCAGTGGGTTTTGCATGATTTTCATGAAGGTTTTTCTATGGTTAACTATTTGGTGCTAGGAGTAACGTGGTAACTTGATAAATAAATAAATAAATAAATAACTGACTTTGCAGGTTAAAAACTGATGTCCATTGTGTCCTTGTAATCCCCGCGGTGTCCTTTACCTCGGGCGACGACGCGTGTATGTTGTTTCATGGCAGGTTGTCACAAGCAACATTTTTCTTTTTGGCAGGAAGCCAGTTGAGCGGCCCAACAGCCTGTCAATTGGCGCGTCATCATCGCTGCTGTTTTCTCTTCCTGCGCACAAATTGTCAATGGACGGTCAGATCTCACCTCTAGCCTCCCCCCTAGCCTCGGCTTCGCCTGGCTTGACTTTTGAGCCTTTAACACAGAAATTCAAGGAGAAAACAGTAATTTCTGGCCTGGGCACTGCATAAAAATTATAAATATCAAACGCAGCCATAAACGTGGTCTCCTATCAAGATAGGTTAATAGAAAACAGCAAGTCAGCGTTAATTTTCAACGCAGGCAATTTCAATAAATCGGCCACGTTGAGAATTTAAGATGGGTTTTAAGAAAATGATACAGACAATAATCATGAATTTAGAAAAGTCATTTCTGGGGTTTGAAAAAGGAATGCTATAGATGATGGTGTAGTGTTTGAAAATCCTTTCTCACAACTAAAATCCAAATCCAAATTATTACTAAAAATAGCCACTTAATGCTGAATTATTGGCTGTGTTAGGCAACATTATAGCACGTAAATGGATAGAAAATGAT